>NC_133732.1:4495051-4977551 GCF_048934315.1 Petromyzon marinus
TGCTACTACTGCTACTGCTACTCCTACTTGCTGCTGCTGCTACTGCTGCTACTACTGCTGCTACTGCTGCTACTGCTGTTACTACTGCTACTGCTGCTACTGTTACTACTGCTACTACTGCTGCTACTGCTGCTGCTGGCGGGACGACGTCGCTAGGCTGGCCTGGGAACGCCTTGGAATTCTCCAGGAAGGGCTGGAGTCTGTGTATAGTGGTGTAGTGTGTAGTAGTAGTTTCGTTGGCCGTGTAAAATTAGGGGCGGCAGAGACTATGAGGGGAGGTTGTGGTGGTGGTGACGGCGGTGGTGACGGTGGTGGTGGTGACGGCATTGGTGGTGGTGGCGGTGGTGACGGTGACGGTGGTGGTGGTGACGGTGGTGGTGGTGGTGGTGGGGGTGGTGGTGGTGACGTTGATGGTGGCGACGGTGGTGGTGGTGACGGCGGTGGTGACGGTGGTGGTGGTGACGGCGGTGGTGGTGGTGACGGTGGTGGTGATGGTGGTGGTGACGGTGGTGGTGATGGTGGTGGTGACGGCGGTGGTGGTGGTGACGGTGGTGGTGGTGACGGTGGTGGTGACGGTGGTGGCAGTGGTGGTGGTGGTGACGGTGGTGGTGGTGACGGCGGTGGTGGTGGTGACGGTGGTGGTGGTGGTGATGGTGGTGGTGGTGGTGACGGCGGTGGTGGTGATGGTGGTGGTGACGGTGGTGGTGGTGATGGTGGTGGTGGTGGTGGTGACGGCGGTGGTGGTGGTGACGGTGGTGGTGGTGACGGTGGTGGTGACGGTGGTGGCAGTGGTGGTGGTGGTGACGGTGGTGGTGGTGATGGTGGTGGTGACGGCTGTGGTGGTGGTGACGGTGGTGGTGACGGTGGTGACGGTGATGGTGGTGACGGTTCGGCGGAAAGAGCGAGGGGAGTCGGAGGGCGATGGAGGAATGCGTGGGGGGGGGGGAGGCGGTGGGGGGGCGGTGGGGGGGGAACGCGTGGGGGGGGGGGTGGCGGCGCTGACCGGGGTCGAACCGCCGACCTCCGTGACGAGTGTCCGTCGCTCACGCCAGGAGGCCGTCACCACGGTGGACAAAATCTCCCTCCGTCGCCGCAGTCCCCAACGTCCCCAACGTCACCAACGTCACCACGCTCCTCACCCTCCTCACCATCCTCACCTTCCTCACCTTCCTCACTGTCCCCACGCTCACCTTCCTCACTGTCCCCACACTCCTCACCATCACCACGCTCCTCACCCTTCTCACCCTCCTCACCATCCTCACCGTCCTCACCCTCCTCACCGTCCTCACTGTCCCCACGCTCCTCACCTCGCTCCTCACCTTCCTCACCATCCTCACCGTCCCCACGCTCCTCACCATCCTCACCTTCCTCACCATCACCATGCTCCTCACCATCACCACGCTCCTCACCATCACCACGCTCCTCACCTTCCTCACCTTCCTCACCGTCCTCACCATCCTCACCGTCACCACGCTCCTCACCATCCTCACGCTCCTCACCGTCCTCACCTTCCTCACCGTCCTCACCATCCTCACCGTCACCACGCTCCTCACCATCCTCACCGTCACCACGCTCCTCACCGTCCTCACCTTCCTCACCTTCCTCACCATCCTCACCGTCACCACGCTCCTCACCATCCTCACCGTCACCAAACTCCTCACCGTCCTCACTGTCCTCACCCTCCTCACCGTCCTCACCGTCCTCACGCTCCTCACCCTCCTCACCGTCCTCACCGTCCTCACGCTCCTCACCCTCCTCACCTTCCTCACTGTCCCCACGCTCCTCACCGTCCTCACCCTCCTCACCATCCTCACCATCACCACGCTCCTCACCTTCCTCACCGTCCCCACCGTCCTCACCGTCCTCACCCTCCTCACCTTCCTCACCGTCCCCACTGCTCTCCAGCTCCACCTCCACCTCGGCACGCCGCAATGGCCGACGGGCCCAGCGTCGTCCATCCTTGGGGTTCACGGCCTCCACCACCTCGTCCTGATCCGTTCCTCCTCCTCCTCCTCGTTCCTCCTCCTCACTTCCCAGAGCTGCGGGGCACAGGCCCACGGACGACGGATAGAACCGCTCATCGCTGCTTCTGCTGTTGTTGTTTAACATGTTGTCATTCCCACCGCACCTCCGTTTTGGTGCGGTGTGACTACGTACGGTGGTGCGAAAGACGTTCAAGATACGTGCACTACACTATAAACTACACACTACGCTATACACTACCCTATACACTACACTGCACTATACACTACCTTATACACTACACTATACACTACACTATACACGACACACTACGCTATACACTACACTGCACTATACACTACACACTGCACTACACGCAAAACTACACACTCCATTATACACTACACTATACAGTACACACAACACTACACACTGCAGAATACACTACACTATACAACACACTATACACTACACTATACACACTACACTTTACACTACACTACACTATACAGTACACTATACACTACATAGTACACTACACACTACACTATACACTACATAGTACACTACACACTACACCATACACTACATAGTACACTACACACTTCACTATACACTACACAGTACACTATACACTACACAATACACTACACTATACACTACACTAGACCCTACACAGTCACTGAGTGAGTGCTCAATCGGTCCACGCTTGACATTTATCCGTCCCTTTATTATCTCCCCCCCCTCTCCATTTCCCAGGCCCTTCGCGCTTTTCACTCCAAGCCCAGCCACCCCTGTAAGGTCCCGACCACAAGCCCCGTGGAAGTGGCTATGAGATGTTGACTACCTCGCCTGGTGTACAGGAGGTCGTGGGTTCCATTACCATCATCATCATCATCACGGTGGCTATGAGATGTTGACTACCTCGCCTGGTGTACAGGAGGTCATGGGTTCCACCACCACCATCATCATCACGGTGGCTAGGAGATGTTGACTACCTCGCCTGGTCTACAGGAGGTCGTGGGTTCCACCACCACCACCACCATCATCACGGTGGCTAGGAGATGTTGACTACCTCGCCTGGTGTACAGGAGGTCGTGGGTTCCACCACCACCACCACCATCACGGTGGCTAGGAGATGTTGACTACCTCGCCTGGTGTACATGAGGTCGTGGGTTCCACCACCACCACCACCATCACGGTGGCTAGGAGATGTTGACTACCTCGCCTGGTATACAGGAGGTCGTGGGTTCCACCACCATCATCATCATCACGGTGGCTAGGAGATGTTGACTACCTCGCCTGGTGTACAGGAGGTCGTGGGTTCCACCACCACCACCACCATCACGGTGGCTAGGAGATGTTGACTACCTCGCCTGGTATACAGGAGGTCGTGGGTTCGATCCCGACCGTGACGCCTGCCGCTGCTGTATATTTGGAGTCAACTTCTCTCTCTCTCTCTCTCTCCCCGTGGCCACTGCGTGGATTTTTCTCCGGGTCTTCCCCTCCGCCTTCAGAATCGCCGTCGTCGTCGTGTTCGTGGAGACATTCTTTGGCTGCTGCCGCCGCTACGAATTTCTGTGCTACGACGCCGCCGCCGCCGTCATTCGTGGCGGCCCGAGGTCGCTTTAACCGAGAAAGAGCTGCCACTGCCACTGCCACTACCACTGCCACTGCCACTACCGCTGCCACTGCCGCTGCCGCTACCACTGACACTGCCACTGACACTGCCACTGACACTGCCACTACCACTGCCACTACCACTGCCACTGCCACTACCACTGCCACTACCACTGCCACTACCACTGCCACTGCCACTACCGCTGCCACTACCACTGCCACTACCACTGCCACTACCACTGCCACTACCACTGCCACTGCCACTACCGCTGCCACTACCACTGCCACTACCACTGCCACTACCACTGCCACTGCCACTACCACTGCAACTGCCACTGCCACTACCACTGCCACTACCACTGCCACTGCCACTACCACTGCCACTACCACTGCCAATACCACTGCCACTGCCACTACCACTGACACTACCACTGCCACTACCACTGCCACTACCGCTGCCACTGCCACTGCCACTACCACTGCCACTACCACTGCCACTACCACTGCTACACGGCAGCTCCGCGAGGACCCTCGCCTGCCAGACAATCGCTTCGTCGCTTCGGTTTCAACAGCTCGGCGTCACGTCGCCGGGGGGGGGGGGTGGGGAGGGGGGGGGTGAGGGGTGAGGGGTGAGGGGGGGGTGAGGGGGGGGTGAGGGGGGGGGTGAGGGGGGGGTGAGGGGGGGGTGAGGGGGGGGTGAGGGGGGGGTGAGGGGGGGGTGAGGGGGGGGTGAGGGGGGGTGGGGGGGTGAGGGGGGGGGTTTCTGCCGACCTGGAGCGGCCTCCATCGTCGCCGGGCCGTCCTCGGGGTCGGACGACGCCACGTCGTCGTCGTCGTCTTCGTCCTTGACGCGCGTCTCACGGTACGTGCCGTCGCCGCCTGGCGGACACAGCGCAGAGACACCGCCGCCGTCACCGTCACCGCCGTCACCGCCGTCACCGCCGCCATCGCCGTCACCGCCGTCACCGCGGCACCGCCGCCGTCATCACCACGGCACCACCACCGCCATCACCGCCATCGCCACCGCCGTCACCGCGGCGCGGAGAGCAACCAGCACCGGGCGCTCGCCACGTTCAATATCCCTTCCTGTAACACGCCGCTACCGTCCCATCCCCACTCCCTCCGCTCACCCCCCACACCCCCCTCCCCCCCATCCCCCCCATCCTCCCCCACGTGACCCCCCTCCCCCGACCCCCATTTCCTGCTCCCATCCCCCCAATCATCCCCCCCATCCCTACCCCTCCCCCCCTTCCCCCCACACCCCCCCCATCTACATCCCCTCCCTCTCAGCCTGCTCTACCCATATGGTAGTGGTCTAGTTGTTGTTGGGTTTAGGGTGGTGGTGGTCTAGTTGTTGTTGGGTTTAGGGTGGTGGTAGTGGTGGTGGTAGTGGTCTAGTTGTTGTTTGGGTTTAGGGTGGTGGTAGTGGTGGTGGTAGTGGTCTAGTTGTTGTTTGGGTTTAGGGTGGTGGTAGTGGTGGTGGTAGTGGTGGTGTAGTTGTTGTTTGGGTTTAGAGTGGTGGTCTAGTTGTTGTTGGGTTTAGGGTGGTGGTGGTGGTCTAGTTGTTGTTTGGGTTTAGGGTGGTGGTGGTGGTAGTGGTGGTGGTCTAGTTGTTGTTTGGGTTTGGGGTGGTGGTGGCGGTGGCCCGAGCCTCACCGATGTCGTTGCCCCGGTGCTTGTAGGCCCACGCGGCCCTCTCCTGGGGCTCCTGCTTGACGCCGCCGCCGAAGGCCCCGCCGCCGTCACCGTCTGCAGCGTCTGCGTCACCGTCAGCGGCGTCTGCGTCACCGTCTGCGTCACCGTCTACGGCGGCGTCTGCGGCGGCGACGGCAAACGCCAACGGTGACGACAAACGCCGAAAGGGGGCGACGACAAATTGCCGCGGCGGTGGCGGCCGCGACGTTTCGCCGACGCAGACCCGCGCCAGGAGGAGGCGACGTTTCGGGCGACGGGCCCTTTGTGTCAGAGACCACCAGGGGCCGCTTTCCGACAAAGGAGGAGAGTTGAAATGTGGCGCGCAGGGTAGCTTTCACGGTACACGAACAAACGGGAGAAACGTCTGTCGTCGACACGAGGGCCTTAGCCTGCATGCTTCTCAAAAACCTCGAGGGCAATTCCCCCGACAAGGCATGGGAGTATATATATATTCTTGGTTCTTTCGGTAAAGTCACGTTGAAGGGAAACAATACAATAATAATATATAAAACAATAAATTCCCACGGAGTTTCGACTGTAACGCAAACAGTCATCATCAGGTGTCTTAAATCAAAATTTAAGGCATGGGAGCTGAAATTTCGCTACGCAGGGTAGCTTTTAGGGCACAAACGCCAGGGGTAACGTGAAAATCCGCGATTTTTCATTCTAAGACCCACCCCCACCCCCTAGCACCCGCAAATCTCGATGGTTTTTTTGAGTACCCCATGAACACGTTTGTGCGTGGCGTCATTCAGAACCGCTGGTTGGGGTTTTTTTTCATTTTATTGTTTTTTTAGATATTTGGGAGCCAAGCGGTTTTTGAACGGAAAAAAATGGCGCATTTTACGGCGTTCAAAATCGGGAATTGTTGGAAAACGGTTAAACAATAGGAGGGGGGGGGGGGCTTCCTCTCGTAGACTATCAAATCGATTATTAATTGTTGTTCTTCATTATCATTATTATAATAAACAAAAACCGGAATCTTTGAATCGAGCTGTTTTCCCCAGCGATGGGTACGTCGTCAAATAGAAAAAATGTCGATTCAAGGCGCCCGCTGTTTTTTGTTCTCGTTTTGCTTGTTAGGAGCAGCTGTTAAGCGCTCTGATCGGAGATTTTAAAGAAAAAAATGTACAAGCATCTCGATTTAAAGCTTTCGTGACTGCAGCGATTCATTCTTCTTGGTTCTTTCGGTAAAGTCACCGCCACGCAGAATGAGAATAAAATTTATGAAAACAAAATAAGACGATAAAATTCTCACGACGTTTCGGCCACAACACAAGTGGCCTTCTTCAGGCGAAGGAACAGAAACTGTCGGGACGACGGCGCTTCTAATGAACGCCGCTAAGATTCGCAACGTCTTTTAAGCTGGGTGGGAGAAGTAAAGCGCCTTGACAAAGGAGTTTACATATCAAACAGGAGAATTTAGCATTGAAATAGCTGCACGGCGCGCGAGGGCGGTGGTCGGTCGGCGTCCGCTACTCCCACCGCCCCATTCACTCATCCGAGGCCGAGTGGACCCAGGCTGAGGCGAAGGATCGGTTCAGGGAATCGCCACCGGTGTCGGTGTTGGCCGTCGGGCGGGGGTCGCCGGGGTTCGTGGCGCCGGCCGCCGCTACGCCGCCCGCTCAGGCGGGCCTAGAAACCACGCCGAGACTCGGAACCCGGAGTTCCGCGAGTCGACGCGAACCCTCACCGCGCGAGTCTTCCTCGCGCTTCACCGGCACCTCCGGGAACGGGGGACTTGTCGAGCTGTCGTGTCGTCCCTCGTCCTCCTCCTCGTCGTCCCCCTCGTCCCTCTCCGCCTCCTCATCCTCCTCATCCTCCTCCTCCTCCCGCTTCATGAACGTCTCCACCGAGGAGACGGAGCGCGACTCTGGGGGCACGCCGTCGTCGCGGCCCACGTCCGCGACGACGCCTGCGGGGGGAGCGACCCCAACAGCGGCACCGCTCATTGTTTGTACAACAGCACAGAGCAAACTATCACTGCACCGTAGACTCAGCACTGCACCGTAGACTCAGCACTGCACCATAGACTCAGCACTGCACCGTAGACTCAGCACTGCACCGTAGACTCAGCACTGCACCGTAGACTCAGCACTGCACCGTAGACTCAGCACTGCACCATAGACTCAGCACTGCACCATAGACTCAGCACTGCACCGTAGACTCAACACTGCACCGTAGACTCAACACTGCACCGTAGACTCAGCACTGCACCGTAGACTCAACACCGCACCATAGACTCAGCACTGCACCATAGACTCAACACTGCACCATAGACTCAGCACTGCACCATAGACTCAGCACTGCACCATAGACTCAACACTGCACCGTAGACTCAGCATTGCACCGTAGACTCAGCACTGCACCGTAGACTCAGCACTGCACCGTAGACTCAGCACTGCACCGTAGACTCAGGACTGCACCGTAGACTCAGCACTGCACCGTAGACTCAGCACTGCACCGTAGACTCAGCACTGCACCATAGACTCAGCACTGCACCGTAGACTCAACACTGCACCGTAGACTCAACACTGCACCGTAGACTCAGCACTGCACCATAGACTCAGCACTGCACCATAGACTCAACACTGCACCATAGACTCAGCACTGCACCATAGACTCAGCACTGCACCATAGACTCAGCACTGCACCATAGACTCAGCACTGCACCATAGACTCAACACTGCACCATAGACTCAGCACTGCACCATAGACTCAGCACTGCACCATAGACTCAGCACTGCACCATAGACTCAGCACTGCACCGTGGACTCAGCACTGCACCATAGACTCAACACTGCACCATAGACTCAGCACTGCACCATAGACTCAGCACTGCACCATAGACTCAGCACTGCACCTTAGACTCAACACTGCACCATAGACTCAGCACTGCACCATAGACTCAAAACCGCACCATAGACTCCACACTGCACCATAGACTAAGCACTGCACCATAGACTCAACACTGCACCATGGACTCAACACTGCACCATAGACTCAACACTGCACCATAGACTCAGCACTGCACCATAGACTAAGCACTGCACCATAGACTCAGCACTGCACCATAGACTCAGCACTGCACATAGACTCAGCACTGCACCATAGACTCAACACTGTACCATAGACTCAACACTGCACCATAGACTCAGCACTGCACCATAGACTCAACACTCCACCATACACTCAACACTCCACCATAGACTCAGCACTGCACCATAGACTCAGCACTGCACCATAGACTCAACACTGCACCATAGACTCAACACTGCACAATAGACTCAACACTGCACCATAGACTAAGCATTGTACCATAGACTCAGCACTGCACCATAGACTCAACACTGCCCATAGACTCAAAACCGCACCATAGACTCAACACTGCACCATAGACTCAGCACTGCACCATAGACTAAACACTGCACCATAGACTCAGCACTGCACCATAGACTAAACACTGCACCATAGACTCAACACTGCCCCATAGACTCAGCACTGCACCATAGACTCAACAATGCACCATAGACTCAGCACTGCACCATAGACTCAGCACTGCACCATAGACTCAACACTGCACCATAGACTCAGCACTGCACCATAGACTCAGCACTGCACCATAGACTAAGCATTGTACCATAGACTCAGCACTGCACCATAGACTCAACACTGCCCATAGACTCAGCACTGCACCATAGACTCAGCACTGCACCGTTGACTCAGCACTGCACCATAGACTCAACACTGCACCATAGACTCAGCACTGCACCATAGACTCAGCACTGCACCATAGACTCAGCACTGCACCATAGACTCAACACTGCACCGTAGACTCAATACTGCACCATAGACTCAACACTGCACAATAGACTCAACACCGCACCATAGACTCAACACTGCCCATAGACTCAACACTGCACCATAGACTCAACACTGCACCATAGACTCAGCACTGCACCATAGACTCAGCACTGCACCATAGACTCAGCACTGCACCATAGACTCAACACTGCCCCATAGACTCAACACCGCACCATAGACTCAACACCGCACCATAGACTCAACACCGCACCATAGACTCAACAACACTGCCCCATAGACTCAACACTGCACCATAGACTCAACACTGCACCATAGACTGAACACTGCACCATAGACTCAAAACCGGCCACAGGCAAGCCCACAGCAGCCAGGGACTCACAGCTGCCCAGATCTCACCTCCACGCTCAAACCTTTCTTCATGAAGAAATGCCACTCCCTTTTATTTGCCAGTTTCCTGCCCCGAGCGGAGGACTGTCCACCCCCTCATTGTGAACGGAGCCAGAACCGGTCCACCGGACCTCCTCCATCCCACAGAGGCTCAGGCGGTACCGGTCCATCTCCCGTCAGGCGGTACCGGTCCATCTCCCGTCAGGCGGTACCGGTCCATCTCCCGTCAGGCGGTACCGGTCCATCTCCCGTCAGGCGGTACCGGTCCATCTCCCATCAGGCGGTGCCTGTCCATCTCCCATCAGGCGGTACCGGTCCATCTCCCGTCAGGCGGTACCGGTCCATCTCCCGTCAAGAGGGGCGGCAGCATCTCCCAACGCAGCGAAAGTTCAAACGTTCCATGTGGCCAAGCGCAGTGGCGTCTCCTGCTCCTGGAGGCACCCCCCGAGGGGGGAGGGTTCAAGTCCGGCGCCGCCAGGATGGGGTTTGGCCAGGAAGCGTCACGAACGCCCCCCTGGGGGTCCCTCCAGTTGGGCGTTCCCACCGTGGCATTCGCTTGGAAGTCACGGTGGGTGCCGGGCGGAGTTGTTGGCCAGCCCCTCGCGCTGACCCAGGCCGTCGGCAACCCGCCGCTCCGTAGCCGCATGGGGATCGTTTTAAGGACCGATTCGTTACCTCGGTTACGACTCGTATTCACCACGGTGCAGTGCGGCTCTTGAAATATCGGAGTTGTTTTTGTTTGCATTACCGGTTGCGGACACCCCCCCTGCACTAACTCAACTACGAACCACCACCACCAGCACCACCACCAGCAAGTACAGCACCACCACCACCAGCAGCACCACCACCACCACCAGCAGCACCACCAACACGTAAAGCACCACCACCACCACCAACAGCACCACCACCACCACCACCACCAACAGCACCACCACCACCACCACCACCAGATGGTGAGCCTCACCAAAGTGCTGCTCTTCGTGGGCCCTCAGCCGCGAGAGGCGCACGAAGCCCCTGCCGCAGAAGCGGCACGTGTGCGGCCTCTCCTGCGTGTGCACAAACGCGTGCACCTTGAGCTGCGAGGCCGTCCTGAACGCCTTGCCGCACTCGCCGCAAGCGTGCGCCCCCCCGTCGCCGCCGCCGCCGCCGTCGCCGCCGCCGTCGCCGCCGTCGCCACCTCCGCCGGTTCGGTGAACTCGTGCCGACGCCGACGCCGCGAACGCGGCCGCCGCGGCCGCGTGCCTCTCCTCGTGCGAGCGCAGGCGCGAGCGCCGCGTGAAACCCTTGCCGCACTCGGCGCAGGCGTGCGGCTTCTGGTCCGAGTGCGCGAACAGGTGGATCCGGAGCTGCGACGCAGTCGTGTAGCCCTTGCCGCACTCGGCGCAGACGTGGCTCTTCGCCTTCGGCGGCGGCGGCGGCGGCGGCGGCGGCGGAGGGTCCGCCGCGAGCCCGTCGCCGACGCCGTGCGTCTCCTCGTGGGCCCGCAGCTTGGAGGCGCCGACGAATCCGCGGCCGCAGAAGCGGCAGGCGTAGGGCTTGCGGCCCGTGTGGACGAACAGGTGGTTCTTGAGCTGCGACGCCGTCGTGAAGCCCTTGCCGCACTGCTGGCAGACGTGCGGCCGCTCGTTGGTGTGCGTCCTCGTGTGCACCTTCAGGTCCTGGTTGCTCGAGAAGCCCTTGCCGCACTCGGCGCACACGCAGGGCTTCTCGCCGCTGTGCGAGCGCCGGTGCCGCTTCATGTTGGAGTAGATGGAGAAGCCCTTGCCGCACTGGTCGCACACGTGCGGGCGCTCGCCCCCGTGGAACGACTCGTGCCGCCGGAGGTTGGAGACGGCCGAGAAGCGCCTGCCGCACTGGGCGCACGCGTACGGCCGGTCGCCCGTGTGGGTCCGCTGGTGCGACCTGAGGCTGGAGCCGTCGACGAAGCCCCTGCCGCACTGGGCGCACGCGTACGGCCGCTCGCCCGTGTGGGTTCGCCGGTGGGTCTTGAGGTTGGCCACCTGCAGGAAGCCCTTGCCGCAGTCGGCGCAGACGTGCGGCCGCTCGCCCGTGTGCGTCGCGAGGTGGACCTTGAGGCCGGACGCCTGCGCGAACGACTTGTCGCACACGGCGCAGCCGTACGGCCGGTGTCCCGAGTGCTGCATCAGGTGGCCCTTGAGGGCGCTCTTGCACACGAAGCCCTTGCCGCACTCGCCGCACACGAAGGGCCGCTCGCCCGTGTGGCGCATGCGGTGCTTGCGGAGGCTGTCCACGCGCGAGAACGCCTTGCCGCAACGGTCGCACACGTGCTCCTTCTCGGGGGCGTGGATCACGCGGTGCGCCTTGAGGATCTTGGCCGTGGAGAAGCCCTTGCCGCACTCGTCGCACTCGTGCGGCCTCTCCAGGATCTTCGCGCGCTGCCGCCTGGCCGAGGGGGCGAACGACAGAGAGGAGAGCCTCTCGTAGGTCTCCGTCGCGCGCGGCCGCCGTGGAACTCCGTCCCCGCCGTCCTCGCCGTGGGGCGGCCGGAAGGGGTCGAAGTCGCCGCCGCCGCCGCCGTCGCCGTCGGCGGCCGCCGGGAAAGCGTCGCACGGCTCGGCGAGGGACGGAGTGCCTCCGCCATCGGGCTGGATCGTCGCGGGCAGGCCCTCCGCTTCCTCCTCCTCCTCCTCCCCATCCACCTCTTCCGCATCTGCAGCCACACGTCGGAAAGTGGCCTCTCGTTTTCCACGGCCGCCGCCACCGCCGCCACCGCCACCACCCCCCCGGAGCCCTCGCCACTCCGCGGCTCTCCGGCCCACGCCCCCCCCCCCCCCGCCCTGCTCGGTGCCGCCAAGGAGGCAGCGTCATTTAAATAAATAAATTGACATTCCACCTGGCTCTTTGGTTCTATTCGGTAAAGTCACCACGTAGGTAAAAAATAAAACAACAAAAATCTCACGACGTTTCGGCCACAACACAAGCGGCCTTCATCAGGTGAAGGGACCAGGCTGTCTCGAGGACAGCGCTGGAGTGAAACACAACCACGCTCAGACCGCGGACCTTTAAGCTGTGTGCGAGTAATTAAGGTGCCTTGACAAAGGAATGAGCATAAAAATTAGCATTTAATTGGCCGACTTAGCACGATGAAAGGTGTAGAGGCGGTGTACGTGCGGGTGAACATGCCGGTTGGCGCGAGGGGGAGTTCACCTATTGGTGGTGTGAAAAGGGAATTTTTAAGAACTGCGAAAGTTTGGGGTATACCACTATTTGAAAAATATACCGTACCATTGAAAATTAGTTTAATGTTTGGTTCGATTTAGAACATCTTTCCAATTTGAAACCATCTTCTCGGTTGAAATTGTGTCTGTGTTTGCAGATCTGAATTGCCTCGTGAACAAATCTCTGATAAAAACCCGTGGGTTTGCAAAGAACCTTGGTATCGGAGAAAATTATATCGTGATCACCCACAGCGTTGTAACAGTGATCAGCTACGGCGGAAGAATTCGTTCTGCCGTGTTTCAAATCTGATTTGTGCTCGCAAATTCGATCAGAGATATGTCGCTTTGTCTCCCCGATATAGCAATCACCGCAGGTACAACTCAATTTGTAAACCCCGGGGTACTGTAAGTCAGGAATGACATCCTTCACGGATGGGATCAGATCACGAATTTTGTGTACTGTATTTAACCGGACCAGGATCTTGTCTGGTCCCTTCACCTGTTGAAGGCCGCTTGTGTTGTGGCCGAAACGCCGTGATTTTTGTTGTTTTATTTTTTACCTACGTGACTTTACCGAATAGAACCAAAGAGTATGGATCCTTGCAGACACGAAAGCTTCAAATCTAGAATCACACCTGGCGCAGCGCTGATTTACTTGCCTACCTGCGTTTCCTTTTCCACTGGCAACATGCGTGCCGTGCTGGGACTGTGCCGCGCCAGCCGCAGCGAGACTCGTGGGAGGAGGCACGGCCTCGTCTACGGACCATGCTGATCTACGGGCCCCACTACCACCACTACCACCGCTCCCCCCACTACCACCGCTCCCCCCACTACCGCCGCTCCCCTCTCACTACCACCGCTCCACCCACAAACACCGCTCCCCTCCCCCCCCCGCTACCACCGCTCCCCTCCACCCCTCCACCACTACCACCGCTCCACGCACTACTAACACTTCCCCCCCACTACCACCGCTCCCCTCCACCCCCCCCCCCACCACTACCACCGCTCCCCCCACCCCACTAGCACCGGCGTCGCCCTCCCCGCGTCATCTCTCACCGTCGTCGCTCTCCTCCAGCTTCACCTCCACCTCGGCGCGCCCCTCCCGGGAGGCCCAGCGGCCGCGGGGTCGCTCGGGGGTCTCCGCCCTCACGCCGCCGTCGGCGTCGCGTCCACGGTCGTCCGTCGCTCGAGCTACGGATCATCGCGGTGACGGTGGTCGGTCGGTTATCGTCGCCATCGTCGTCTTCGTCATCAGACGTAGCTAACGCTTCGCTCTCTCATCTCCACCTGCTCGCGCGCCTTCAGATGCGCTTCTGCGGCCCGTCTGGAACGCTCTTCCGCTCTTAGGAAGCACTGCCCAGAGACTCAAAACTGTGGGGCAGTGCTGAGTCTATGGTGCAGTGTTGAGTCTATGGTGCAGTGTTGAGTCCATGGTGCAGTGTTGAGTCTATGGGGCAGTGTTGAGTCTATGGTGCAGTGTTGAGTCTATGGGGCAGTGTTGAGTCTATGGTGCAGTGTTGAGTCTATGGTGCAGTATTGAGTCTATGGGGAGTGCTGAGTCTATGGTGCAGTGTTGAGTCTATGGTGCAGTGTTCAGTCTATGGTGCAGTGTTGAGTCTATGGGCAGTGTTGAGTATATGGGCAGTGCTGAGTCTATGGGCAGTGCTGAGTCTATGGAGAGTGTTGAGTCTATGGACAGTGTTGAGTCTATGGTGCAGTGCTGAATCTATTGTTCAGTGTTGAGTCCATGGTGCAGTGTTGAGTCTATGGTGCAGTGTTGAGTCTATGGTGCAGTGCTGAGTCTATGGTGCAGTGTTGAGTCTATGGTGCAGTGTTGAGTCTATGGTGCAGTGTTGAGTCTATGGTGCAGTGTTGAGTCTATGGTGCAGTGCTGAGTCTATGGTGCAGTGTTGAATCTAAGGTGCAGTGTTGGGTCTATAGCAGTGTTGAGTCTATGGTACAGTGCTGAGTCTATGGTGCAGTGTTGAGTCTATGGTGCAGTGCTGAGTCTATGGTGCAGTGTTGAGTCTATGGTGCAGTGTTGAGTCTATGGGCAGTGTTGAGTCTATGGTGCAGTGTTGAGTCTATGGTGCAGTGTTGAGTCTACCGTGCAGTGCTGAGTCTATGGTGCAGTGTTGAGTCTATGGTGCAGTGTTGAGTCTATGGGCAGTGTTGAGTCTATGGTGCAGTGTTGAGTCTATGGTGCAGTGTTGAGTCTATCGTGCAGTGTTGAGTCTATGGTGCAGTGTTGAGGCTATGGGCAGTGTTGAGTCTATGGTGCAGTGCTGAGTCTATGGTGCAGTGTTGAGTCTATGGACAGTGTTGAGTCTATGGTTCAGTGTTGAGTCAATGGCGCAGTGTTGAGTCTATGGTGCAGTGTTGAGTCTATGGGCTGTGCTGAGTCTATGGTGCAGTGTTGAGTCTATGGTGCAGTGTTCAGTCTATGGTGCAGTGTTGAGTCTATTGTGCAGTGTTGAGTCCATGGTGTAGTGTAGAGTCTATGGGCAGTGTTGAGTCTATGGACAGTGTTGAGTCTATGGTGCAGTGTTGAGTCTCTGGTGCAGTGTTGAGTCTATGGGCAGTGTTGAGTCTATTGGCAGTGTTGAGGCTATGGGCAGTGTTGAGTCTATGGTGCAGTGCTGAGTCTATGGTGCAGTGTTGAGTCTATGGACAGTGTTGAGTCTATGGTTCAGTGTTGAGTCAATGGCGCAGTGTTGAGTCTATGGTGCAGTGTTGAGTCTATGGGCTGTGCTGAGTCTATGGTGCAGTGTTGAGTCTATGGTGCAGTGTTCAGTCTATGGTGCAGTGTTGAGTCTATTGTGCAGTGTTGAGTCCATGGTGTAGTGTAGAGTCTATGGGCAGTGTTGAGTCTATGGACAGTGTTGAGTCTATGGTGCAGTGTTGAGTCTCTGGTGCAGTGTTGAGTCTATGGGCAGTGTTGAGTCTATTGGCAGTGTTGAGTCTATGGTGCAGTGTTGAGTCTATGGACAGTGTTGAGTCTATGGTTCAGTGTTGAGTCTATGGTGCAGTGTTGAGTCTATGGTGCAGTGCTGAGTCTATGGTGAAATGCTGAATCAATGGGCAGTGTTGAGTCTATGGTGCAGTGTTGAGTCTATGGTGCAGTTTTGAGTCTATGGTGCAGTGTTGAGTCTATGGTGCAGTGTGGAGTTTATGGGCAGTGTTGAGTCTATGGACAGTGTTGAGTCTATGGTGCAGTGTTGAGTCTCTGGTGCAGTGTTGAGTCTATGTGCAGTGTTGAGTATATTGGCAGTGTTGAGTCTATGGTACAGTGCTGAGTCTATGGTGCAGTGTTGAGTCTATTGTGCAGTGTTGAGTCTATGGTACAGTGTTGAGTCTATGGCAGTGTTGAGTCTATCGTGCAGTGTTGAGTCTATGGTGCAGTTTTGAGTCTATGGTGTAGTGTTGAGTCTATGGGCAATGTTGAGTCTATGGGCAGTGTTGAGTCTATGGTTCAGTGATGAGTCTATGGTGCAGTGTTGAGTCTATGGCAGTGTTGAGTCTATCGTGCAGTGTTGAGTCTATGGTGCAGTTTTGAGTCTATGGTGCAGTGTTGAGTCTATGGGCAATGTTGTGTCTATGGGCAGTGTTGAGTCTATGGTTCAGTGTTGAGTCTATGGTGCAGTGTTGAGTCTATGGTGCAGTGTTGAGTCTATGGTGCAGTGCTGAGTCTATGGTGCAGTGTTGAGTCTAAGGTGCAGTGTTGAGTCTAAGGTGCAGTGTTGGGTCTATAGCAGTGTTGAGTCTATGGTGCAGTGCTGAGTCTATGGTGCAGTGTTGAGTCTATGGTGCAGTGTTGAGTCTAAGGGCAGTGTTGAGTCTATGGTGCAGTGTTGAGTCTATGGTGCAGTGTTGAGTCTATCGTGCAGTGTTGAGTCTATGGTGCAGTTTTGAGTCTATGGTGCAGTGTTGAGTCTATGGGCAATGTTGAGTCTATGGGCAGTGCTGAGTCTATGGTTCAGTGTTGAGTCTATGGTGCAGTGTTGAGTCTATGGTGCAGTGCTGAGTCTATGGGCAGTGTTGAGTCTATGGTGCAGTGTTGAGTCTATGGTGCAGTGTTGAGTCTATCGTGCAGTGTTGAGTCTATGGTGCAGTGTTGAGTCTATGGGCAGTGTTGAGTCTATGGTGCAGTGCTGAGTCTATGGTGCAGTGTTGAGTCTATCGCGCAGTGTTGAGTCTATGGTGCAGTGCTGAGTCTATGGTGAAATGCTGAATCAATGGGCAGTGTTGAGTCTATGGTGCAGTGTTGAGTCTATGGTGCAGTTTTGAGTCTATGGTGCAGTGTTGAGTCTATGGTGCAGTGTTGAGTCTATGGGCAGTGTTGAGTCTATGGACAGTGTTGAGTCTATGGTGCAGTGTTGAGTCTCTGGTGCAGTGTTGAGTCTATGGGCAGTGTTGAGTATATTGGCAGTGTTGAGTCTACGGTGCAGTGCTGAGTATATTGGCAGTGTTGAGTCTATGGTGCAGTGTTGAGTCTATGGTGCAGTGTTGAGTCTATGGTGCAGTGTTGAGTCTATGGCAGTGTTGAGTCTATGGTGCAGTGTTGAGTCTATGGCAGTGTTGAGTCTATGGTGCAGTGTTGAGTCTATGGTGCAGTGTTGAGTCTTTGGTGCAGTGTTGAGTCTATGGTGCAGTGTTGAGTCTATGGTGCAGTTTTGAGTCTATGGTGCAGTGTTGAGTCTATGGGCAGTGTTGAGTCTATGGTGCAGTGCTGAGTCTATGGTGCAGTGCTGAATCTATGGGCAGTGTTGAGTCTATGGTGCAGTGTTGAGTCTATGGTGCAGTGTTGAGTCTATGGTGCAGTGTTGAGTCTATGGTGCAGTGTTGAGTCTATGGGCAGTGTTGAGTCTATGGCAGTGTTGAGTCTATGGTGCAGTGTTGAATCTATGGTGCAGTGTTGAGTCTATGGTGCAGTGGAGTCTATGGGCAGTGTTGAGCCTATTGTGCAGTGTTGAGTCTATTGTGCAGTGTTGAGTCTATGGTACAGTGTTGAGTCTATGGCAGTGTTGAGTCTATCGTGCAGTGTTGAGTCTATGGTGCAGTTTTGAGTCTATGGTGCAGTGTTGAGTCTATGGGCAATGTTGAGTCTATGGGCAGTGTTGAGTCTATGGTTCAGTGTTGAGTCTATGGTGCAGTGTTGAGTCTATGGTGCAGTGTTGAGTCTATGGTGCAGTGCTGAATCTATGGTGCAGTGTTGAGTCTAAGGTGCAGTGTTGGGTCTATAGCAGTGTTGAGTCTATGGTGCAGTGCTGAGTCTATGGTGCAGTGTTGAGTCTATGGTGCAGTGTTGAGTCTATGGGCAGTGTTGAGTCTATGGTGCAGTGTTGAGTCTATGGTGCAGTGTTGAGTCTATCGTGCAGTGTTGAGTATATGGTGCAGTGTTGAGTCTATGGGCAGTGTTGAGTCTATGGTGCAGTGCTGAGTCTATGGTGCAGTGTTGAGTCTATGGACAGTGTTGAGTCTATGGTTCAGTGTTGAGTCTATGGTGCAGTGTTGAGTCTATGGTGCAGTGCTGAGTCTATGGTGAAATGCTGAATCAATGGGCAGTGTTGAGTCTATGGTGCAGTGTTGAGTCTATGGTGCAGTTTTGAGTCTATGGTGCAGTGTTGAGTCTATGGTGCAGTGTTGAGTTTATGGGCAGTGTTGAGTCTATGGACAGTGTTGAGTCTATGGTGCAGTGTTGAGTCTCTGGTGCAGTGTTGAGTCTATGGGCAGTGTTGAGTATATTGGCAGTGTTGAGTCTATGGTACAGTGCTGAGTCTATGGTGCAGTGCTGAGTCTATTGTGCAGTGTTGAGTCTATGGTACAGTGTTGAGTCTATGGCAGTGTTGAGTTTATCGTGCAGTGTTGAGTCTATGGTGCAGTTTTGAGTCTATGGTGCAGTGTTGAGTCTATGGGCAATGTTGAGTCTATGGGCAGTGTTGAGTCTATGGTTCAGTGTTGAGACTATGGTGCAGTGTTGAGTCTATGGCAGTGTTGAGTCTATCGTGCAGTGTTGAGTCTATGGTGCAGTTTTGAGTCTATGGTGCAGTGTTGAGTCTATGGGCAATGTTGAGTCTATGGGCAGTGTTGAGTCTATGGTTCAGTGTTGAGTCTATGGTGCAGTGTTGAGTCTATGGTGCAGTGTTGAGTCTATGGTGCAGTGCTGAGTCTATGGTGCAGTGTTGAGTCTAAGGTGCAGTGTTGGGTCTATAGCAGTGTTGAGTCTATGGTGCAGTGCTGAGTCTATGGTGCAGTGTTGAGTCTATGGTGCAGTGTTGAGTCTATGGGCAGTGTTGAGTCTATGGTGCAGTGTTGAGTCTATGGTGCAGTGTTGAGTCTATCGTGCAGTGTTGAGTCTATGGGCAGTGTTGAGTCTATGGTGCAGTGCTGAGTCTATGGGCAGTGTTGAGTCTATGGTGCAGTGCTGAGTCTATGGTGCAGTGCTGAATCTATGGGCAGTGTTGAGTCTATGGTGCAGTGTTGAGTCTATGGTGCAGTGTTGAGTCTATGGTGCAGTGTTGAGTCTATGGTGCAGTGTTGAGTCTATGGGCAGTGTTGAGTCTATGGTGCAGTTTTGAGTCTATGGTGCAGTGTTGAGTCTATGGGCAATGTTGTGTCTATGGGCAGTGTTGAGTCTATGGTTCAGTGTTGAGTCTATGGTGCAGTGTTGAGTCTATGGTGCAGTGTTGAGTCTATGGTGCAGTGCTGAGTCTATGGTGCAGTGTTGAGTCTAAGGTGCAGTGTTGGGTCTATAGCAGTGTTGAGTCTATGGTGCAGTGCTGAGTCTATGGTGCAGTGTTGAGTCTATGGTGCAGTGTTGAGTCTAAGGGCAGTGTTGAGTCTATGGTGCAGTGTTGAGTCTATGGTGCAGTGTTGAGTCTATCGTGCAGTGTTGAGTCTATGGTGCAGTTTTGAGTCTATGGTGCAGTGTTGAGTCTATGGGCAATGTTGAGTCTATGGGCAGTGCTGAGTCTATGGTTCAGTGTTGAGTCTATGGTGCAGTGTTGAGTCTATGGTGCAGTGCTGAGTCTATGGGCAGTGTTGAGTCTATGGTGCAGTGTTGAGTCTATGGTGCAGTGTTGAGTCTATCGTGCAGTGTTGAGTCTATGGTGCAGTGTTGAGTCTATGGGCAGTGTTGAGTCTATGGTGCAGTGCTGAGTCTATGGTGCAGTGTTGAGTCTATCGCGCAGTGTTGAGTCTATGGTGCAGTGCTGAGTCTATGGTGAAATGCTGAATCAATGGGCAGTGTTGAGTCTATGGTGCAGTGTTGAGTCTATGGTGCAGTTTTGAGTCTATGGTGCAGTGTTGAGTCTATGGTGCAGTGTTGAGTCTATGGGCAGTGTTGAGTCTATGGACAGTGTTGAGTCTATGGTGCAGTG
Source organism: Petromyzon marinus (assembly GCF_048934315.1). Taxonomy (NCBI): domain Eukaryota; kingdom Metazoa; phylum Chordata; class Hyperoartia; order Petromyzontiformes; family Petromyzontidae; genus Petromyzon; species Petromyzon marinus. The sequence goes on from NC_133732.1 coordinate 4,515,099, forward strand.
TTGAGTCTCTGGTGCAGTGTTGAGTCTATGGGCAGTGTTGAGTATATTGGCAGTGTTGAGTCTACGGTGCAGTGCTGAGTATATTGGCAGTGTTGAGTCTATGGTGCAGTGTTGAGTCTATGGTGCAGTGTTGAGTCTATGGTGCAGTGTTGAGTCTATGGCAGTGTTGAGTCTATGGTGCAGTGTTGAGTCTATGGCAGTGTTGAGTCTATGGTGCAGTGTTGAGTCTATGGTGCAGTGTTGAGTCTTTGGTGCAGTGTTGAGTCTATGGTGCAGTGTTGAGTCTATGGTGCAGTTTTGAGTCTATGGTGCAGTGTTGAGTCTATGGGCAGTGTTGAGTCTATGGTGCAGTGCTGAGTCTATGGTGCAGTGCTGAATCTATGGGCAGTGTTGAGTCTATGGTGCAGTGTTGAGTCTATGGTGCAGTGTTGAGTCTATGGTGCAGTGTTGAGTCTATGGTGCAGTGTTGAGTCTATGGGCAGTGTTGAGTCTATGGCAGTGTTGAGTCTATGGTGCAGTGTTGAATCTATGGTGCAGTGTTGAGTCTATGGTGCAGTGGAGTCTATGGGCAGTGTTGAGCCTATTGTGCAGTGTTGAGTCTATTGTGCAGTGTTGAGTCTATGGTACAGTGTTGAGTCTATGGCAGTGTTGAGTCTATCGTGCAGTGTTGAGTCTATGGTGCAGTTTTGAGTCTATGGTGCAGTGTTGAGTCTATGGGCAATGTTGAGTCTATGGGCAGTGTTGAGTCTATGGTTCAGTGTTGAGTCTATGGTGCAGTGTTGAGTCTATGGTGCAGTGTTGAGTCTATGGTGCAGTGCTGAATCTATGGTGCAGTGTTGAGTCTATGGTGCAGTGTTGAGTCTATGGCAGTGTTGAGTCTATGGTGCAGTGTTGAGTCTATGGCAGTGTTGAGTCTATGGTGCAGTGTTGAGTCTATGGTGCAGTGTTGAGTCTTTGGTGCAGTGTTGAGTCTATGGTGCAGTGTTGAGTCTATGGTGCAGTTTTGAGTCTATGGTGCAGTGTTGAGTCTATGGGCAGTGTTGAGTCTATGGTGCAGTGCTGAGTCTATGGTGCAGTGCTGAATCTATGGGCAGTGTTGAGTCTATGGTGCAGTGTTGAGTCTATGGTGCAGTGTTGAGTCTATGGTGCAGTGTTGAGTCTATGGTGCAGTGTTGAGTCTATGGGCAGTGTTGAGTCTATGGCAGTGTTGAGTCTATGGTGCAGTGTTGAATCTATGGTGCAGTGTTGAGTCTATGGTGCAGTGGAGTCTATGGGCAGTGTTGAGCCTATTGTGCAGTGTTGAGTCTATTGTGCAGTGTTGAGTCTATGGTACAGTGTTGAGTCTATGGCAGTGTTGAGTCTATCGTGCAGTGTTGAGTCTATGGTGCAGTTTTGAGTCTATGGTGCAGTGTTGAGTCTATGGGCAATGTTGAGTCTATGGGCAGTGTTGAGTCTATGGTTCAGTGTTGAGTCTATGGTGCAGTGTTGAGTCTATGGTGCAGTGTTGAGTCTATGGTGCAGTGCTGAATCTATGGTGCAGTGTTGAGTCTAAGGTGCAGTGTTGGGTCTATAGCAGTGTTGAGTCTATGGTGCAGTGCTGAGTCTATGGTGCAGTGTTGAGTCTATGGTGCAGTGTTGAGTCTATGGGCAGTGTTGAGTCTATGGTGCAGTGTTGAGTCTATGGTGCAGTGTTGAGTCTATCGTGCAGTGTTGAGTATATGGTGCAGTGTTGAGTCTATGGGCAGTGTTGAGTCTATGGTGCAGTGCTGAGTCTATGGTGCAGTGTTGAGTCTATGGACAGTGTTGAGTCTATGGTTCAGTGTTGAGTCTATGGTGCAGTGTTGAGTCTATGGTGCAGTGCTGAGTCTATGGTGAAATGCTGAATCAATGGGCAGTGTTGAGTCTATGGTGCAGTGTTGAGTCTATGGTGCAGTTTTGAGTCTATGGTGCAGTGTTGAGTCTATGGTGCAGTGTTGAGTTTATGGGCAGTGTTGAGTCTATGGACAGTGTTGAGTCTATGGTGCAGTGTTGAGTCTCTGGTGCAGTGTTGAGTCTATGGGCAGTGTTGAGTATATTGGCAGTGTTGAGTCTATGGTACAGTGCTGAGTCTATGGTGCAGTGCTGAGTCTATTGTGCAGTGTTGAGTCTATGGTACAGTGTTGAGTCTATGGCAGTGTTGAGTCTATCGTGCAGTGTTGAGTCTATGGTGCAGTTTTGAGTCTATGGTGCAGTGTTGAGTCTATGGGCAATGTTGAGTCTATGGGCAGTGTTGAGTCTATGGTTCAGTGTTGAGACTATGGTGCAGTGTTGAGTCTATGGCAGTGTTGAGTCTATCGTGCAGTGTTGAGTCTATGGTGCAGTTTTGAGTCTATGGTGCAGTGTTGAGTCTATGGGCAATGTTGAGTCTATGGGCAGTGTTGAGTCTATGGTTCAGTGTTGAGTCTATGGTGCAGTGTTGAGTCTATGGTGCAGTGTTGAGTCTATGGTGCAGTGCTGAGTCTATGGTGCAGTGTTGAGTCTAAGGTGCAGTGTTGGGTCTATAGCAGTGTTGAGTCTATGGTGCAGTGCTGAGTCTATGGTGCAGTGTTGAGTCTATGGTGCAGTGTTGAGTCTATGGGCAGTGTTGAGTCTATGGTGCAGTGTTGAGTCTATGGTGCAGTGTTGAGTCTATCGTGCAGTGTTGAGTCTATGGTGCAGTGTTGAGTCTATGGGCAGTGTTGAGTCTATGGTGCAGTGCTGAGTCTATGGTGCAGTGTTGAGTCTATGGACAGTGTTGAGTCTATGGTTCAGTGTTGAGTCTATGGTGCAGTGTTGAGTCTATGGTGCAGTGCTGAGTCTATGGTGAAATGCTGAATCAATGGGCAGTGTTGAGTCTATGGTGCAGTGTTGAGTCTATGGTGCAGTTTTGAGTCTATGGTGCAGTGTTGAGTCTATGGTGCAGTGTTGAGTTTATGGGCAGTGTTGAGTCTCTGGGCAGTGTTGAGTCTATGGACAGTGTTGAGTCTATGGTGCAGTGTTGAGTCTCTGGTGCAGTGTTGAGTCTATGGGCAGTGTTGAGTATATTGGCAGTGTTGAGTCTATGGTGCAGTGTTGAGTCTATGGAGCAGTGCTGAGTCTATGGTGCAGTGTTGAGTCTAAGGTGCAGTGTTGGGTCTATAGCAGTGTTGAGTCTATGGTGCAGTGCTGAGTCTATGGTGCAGTGTTGAGTCTATGGTGCAGTGTTGAGTCTATGGGCAGTGTTGAGTCTATGGTGCAGTGTTGAGTCTATGGTGCAGTGTTGAGTCTATCGTGCAGTGTTGAGTCTATGGTGCAGTGTTGAGTCTATGGGCAGTGTTGAGTCTATGGTGCAGTCTGAGTCTATGGTGCAGTGTTGAGTCTATGGACAGTGTTGAGTCTATGGTTCAGTGTTGAGTCTATGGTGCAGTGTTGAGTCTATGGTGCAGTGCTGAGTCTATGGTGAAATGCTGAATCAATGGGCAGTGTTGAGTCTATGGTGCAGTGTTGAGTCTATGGTGCAGTTTTGAGTCTATGGTGCAGTGTTGAGTCTATGGTGCAGTGTTGAGTTTATGGGCAGTGTTGAGTCTATGGACAGTGTTGAGTCTATGGTGCAGTGTTGAGTCTATTGTGCAGTGTTGAGTCTATGGTACAGTGTTGAGTCTATGACAGTGTTGAGTCTATCGTGCAGTGTTTAGTCTATGGTGCAGTTTTGAGTCTATGGTGCAGTGTTGAGTCTATGGGCAATGTTGAGTCTATGGGCAGTGTTGAGTCTCTGGTTCAGTGTTGAGTCTATGGTGCAGTGTTGAGTCTATGGCAGTGTTGAGTCTATCGTGCAGTGTTGAGTCTATGGTGCAGTTTTGAGTCTATGGTGCAGTGTTGAGTCTATGGGCAATGTTGAGTCTATGGGCAGTGTTGAGTCTATGGTTCAGTGTTGAGTCTATGGTGCAGTGTTGAGTCTATGGTGCAGTGTTGAGTCTATGGTGCAGTGCTGAGTCTATGGTGCAGTGTTGAGTCTAAGGTGCAGTGTTGGGTCTATAGCAGTGTTGAGTCTATGGTGCAGTGCTGAGTCTATGGTGCAGTGTTGAGTCTATGGTGCAGTGTTGAGTCTATGGGCAGTGTTGAGTCTATGGTGCAGTGTTGAGTCTATGGTGCAGTGTTGAGTCTATCGTGCAGTGTTGAGTCTATGGTGCAGTGTTGAGTCTATGGGCAGTGTTGAGTCTATGGACAGTGTTGAGTATATTGGCAGTGTTGAGTCTATGGTGCAGTGCTGAGTATATTGGCAGTGTTGAGTCTATGGTGCAGTGTTGAGTCTATGGTGCAGTGTTGAGTCTATGGTGCAGTGTTGAGTCTATGGCAGTGTTGAGTCTATGGTGCAGTGTTGAGTCTATGGCAGTGTTGAGTCTATGGTGCAGTGTTGAGTCTATGGTGCAGTGTTGAGTCTATGGCAGTGTTGAGTCTATGGTGCAGTGTTGAGTCTATGGCAGTGTTGAGTCTATGGTGCAGTTTTGAGTCTATGGTGCAGTGTTGCGTCTATGGGCAGTGTTGAGTCTATGGACAGTGTTGAGTCTATGGTTCAGTGTTGAGTCTATGGTGCAGTGTTGAGTCTATGGTGCAGTGCTGAGTCTATGGTGCAGTGCTGAATCTATGGGCAGTGTTGAGTCTATGGTGCAGTGTCGAGTCTATGGTGCAGTGTTGAGTCTATGGTGCAGTGTTGAGTCTATGGTGCAGTGTTGAGTCTATGGGCAGTGTTGAGTCTATGGCAGTGTTGAGTCTATGGTGCAGTGTTGAATATATGGTGCAGTGTTGAGTCTATGGTGCAGTGGAGTCTATGGGCAGTGTTGTGCCTATTGTGCAGTGTTGAGTCTATTGTGCAGTGTTGAGTCTATGGTACAGTGTTGAGTCTATGGCAGTGTTGAGTCTATCGTGCAGTGTTGAGTCTATGGTGCAGTTTTGAGTCTATGGTGCAGTGTTGAGTCTATGGGCAATGTTGAGTCTATGGGCAGTGTTGAGTCTATGGTTCAGTGTTGAGTCTATGGTGCAGTGTTGAGTCTATGGTGCAGTGTTGAGTCTATGGTGCAGTGCTGAGTCTATGGTGCAGTGTTGAGTCTAAGGTGCAGTGTTGGGTCTATAGCAGTGTTGAGTCTATGGTACAGTGCTGAGTCTATGGTGCAGTGTTGAGTCTATGGTGCAGTGTTGAGTCTATGGTGCAGTTTTGAGTTTATGGTGCAGTGTTGAGTCTATCGTGTAGTGTTGAGTCTATGGGCAGTGCTGAGTCTATGGACAGTGTTGAGTCTATGGTGCAGTGTTGAGTCTATGGTGCAGTGTTGAGTCTATGGTGCAGTGTTGAGTCTATGGGCAGTGTTGAGTCTATGGAAAATGTTGAGTCTATGGTACAGTGCTGAGTCTATGGTGCAGTGTTGAGTCTATGGTGCAGTGTATAGTCTATGGCACTGTTGAGTCTATGGTGCAGTGTTGAGTCTATTGTGCAGCGTTGAGTCTATAGTGCAGCGTTGAGTCTAAGGGCAGTGCTGAGTCTATTGTGCAGTGTTGAGTCTATGGTAGAGTGTTGAGTCTATGGTGCAGTGTTGAGTCTATGGTGCAGTGTTGGGTCTATGGGCAGTGTTGAATCTAAGGACAGTGTTGAGTCTATGGTGCAGTGTTGAGTCTATGGTGCAGTGTTGAGTCTATGGTGCAGTGCTGAGTCTATGGTGCAGTGTTGAGTCTATGGTGCAGTGTTGAGTCTATGGGCAGTGTTGAGTCTATGGTGCAGTGTTGGGTCTATGGGCAGTGTTGAGTCTATGGACAGTGTTGAGTCTATGGTGCAGTGTTGAGTCTATGGTGAGGTGCTGAGTCTATTGTGCACTGTTGAGTCTATCTTACAGTGTTGAGTCTATGGTGCAGTGTTGAGTCTATGGTGCAGTGTTGGGTCTATGGGCAGTGTTGAGTCTATGGACAGTGTTGAGTCTATGGTGCAGTGTTGAGACTATGGTGCAGTGTTGAGTCTATGGTGCAGTGCTGAGTCTATGGTGCAGTGTTGAGTCTATGGTGCAGTGTTGAGTCTATGGCAGTGTTGAGTCTATGGTGCAGTGTTGAATCTACGGTGCAGTGTTGAGTCTATCGTGCAGTGTTGAGTCTATGGGCAGTGCTGAGTCTATGGTGCAGTGGTGAGTCTATGGTGCAGTGTTGAGTCTATGGCAGTGTTGAGTCTATGGTGCAGTGTTGAATCTATGGTGCAGTGTTGAGTCTATGGTGCAGTGTTGAGTCTATGGCAGTGTTGAATCTATGGTGCAGTGTTGAATCTACGGTGCAGTGTTGAGTCTATCGTGTAGTGTTGAGTCTATGGGCAGTGCTGAGTCTATGGTGCAGTGTTGAGTCTATGGTGCAGTGTTGGGTCTATGGGCAGTGTTGAGTCTATGGTGCAGTGTTGAGTCTATGGTGCAGTGTTGAGTCTATGGTGCAGTGCTGAGTCTATGGTGCAGTGTTGAGTCTATGGTGCAGTGTTGAGTCTATGGCAGTGTTGAGTCTATGGTGCAGTGTTGAATCTACGGTGCAGTGTTGAGTCTATCGTGCATTGTTGAGTCTATGGGCAGTGCTGAGTCTATTGTGCAGTGTTGAGTCTATGGGCAGTGTTGAGTCTATGGTGCAGTGTTGAGTGTATGGTGCGGTGTTGAGTCTATGGGCAGTGCTGAGTCTATGGTGCAGTGTTGAGTCTATGGGCAGTGTTGAGTCTATGGTGCAGTGTTGAGTCTATGGGCAGTGTTGAGTCTATGGGCAGTGTTGAGTCTATGGTGCAGTGTTGAGTCTATGGGCAGTGTTGAGTCTATGGTGCAGTGTTGAGTCCATGGGCAGTGCTGAGTCTATGGTGCAGTGGTGAGTCTATGGTGCAGTGTTGAGTCTATGGCAGTGTTGAGTCTATGGTGCAGTGTTGAATCTATGGTGCAGCGTTGAGTCTAAGGGCAGTGCTGAGTCTATTGTGCAGTGTTGAGTCTATGGTACAGTGTTGAGTCTATGGTGCAGTGTTGAGTCTATGGTGCAGTGTTGGGTCTATGGGCAGTGTTGAGTCTACGGACAGTGTTGAGTCTATGGTGCAGTGTTGAGTCTATGGTGCAGTGTTGAGTCTATGGTGCAGTGCTGAGTCTATGGTGCAGTGTTGAGTCTATGGTGCAGTGTTGAGTCTATGGGCAGTGTTGAGTATATGGGCAGTGTTGAGTTTATGGTGCAGTGCTGAGTCTATGGTGCAGTGTTGAGTCTATGGTGCAGTGTTGGGTCTATGGAAAATGTTGAGTCTATGCTGCAGTGTTGAGTCTATGGTGCAGTGTGAAGTCTATGGCAGTGTTGAGTCTATGGTGCAGTGTTGGGTCTATGGGCAGTGTTGAGTCTATGGACAGTGTTGAGTCTATGGTGCAGTGTTGAGTCTATGGTGCAGTGTTGAGTCTATGGTGCAGTGCTGAGTCTATGGTGCAGTGTTGAGTCTATGGTGCAGTGTTGAGTCTATGGGCAGTGTTGAGTATATGGGCAGTGTTGAGTTTATGGTGCAGTGCTGAGTCTATGGTGCAGTGTTGAGTCTATGGTGCAGTGTTGGGTCTATGGGCAGTGTTGATTCTATGGGCAGTGTTGATTCTATGGAAAGTGTTGAGTCTATGGTGCAGTGTTGAGTCTTTGGTGCAGTGTTGAGTCTATGGTGCAGTGCTGAGTCTACGGGCAGTGTTGAGTCTATGGTGCAGTGTTGAGACTATGGTGCAGTTTTGAGTTTATGGTGCAGTGTTGAGTCTATGGTGCAGTGTTGAGTCTATGGGCAGTGTTGAGTCTATGGACAGTGTTAAGTCTATGGTGCAGTGTTGAGTCTATGGTGCAGTGTTGAGTCTATGGTGCAGTGTTGAGTCTATGGGCAGTGTTGAGTCTATGGAAAATGTTGAGTCTATGGTAGAGTGCTGAGTCTATGGTGCAGTGTTGAGTCTATGGTGCAGTGTTGAGTCTATGTTGCAGTGTTGAGTCTATGGCAGTGTTGAGTCTATGGTGCAGTGTTGAATCTACGGTGCAGTGTTGAGTCTATCGTGTAGTGTTGAGTCTATGGGCAGTGCTGAGTCTATTGTGCAGTGTTGAGTCTATGGGCAGTGTTGAGTCTATGGTGCAGTGTTGAGTGTATGGTGCGGTGTTGAGTCTATGGGCAGTGTTGAGTCTATGGGCAGTGCTGAGTCTATGGTGCAGTGTTGAGTCTATGGGCAGTGCTGAGTCTATGGTGCAGTGTTGAGTCTATGGGCAGTGTTGAGTCTATGGTGCAGTGTTGAGTCTATGGGCAGTGTTGAGTCTATGGGCAGTGTTGAGTCTAGGGTGCAGTGTTGAGTTTATGGGCAGTGCTGAGTCTATGGTGCAGTGTTGAGTCTATGGTGCAGTGTTGAGTCTATGGCAGTGTTGAGTCTATGGTGCAGTGTTGAATCTATGGTGCAGCGTTGAGTCTAAGGGCAGTGCTGAGTCTATTGTGCAGTGTTGAGTCTATGGTACAGTGTTGAGTCTATGGTGCAGTGTTCAGTCTATGGTGCAGTGTTGGGTCTATGGGCAGTGTTGAGTCTATGGTGCAGTGTTGAGTCTATGGTGCAGTGTTGAGTCTATGGTGCAGTGCTGAGTCTATGGTGCAGTGTTGAGTCTATGGTGCAGTGTTGAGTCTATGGGCAGTGTTGAGTATACGGGCAGTGTTGAGTTTATGGTGCAGTGCTGAGTCTATGGTGCAGTGTTGAGTCTATGGTGCAGTGTTGGGTCTATGGGCAGTGTTGATTCTATGGACAGTGTTGAGTCTATGGTGCACTGTTGTGTCTATGGCGCAGTGCTGAGTCTATGGACAGTGTTGAGTCTATGGTGCAATGTTGTGTCTATGGTGCAGTGCTGAGTCTATGGTGCAGTGTTGAGTCTATGGTGCAGTGTTGAGTCTATGGGCAGTGTTGAGTCTATGGGCAGTGTTGAGTTTATGGTGCAGTGCTGAGTCTATGGTGCAGTGTTGAGTCTATGGTGCAGTGTTGAGTCTATGGCAGTGTTGAGTCTATGGTGCAGTGTTGAATCTACGGTGCAGTGTTGAGTCTATCGTGCAGTGTTGAGTCTATGGGCAGTGCTGAGTCTATGGTGCAGTGTTGAGTGTATGGTGCGGTGTTGAGTCTATGGGCACTGTTGAGTCTATGGGCAGTGCTGAGTCTATGGTGCAGTGTTGAGTCTATGGTGCAGTGTTGAGTCTATGGCAGTGTTGAGTCTATGGTGCAGTGTTGAATCTACGGTGCAGTGTTGAGTCTATCGTGCAGTTTTGGAGTCTATGGGCAGTGCTGAGTCTATGGTGCAGTGTTGAGTGTATGGTGCGGTGTTGAGTCTATGGGCAGTGTTGAGTCTATGGGCAGTGTTGAGTCTATGGTACAGTGCTGAGTCTATGGTGCAGTGTTGAGTCTATGGTGCAGTGTTGAGTCTATGGCAGTATTGAGTCTATGGTGCAGCGTTGAGTCTATAGTGCAGCGTTGAGTCTAAGGGCAGTGCTGAGTCTATTGTGCAGTGTTGAGTCTATGGTGCAGTGTTGAGTCTATGGGCAGTGTTGAGTCTATGGGCAGTGTTGAGTCTATGGTGCAGTGTTGAGTCTATGGTGCAGTGTTGAGTCTATGGTGCAGTGTTGAGTCTATGGCAGTGTTGAATCTATGGTGCAGTGTTGAATCTACGGTGCAGTGTTGAGTCTATCGTGCAGCGTTGAGTCTATGGGCAGTGCTGAGTCTAATGTGCAGTGTTGAGTCTACGGGGAGTGTTGAGTCTATGGTGCAGTGTTGAGTGTATGGTGCGGTGTTGAGTCTATGGTGCAGTGTTGGGTCTATGGGCAGTGTTGAGTCTATGGACAGTGTTGAGTCTATGGTGCAGTGTTGAGTCTATGGTGCAGTGTTGAGTCTATGGTGCAGTGTTGGGTCTATGGGCAGTGTTGAGTCTATGGACAGTGTTGAGTCTATGGTGCAGTGTTGAGTCTATGGTGCAGTGTTGAGTCTATGGTGCAGTGTTGAGTCTATGGCAGTGTTGAATCTATGGTGCAGTGTTGAATCTACGGTGCAGTGTTGAGTCTATCGTGTAGTGTTGAGTCTATGGGCAGTGCTGAGTCTAATGTGCAGTGTTGAGTCTATGGGGAGTGTTGAGTCTATGGTGCAGTGTTGAGTGTATGGTGCGGTGTTGAGTCTATGGGCAGTGTTGAGTCTATGGGCAGTGCTGAGTCTATGTTGCAGTGTTGAGTCTATGGGCAGTGCTGAGTCTATGGTGCAGTGTTGAGTCTATGGTGCAGTCGTGAGTCTATGGGCAGTGTTGAGTCTATGAGCAGTGTTGAGTTTATGGTGCAGTGCTGAGTCTATATTGCAGTGTTGAGTCTATGGTGCAGTGTTGAGTCTATGGGCAGTGTTGAGTCTATGGTGCAGTGTTGAGTCTATGGGCAGTGTTGAGTCTATGGGCAGTGTTGAGTCTATGGTGCAGTGTTGAGTCTATGGGCAGTGTTGAGTCTATGGGCAGTGTTGAGTCTATGGTGCAGTGTTGAGTCTATGGGCAGTGTTGAGTCTATGGTGCAGTGTTGAGTCTATGGGCAGTGCTGAGTCTATGGTGCAGTGGTGAGTCTATGGTGCAGTGTTGAGTCTATGGCAGTGTTGAGTCTATGGTGAAATGCTGAATCAATGGGCAGTGTTGAGTCTATGGTGCAGTGTTGAGTCTATGGTGCAGTTTTGAGTCTATGGTGCAGTGTTGAGTCTATGGTGCAGTGTTGAGTCTATGGGCAGTGTTGAATCTATGGTGCAGTGTTGAGTCTATGTTGCAGTGTTGAGTCTATGGCAGTGTTGAATCTATGGTGCAGTGTTGAATCTACGGTGCAGTGTTGAGTCTATCGTGTAGTGTTGAGTCTATGGGCAGTGCTGAGTCTAATGTGCAGTGTTGAGTCTATGGGCAGTGTTGAGTCTATGGTGCAGTGTTGAGTGTATGGTGCGGTGTTGAGTCTATGGGCAGTGTTGAGTCTATGGGCAGTGCTGAGTCTATGGGCAGTGTTGAGTATATGGGCAGTGTTGAGTTTATGGTGCAGTGCTGAGTCTATGGTGCAGTGTTGAGTCTATGGTGCAGTGTTGGGTCTATGGGCAGTGTTGATTCTATGGACAGTGTTGAGTCTATGGTGCACTGTTGTGTCTATGGCGCAGTGCTGAGTCTATGGACAGTGTTGAGTCTATGGTGCACTGTTGTGTCTATGGTGCAGTGCTGAGTCTATGGTGCAGTGTTGAGTCTATGGTGCAGTGTTGAGTCTATGGGCAGTGTTGAGTCTATGGGCAGTGTTGAGTCTATGGGCAGTGTTGAGTTTATGGTGCAGTGCTGAGTCTATGGTGCAGTGTTGAGTCTATGGTGCAGTGTTGAGTCTATGGCAGTGTTGAGTCTATGGTGCAGTGTTGAATCTACGGTGCAGTGTTGAGTCTATCGTGCAGTGTTGAGTCTATGGGCAGTGCTGAGTCTATGGTGCAGTGTTGAGTGTATGGTGCGGTGTTGAGTCTATGGGCAGTGTTGAGTATATGGGCAGTGCTGAGTCTATGGTGCAGTGTTGAGTCTATGGTGCAGTGTTGAGTCTATGGCAGTGTTGAGTCTATGGTGCAGTGTTGAATCTACGGTGCAGTGTTGAGTCTATCGTGCAGTTTTGGAGTCTATGGGCAGTGCTGTGTCTATGGTGCAGTGTTGAGTGTATGGTGCGGTGTTGAGTCTATGGGCAGTGTTGAGTCTATGGGCAGTGTTGAGTCTATGGTACAGTGCTGAGTCTATGGTGCAGTGTTGAGTCTATGGTGCAGTGTTGAGTCTATGGCAGTGTTGAGTCTATGGTGCAGCGTTGAGTCTATAGTGCAGCGTTGAGTCTAAGGGCAGTGCTGAGTCTATTGTGCAGTGTTGAGTCTATGGAGCAGTGTTGAGTCTATGGGCAGTGTTGAGTCTATGGGCAGTGTTGAGTCTATGGTACAGTGCTGAGTCTATGGTGCAGTGTTGAGTCTATGGTGCAGTGTTGAGTCTATGGCAGTGTTGAGTCTATGGTGCAGTGTTGAGTCTATGGTGCAGCGTTGAGTCTATGGTGCAGCGTTGAGTCTAAGGGCAGTGCTGAGTCTATTGTGCAGTGTTGAGTCTATGGTACAGTGTTGAGTCTATGGTGCAGTGTTGAGTCTATGGTGCAGTGTTGGGTCTATGGGCAGTGTTGAGTCTATGGACAGTGTTCAGTCTATGGTGCAGTGTTGAGTCTATGGTGCAGTGTTGAGTCTATGGTGCAGTGCTGAGTCTATTGTGCAGTGTTGAGTCTATGGTGCAGTGTTGAGTCTATTGGTAGTGTTGAGTATATGGGCAGTGTTGAGTTTATGGTGCAGTGCAGAGTCTATGGTGCAGTGCAGAGTCTATGGTGCAGTGGTGAGTCTATGGTGCAGTGTTGGGTCTATGGGCAGTGTTGATTCTATGGACAGTGTTGAGTCTATGGTGCAGTGTTGAGTCTATGGTGCAGTGTTGTGTCTATGGTGCAGTGCTGAGTCTATGGTGCAGTGTTGAGTCTATGGTGCAGTCTTGAGTCTATGGGCAGTGTTGAGTCTATGAGCAGTGTTGAGTTTATGATGCAGTGCTGAGTCTATGGTGCAGTGTTGAGTCTATCGTGCAGTGTTGAGTCTATGGCAGTGTTGAGTCTATGGTGCAGTGTTGAATCTATGGTGCAGTGTTGAGTCTATCGTGCAGTGTTGAGTCTATGGGCAGTGCTGAGTCTATTGTGCAGTGTTGAGTCTATGGGCAGTGTTGAGTCTATGGTGCAGTGTTGAGTCTATGGTGCAGTGTTGAGTCTATGGTGCAGTGTTGGGTCTATGGGCAGTGTTGACTCTATGGTGCAGTGTTGAGTCTATGGTGCAGTGTTGAGTCTATGGTGCAGTGCTGAGTCTATGGTGCAGTGTTGAGTCTATGGTGCAGTGTTGAGTCTATGGTGCAGTGTTGAGTCTATGGTGCAGTGTTGAGTCTATGGTGCAGTGTTGAGTCTATGGTGCAGTGTTGAGTCTATGGTGCAGTGTTGAGTCTATGGTGCAGTGTTGAGTCTATGGTGCAGTGTTGAGTGTATGGTGCGGTGTTGAGTCTATGGGCAGTGTTGAGTCTATGGGCAGTGCTGAGTCTATGGTGCAGTGTTGAGTCTATGGGCAGTGCTGAGTCTATGGTGCAGTGTTGAGTCTATGGGCAGTGTTGAGTCTATGGTGCAGTGTTGAGTCTATGGGCAGTGTTGAGTCTATGGGCAGTGTTGAGTCTATGGTGCAGTGTTGAGTCTATGGGCAGTGTTGAGTCTATGGTGCAGTGTTGAGTCTATGGGCAGTGCTGAGTCTATGGTGCAGTGGTGAGTCTATGGTGCAGTGTTGAGTCTATGGCAGTGTTGAGTCTATGGTGCAGTGTTGAATCTATGGTGCAGTGTTGAGTCTATGGTGCAGTGTTGAGTCTATGGCAGTGTTGAATCTATGGTGCAGTGTTGAATCTACGGTGCAGTGTTGAGACTATCGTGTAGTGTTGAGTCTATGGGCAGTGCTGAGTCTAATGTGCAGTTTTGAGTCTATGGGGAGTGTTGAGTCTATGGTGCAGTGTTGAGTGTATGGTGCGGTGTTGAGTCTATGGTGCAGTGTTGAGTCTATGGTGCAGTGTTGAGTCTATGGCAGTGTTGAGTCTATGGTGCAGTGTTGAATCTACGGTGCAGTGTTGAGTCTATCGTGCAGTGTTGAGTCTATGGGCAGTGCTGAGTCTATTGTGCAGTGTTGAGTCTATGGGCAGTGTTGAGTCTATGGTGCAGTGTTGAGTGTATGGTGCGGTGTTGAGTCTATGGGCAGTGTTGAGTCTATGGGCAGTGCTGAGTCTATGGTGCAGTGTTGAGTCTATGGGCAGTGCTGAGTCTATGGTGCAGTGTTGAGTCTATGGGCAATGTTGAGTCTATGGTGCAGTGTTGAGTCTATGGGCAGTGTTGAGTCTATGGGCAGTGTTGAGTCTATGGTGCAGTGTTGAGTCTATGGGCAGTGTTGAGTCTATGGTGCAGTGTTGAGTCTATGGGCAGTGCTGAGTCTATGGTGCAGTGGTGAGTCTATGGTGCAGTGTTGAGTCTATGGCAGTGTTGAGTCTATGGTGCAGTGTTGAATCTATGGTGCAGTGTTGAGTCTATGGTGCAGTGTTGAGTCTATGGCAGTGTTGAATCTATGGTGCAGTGTTGAATCTACGGTGCAGTGTTGAGTCTATCGTGTAGTGTTGAGTCTATGGGCAGTGCTGAGTCTAATGTGCAGTCTTGAGTCTATGGGCAGTGTTGAGTCTATGGTGCAGTGTTGAGTGTATGGTGCGGTGTTGAGTCTATGGGCAGTGTTGAGTCTATGGGCAGTGCTGAGTCTATGTTGCAGTGTTGAGTCTATGGGCAGTGCTGAGTCTATGGTGCAGTGTTGAGTCTATGGGCAGTGTTGAGTCTATGGTGCAGTGTTGAGTCTATGGGCAGTGTTGAGTCTATGGGCAGTGTTGAGTCTATGGTGCAGTGTTGAGTCTATGGGCAGTGTTGAGTCTATGGTGCAGTGTTGAGTCTATGGGCAGTGCTGAGTCTATGGTGCAGTGTTGAGTCTATGGTGCAGTGTTGAGTCTATGGGCAGTGCTGAGTCTATTGTGCAGTGTTGATTCTATGGGCAGTGTTGAGTCTATGGTGCAGTGTTGAGTGTATGGTGCGGTGTTGAGTCTATGGGCAGTGTTGAGTCTATGGGCAGTGCTGAGTCTATGGTGCAGTGTTGAGTCTATGGGCAGTGCTGAGTCTATGGTGCAGTGTTGAGTCTATGGGCAGTGTTGAGTCTATGGTGCAGTGTTGAGTCTATGGGCAGTGTTGAGTCTATGGGCAGTGTTGAGTCTATGGTGCAGTGTTGAGTCTATGGGCAGTGTTGAGTCTATGGTGCAGTGTTGAGTCTATGGGCAGTGCTGAGTCTATGGTGCAGTGGTGAGTCTATGGTGCAGTGTTGAGTCTATGGGCAGTGCTGAGTCTATGGTGCAGTGGTGAGTCTATGGTGCAGTGTTGAGTCTATGGCAGTGTTGAGTCTATGGTGCAGTGTTGAATCTATGGTGCAGTGTTGAGTCTATGGTGCAGTGTTGAGTCTATGGCAGTGTTGAATCTATGGTGCAGTGTTGAATCTACGGTGCAGTGTTGAGACTATCGTGTAGTGTTGAGTCTATGGGCAGTGCTGAGTCTAATGTGCAGTTTTGAGTCTATGGGGAGTGTTGAGTCTATGGTGCAGTGTTGAGTCTATGGTGCAGTCGTGAGTCTATGGGCAGTGTTGAGTCTATGAGCAGTGTTGAGTTTATGATGCAGTGCTGAGTCTATGGTGCAGTGTTGAGTCTATCGTGCAGTGTTGAGTCTATGGCAGTGTTGAGTCTATGGTGCAGTGTTGAATCTATGGTGCAGTGTTGAGTCTATTGTGCAGTGTTGAGTCTATGGGCAGTGCTGAGTCTATTGTGCAGTGTTGAGTCTATGGGCAGTGTTGAGTCTATGGTGCAGTGTTGAGTCTATGGTGCAGTGTTGGGTCTATGGGCAGTGTTGACTCTATGGTGCAGTGTTGAGTCTATGGTGCAGTGTTGAGTCTATGGTGCAGTGCTGAGTCTATGGTGCAGTGTTGAGTCTATGGTGCAGTGTTGAGTCTATGGTGCAGTGTTGAGTCTATGGTGCAGTGTTGAGTCTATGGTGCAGTGTTGAATCTACGGTGCAGTGTTGAGTCTATCGTGAAGTGTTGAGTCTATGGGCAGTGCTGAGTCTATTGTGCAGTGTTGAGTCTATGGGCAGTGTTGAGTCTATGGTGCAGTGTTGAGTGTATGGTGCGGTGTTGAGTCTATGGGCAGTGTTGAGTCTATGGGCAGTGCTGAGTCTATGGTGCAGTGTTGAGTCTATGGGCAGTGCTGAGTCTATGGTGCAGTGTTGAGTCTATGGGCAGTGTTGAGTCTATGGTGCAGTGTTGAGTCTATGGGCAGTGTTGAGTCTATGGGCAGTGTTGAGTCTATGGTGCAGTGTTGAGTCTATGGGCAGTGTTGAGTCTATGGTGCAGTGTTGAGTCTATGGGCAGTGCTGAGTCTATGGTGCAGTGGTGAGTCTATGGTGCAGTGTTGAGTCTATGGCAGTGTTGAGTCTATGGTGCAGTGTTGAATCTATGGTGCAGTGTTGAGTCTATGGTGCAGTGTTGAGTCTATGGCAGTGTTGAATCTATGGTGCAGTGTTGAATCTACGGTGCAGTGTTGAGACTATCGTGTAGTGTTGAGTCTATGGGCAGTGCTGAGTCTAATGTGCAGTTTTGAGTCTATGGGGAGTGTTGAGTCTATGGTGCAGTGTTGAGTGTATGGTGCGGTGTTGAGTCTATGGTGCAGTGTTGAGTCTATGGTGCAGTGTTGAGTCTATGGCAGTGTTGAGTCTATGGTGCAGTGTTGAATCTACGGTGCAGTGTTGAGTCTATCGTGCAGTGTTGAGTCTATGGGCAGTGCTGAGTCTATTGTGCAGTGTTGAGTCTATGGGCAGTGTTGAGTCTATGGTGCAGTGTTGAGTGTATGGTGCGGTGTTGAGTCTATGGGCAGTGTTGAGTCTATGGGCAGTGCTGAGTCTATGGTGCAGTGTTGAGTCTATGGGCAGTGCTGAGTCTATGGTGCAGTGTTGAGTCTATGGGCAGTGTTGAGTCTATGGTGCAGTGTTGAGTCTATGGGCAGTGTTGAGTCTATGGGCAGTGTTGAGTCTATGGTGCAGTGTTGAGTCTATGGGCAGTGTTGAGTCTATGGTGCAGTGTTGAGTCTATGGGCAGTGCTGAGTCTATGGTGCAGTGGTGAGTCTATGGTGCAGTGTTGAGTCTATGGCAGTGTTGAGTCTATGGTGCAGTGTTGAATCTATGGTGCAGTGTTGAGTCTATGGTGCAGTGTTGAGTCTATGGCAGTGTTGAATCTATGGTGCAGTGTTGAATCTACGGTGCAGTGTTGAGTCTATCGTGTAGTGTTGAGTCTATGGGCAGTGCTGAGTCTAATGTGCAGTCTTGAGTCTATGGGCAGTGTTGAGTCTATGGTGCAGTGTTGAGTGTATGGTGCGGTGTTGAGTCTATGGGCAGTGTTGAGTCTATGGGCAGTGCTGAGTCTATGTTGCAGTGTTGAGTCTATGGGCAGTGCTGAGTCTATGGTGCAGTGTTGAGTCTATGGGCAGTGTTGAGTCTATGGTGCAGTGTTGAGTCTATGGGCAGTGTTGAGTCTATGGGCAGTGTTGAGTCTATGGTGCAGTGTTGAGTCTATGGGCAGTGTTGAGTCTATGGTGCAGTGTTGAGTCTATGGGCAGTGCTGAGTCTATGGTGCAGTGTTGAGTCTATGGTGCAGTGTTGAGTCTATGGGCAGTGCTGAGTCTATTGTGCAGTGTTGATTCTATGGGCAGTGTTGAGTCTATGGTGCAGTGTTGAGTGTATGGTGCGGTGTTGAGTCTATGGGCAGTGTTGAGTCTATGGGCAGTGCTGAGTCTATGGTGCAGTGTTGAGTCTATGGGCAGTGCTGAGTCTATGGTGCAGTGTTGAGTCTATGGGCAGTGTTGAGTCTATGGTGCAGTGTTGAGTCTATGGGCAGTGTTGAGTCTATGGGCAGTGTTGAGTCTATGGTGCAGTGTTGAGTCTATGGGCAGTGTTGAGTCTATGGTGCAGTGTTGAGTCTATGGGCAGTGCTGAGTCTATGGTGCAGTGGTGAGTCTATGGTGCAGTGTTGAGTCTATGGGCAGTGCTGAGTCTATGGTGCAGTGGTGAGTCTATGGTGCAGTGTTGAGTCTATGGCAGTGTTGAGTCTATGGTGCAGTGTTGGATCTATGGTGCAGTGTTGAGTCTATGGTGCAGTGTTGAGTCTATGGCAGTGTTGAATCTATGGTGCAGTGTTGAATCTACGGTGCAGTGTTGAGACTATCGTGTAGTGTTGAGTCTATGGGCAGTGCTGAGTCTAATGTGCAGTTTTGAGTCTATGGGGAGTGTTGAGTCTATGGTGCAGTGTTGAGTGTATGGTGCGGTGTTGAGTCTATGGTGCAGTGTTGAGTCTATGGTGCAGTGTTGAGTCTATGGCAGTGTTGAGTCTATGGTGCAGTGTTGAATCTACGGTGCAGTGTTGAGTCTATCGTGCAGTGTTGAGTCTATGGGCAGTGCTGAGTCTATTGTGCAGTGTTGAGTCTATGGGCAGTGTTGAGTCTATGGTGCAGTGTTGAGTGTATGGTGCGGTGTTGAGTCTATGGGCAGTGTTGAGTCTATGGGCAGTGCTGAGTCTATGGTGCAGTGTTGAGTCTATGAGGCAGTGCTGAGTCTATGGTGCAGTGTTGAGTCTATGGGCAGTGTTGAGTCTATGGTGCAGTGTTGAGTCTATGGGCAGTGTTGAGTCTATGGGCAGTGTTGAGTCTATGGTGCAGTGTTGAGTCTATGGGCAGTGTTGAGTCTATGGTGCAGTGTTGAGTCTATGGGCAGTGCTGAGTCTATGGTGCAGTGGTGAGTCTATGGTGCAGTGTTGAGTCTATGGCAGTGTTGAGTCTATGGTGCAGTGTTGAATCTATGGTGCAGTGTTGAGTCTATGGTGCAGTGTTGAGTCTATGGCAGTGTTGAATCTATGGTGCAGTGTTGAATCTACGGTGCAGTGTTGAGTCTATCGTGTAGTGTTGAGTCTATGGGCAGTGCTGAGTCTAATGTGCAGTCTTGAGTCTATGGGCAGTGTTGAGTCTATGGTGCAGTGTTGAGTGTATGGTGCGGTGTTGAGTCTATGGGCAGTGTTGAGTCTATGGGCAGTGCTGAGTCTATGTTGCAGTGTTGAGTCTATGGGCAGTGCTGAGTCTATGGTGCAGTGTTGAGTCTATGGTGCAGTGGAGTCTATGGGCAGTGTTGAGCCTATTGTGCAGTGTTGAGTCTATTGTGCAGTGTTGAGTCTATGGTACAGTGTTGAGTCTATGGCAGTGTTGAGTCTATCGTGCAGTGTTGAGTCTATGGTGCAGTTTTGAGTCTATGGTGCAGTGTTGAGTCTATGGGCAATGTTGAGTCTATGGGCAGTGTTGAGTCTATGGTTCAGTGTTGAGTCTATGGTGCAGTGTTGAGTCTATGGTGCAGTGTTGAGTCTATGGTGCAGTGCTGAATCTATGGTGCAGTGTTGAGTCTAAGGTGCAGTGTTGGGTCTATAGCAGTGTTGAGTCTATGGTGCAGTGCTGAGTCTATGGTGCAGTGTTGAGTCTATGGTGCAGTGTTGAGTCTATGGGCAGTGTTGAGTCTATGGTGCAGTGTTGAGTCTATGGTGCAGTGTTGAGTCTATCGTGCAGTGTTGAGTATATGGTGCAGTGTTGAGTCTATGGGCAGTGTTGAGTCTATGGTGCAGTGCTGAGTCTATGGTGCAGTGTTGAGTCTATGGACAGTGTTGAGTCTATGGTTCAGTGTTGAGTCTATGGTGCAGTGTTGAGTCTATGGTGCAGTGCTGAGTCTATGGTGAAATGCTGAATCAATGGGCAGTGTTGAGTCTATGGTGCAGTGTTGAGTCTATGGTGCAGTTTTGAGTCTATGGTGCAGTGTTGAGTCTATGGTGCAGTGTTGAGTTTATGGGCAGTGTTGAGTCTATGGACAGTGTTGAGTCTATGGTGCAGTGTTGAGTCTCTGGTGCAGTGTTGAGTCTATGGGCAGTGTTGAGTATATTGGCAGTGTTGAGTCTATGGTACAGTGCTGAGTCTATGGTGCAGTGCTGAGTCTATTGTGCAGTGTTGAGTCTATGGTACAGTGTTGAGTCTATGGCAGTGTTGAGTCTATCGTGCAGTGTTGAGTCTATGGTGCAGTTTTGAGTCTATGGTGCAGTGTTGAGTCTATGGGCAATGTTGAGTCTATGGGCAGTGTTGAGTCTATGGTTCAGTGTTGAGACTATGGTGCAGTGTTGAGTCTATGGCAGTGTTGAGTCTATCGTGCAGTGTTGAGTCTATGGTGCAGTTTTGAGTCTATGGTGCAGTGTTGAGTCTATGGGCAATGTTGAGTCTATGGGCAGTGTTGAGTCTATGGTTCAGTGTTGAGTCTATGGTGCAGTGTTGAGTCTATGGTGCAGTGTTGAGTCTATGGTGCAGTGCTGAGTCTATGGTGCAGTGTTGAGTCTAAGGTGCAGTGTTGGGTCTATAGCAGTGTTGAGTCTATGGTGCAGTGCTGAGTCTATGGTGCAGTGTTGAGTCTATGGTGCAGTGTTGAGTCTATGGGCAGTGTTGAGTCTATGGTGCAGTGTTGAGTCTATGGTGCAGTGTTGAGTCTATCGTGCAGTGTTGAGTCTATGGTGCAGTGTTGAGTCTATGGGCAGTGTTGAGTCTATGGTGCAGTGCTGAGTCTATGGTGCAGTGTTGAGTCTATGGACAGTGTTGAGTCTATGGTTCAGTGTTGAGTCTATGGTGCAGTGTTGAGTCTATGGTGCAGTGCTGAGTCTATGGTGAAATGCTGAATCAATGGGCAGTGTTGAGTCTATGGTGCAGTGTTGAGTCTATGGTGCAGTTTTGAGTCTGTGGTGCAGTGTTGAGTCTATGGTGCAGTGTTGAGTTTATGGGCAGTGTTGAGTCTCTGGGCAGTGTTGAGTCTATGGACAGTGTTGAGTCTATGGTGCAGTGTTGAGTCTCTGGTGCAGTGTTGAGTCTATGGGCAGTGTTGAGTATATTGGCAGTGTTGAGTCTATGGTGCAGTGTTGAGTCTATGGAGCAGTGCTGAGTCTATGGTGCAGTGTTGAGTCTAAGGTGCAGTGTTGGGTCTATAGCAGTGTTGAGTCTATGGTGCAGTGCTGAGTCTATGGTGCAGTGTTGAGTCTATGGTGCAGTGTTGAGTCTATGGGCAGTGTTGAGTCTATGGTGCAGTGTTGAGTCTATGGTGCAGTGTTGAGTCTATCGTGCAGTGTTGAGTCTATGGTGCAGTGTTGAGTCTATGGGCAGTGTTGAGTCTATGGTGCAGTCTGAGTCTATGGTGCAGTGTTGAGTCTATGGACAGTGTTGAGTCTATGGTTCAGTGTTGAGTCTATGGTGCAGTGTTGAGTCTATGGTGCAGTGCTGAGTCTATGGTGAAATGCTGAATCAATGGGCAGTGTTGAGTCTATGGTGCAGTGTTGAGTCTATGGTGCAGTTTTGAGTCTATGGTGCAGTGTTGAGTCTATGGTGCAGTGTTGAGTTTATGGGCAGTGTTGAGTCTATGGACAGTGTTGAGTCTATGGTGCAGTGTTGAGTCTATTGTGCAGTGTTGAGTCTATGGTACAGTGTTGAGTCTATGACAGTGTTGAGTCTATCGTGCAGTGTTGAGTCTATGGTGCAGTTTTGAGTCTATGGTGCAGTGTTGAGTCTATGGGCAATGTTGAGTCTATGGGCAGTGTTGAGTCTCTGGTTCAGTGTTGAGTCTATGGTGCAGTGTTGAGTCTATGGCAGTGTTGAGTCTATCGTGCAGTGTTGAGTCTATGGTGCAGTTTTGAGTCTATGGTGCAGTGTTGAGTCTATGGGCAATGTTGAGTCTATGGGCAGTGTTGAGTCTATGGTTCAGTGTTGAGTCTATGGTGCAGTGTTGAGTCTATGGTGCAGTGTTGAGTCTATGGTGCAGTGCTGAGTCTATGGTGCAGTGTTGAGTCTAAGGTGCAGTGTTGGGTCTATAGCAGTGTTGAGTCTATGGTGCAGTGCTGAGTCTATGGTGCAGTGTTGAGTCTATGGTGCAGTGTTGAGTCTATGGGCAGTGTTGAGTCTATGGTGCAGTGTTGAGTCTATGGTGCAGTGTTGAGTCTATCGTGCAGTGTTGAGTCTATGGTGCAGTGTTGAGTCTATGGGCAGTGTTGAGTCTATGGACAGTGTTGAGTATATTGGCAGTGTTGAGTCTATGGTGCAGTGCTGAGTATATTGGCAGTGTTGAGTCTATGGTGCAGTGTTGAGTCTATGGTGCAGTGTTGAGTCTATGGTGCAGTGTTGAGTCTATGGCAGTGTTGAGTCTATGGTGCAGTGTTGAGTCTATGGCAGTGTTGAGTCTATGGTGCAGTGTTGAGTCTATGGTGCAGTGTTGAGTCTATGGCAGTGTTGAGTCTATGGTGCAGTGTTGAGTCTATGGCAGTGTTGAGTCTATGGTGCAGTTTTGAGTCTATGGTGCAGTGTTGCGTCTATGGGCAGTGTTGAGTCTATGGACAGTGTTGAGTCTATGGTTCAGTGTTGAGTCTATGGTGCAGTGTTGAGTCTATGGTGCAGTGCTGAGTCTATGGTGCAGTGCTGAATCTATGGGCAGTGTTGAGTCTATGGTGCAGTGTCGAGTCTATGGTGCAGTGTTGAGTCTATGGTGCAGTGTTGAGTCTATGGTGCAGTGTTGAGTCTATGGGCAGTGTTGAGTCTATGGCAGTGTTGAGTCTATGGTGCAGTGTTGAATATATGGTGCAGTGTTGAGTCTATGGTGCAGTGGAGTCTATGGGCAGTGTTGTGCCTATTGTGCAGTGTTGAGTCTATTGTGCAGTGTTGAGTCTATGGTACAGTGTTGAGTCTATGGCAGTGTTGAGTCTATCGTGCAGTGTTGAGTCTATGGTGCAGTTTTGAGTCTATGGTGCAGTGTTGAGTCTATGGGCAATGTTGAGTCTATGGGCAGTGTTGAGTCTATGGTTCAGTGTTGAGTCTATGGTGCAGTGTTGAGTCTATGGTGCAGTGTTGAGTCTATGGTGCAGTGCTGAGTCTATGGTGCAGTGTTGAGTCTAAGGTGCAGTGTTGGGTCTATAGCAGTGTTGAGTCTATGGTACAGTGCTGAGTCTATGGTGCAGTGTTGAGTCTATGGTGCAGTGTTGAGTCTATGGTGCAGTTTTGAGTTTATGGTGCAGTGTTGAGTCTATCGTGTAGTGTTGAGTCTATGGGCAGTGCTGAGTCTATGGACAGTGTTGAGTCTATGGTGCAGTGTTGAGTCTATGGTGCAGTGTTGAGTCTATGGTGCAGTGTTGAGTCTATGGGCAGTGTTGAGTCTATGGAAAATGTTGAGTCTATGGTACAGTGCTGAGTCTATGGTGCAGTGTTGAGTCTATGGTGCAGTGTATAGTCTATGGCACTGTTGAGTCTATGGTGCAGTGTTGAGTCTATTGTGCAGCGTTGAGTCTATAGTGCAGCGTTGAGTCTAAGGGCAGTGCTGAGTCTATTGTGCAGTGTTGAGTCTATGGTAGAGTGTTGAGTCTATGGTGCAGTGTTGAGTCTATGGTGCAGTGTTGGGTCTATGGGCAGTGTTGAATCTAAGGACAGTGTTGAGTCTATGGTGCAGTGTTGAGTCTATGGTGCAGTGTTGAGTCTATGGTGCAGTGCTGAGTCTATGGTGCAGTGTTGAGTCTATGGTGCAGTGTTGAGTCTATGGGCAGTGTTGAGTCTATGGTGCAGTGTTGGGTCTATGGGCAGTGTTGAGTCTATGGACAGTGTTGAGTCTATGGTGCAGTGTTGAGTCTATGGTGCAGTGCTGAGTCTATTGTGCACTGTTGAGTCTATCTTACAGTGTTGAGTCTATGGTGCAGTGTTGAGTCTATGGTGCAGTGTTGGGTCTATGGGCAGTGTTGAGTCTATGGACAGTGTTGAGTCTATGGTGCAGTGTTGAGACTATGGTGCAGTGTTGAGTCTATGGTGCAGTGTTGAGTCTATGGCAGTGTTGAGTCTATGGTGCAGTGTTGAATCTACGGTGCAGTGTTGAGTCTATCGTGCAGTGTTGAGTCTATGGGCAGTGCTGAGTCTATGGTGCAGTGGTGAGTCTATGGTGCAGTGTTGAGTCTATGGCAGTGTTGAGTCTATGGTGCAGTGTTGAATCTATGGTGCAGTGTTGAGTCTATGGTGCAGTGTTGAGTCTATGGCAGTGTTGAATCTATGGTGCAGTGTTGAATCTACGGTGCAGTGTTGAGTCTATCGTGTAGTGTTGAGTCTATGGGCAGTGCTGAGTCTATGGTGCAGTGTTGAGTCTATGGTGCAGTGTTGGGTCTATGGGCAGTGTTGAGTCTATGGTGCAGTGTTGAGTCTATGGTGCAGTGTTGAGTCTATGGTGCAGTGCTGAGTCTATGGTGCAGTGTTGAGTCTATGGTGCAGTGTTGAGTCTATGGCAGTGTTGAGTCTATGGTGCAGTGTTGAATCTACGGTGCAGTGTTGAGTCTATCGTGCATTGTTGAGTCTATGGGCAGTGCTGAGTCTATTGTGCAGTGTTGAGTCTATGGGCAGTGTTGAGTCTATGGTGCAGTGTTGAGTGTATGGTGCGGTGTTGAGTCTATGGGCAGTGCTGAGTCTATGGTGCAGTGTTGAGTCTATGGGCAGTGTTGAGTCTATGGTGCAGTGTTGAGTCTATGGGCAGTGTTGAGTCTATGGGCAGTGTTGAGTCTATGGTGCAGTGTTGAGTCTATGGGCAGTGTTGAGTCTATGGTGCAGTGTTGAGTCCATGGGCAGTGCTGAGTCTATGGTGCAGTGGTGAGTCTATGGTGCAGTGTTGAGTCTATGGCAGTGTTGAGTCTATGGTGCAGTGTTGAATCTATGGTGCAGCGTTGAGTCTAAGGGCAGTGCTGAGTCT
The DNA here is from genome assembly GCF_048934315.1 of Petromyzon marinus. NCBI lineage: Eukaryota > Metazoa > Chordata > Hyperoartia > Petromyzontiformes > Petromyzontidae > Petromyzon > Petromyzon marinus. Next base: position 4,539,632 of record NC_133732.1, read on the forward strand.
ATTGTGCAGTGTTGAGTCTATGGTACAGTGTTGAGTCTATGGTGCAGTGTTGAGTCTATGGTGCAGTGTTGGGTCTATGGGCAGTGTTGAGTCTACGGACAGTGTTGAGTCTATGGTGCAGTGTTGAGTCTATGGTGCAGTGTTGAGTCTATGGTGCAGTGCTGAGTCTATGGTGCAGTGTTGAGTCTATGGTGCAGTGTTGAGTCTATGGGCAGTGTTGAGTATATGGGCAGTGTTGAGTTTATGGTGCAGTGCTGAGTCTATGGTGCAGTGTTGAGTCTATGGTGCAGTGTTGGGTCTATGGAAAATGTTGAGTCTATGCTGCAGTGTTGAGTCTATGGTGCAGTGTGAAGTCTATGGCAGTGTTGAGTCTATGGTGCAGTGTTGGGTCTATGGGCAGTGTTGAGTCTATGGACAGTGTTGAGTCTATGGTGCAGTGTTGAGTCTATGGTGCAGTGTTGAGTCTATGGTGCAGTGCTGAGTCTATGGTGCAGTGTTGAGTCTATGGTGCAGTGTTGAGTCTATGGGCAGTGTTGAGTATATGGGCAGTGTTGAGTTTATGGTGCAGTGCTGAGTCTATGGTGCAGTGTTGAGTCTATGGTGCAGTGTTGGGTCTATGGGCAGTGTTGATTCTATGGGCAGTGTTGATTCTATGGAAAGTGTTGAGTCTATGGTGCAGTGTTGAGTCTTTGGTGCAGTGTTGAGTCTATGGTGCAGTGCTGAGTCTACGGGCAGTGTTGAGTCTATGGTGCAGTGTTGAGACTATGGTGCAGTTTTGAGTTTATGGTGCAGTGTTGAGTCTATGGTGCAGTGTTGAGTCTATGGGCAGTGTTGAGTCTATGGACAGTGTTAAGTCTATCGTGCAGTGTTGAGTCTATGGTGCAGTGTTGAGTCTATGGTGCAGTGTTGAGTCTATGGGCAGTGTTGAGTCTATGGAAAATGTTGAGTCTATGGTAGAGTGCTGAGTCTATGGTGCAGTGTTGAGTCTATGGTGCAGTGTTGAGTCTATGTTGCAGTGTTGAGTCTATGGCAGTGTTGAGTCTATGGTGCAGTGTTGAATCTACGGTGCAGTGTTGAGTCTATCGTGTAGTGTTGAGTCTATGGGCAGTGCTGAGTCTATTGTGCAGTGTTGAGTCTATGGGCAGTGTTGAGTCTATGGTGCAGTGTTGAGTGTATGGTGCGGTGTTGAGTCTATGGGCAGTGTTGAGTCTATGGGCAGTGCTGAGTCTATGGTGCAGTGTTGAGTCTATGGGCAGTGCTGAGTCTATGGTGCAGTGTTGAGTCTATGGGCAGTGTTGAGTCTATGGTGCAGTGTTGAGTCTATGGGCAGTGTTGAGTCTATGGGCAGTGTTGAGTCTAGGGTGCAGTGTTGAGTTTATGGGCAGTGCTGAGTCTATGGTGCAGTGTTGAGTCTATGGTGCAGTGTTGAGTCTATGGCAGTGTTGAGTCTATGGTGCAGTGTTGAATCTATGGTGCAGCGTTGAGTCTAAGGGCAGTGCTGAGTCTATTGTGCAGTGTTGAGTCTATGGTACAGTGTTGAGTCTATGGTGCAGTGTTCAGTCTATGGTGCAGTGTTGGGTCTATGGGCAGTGTTGAGTCTATGGTGCAGTGTTGAGTCTATGGTGCAGTGTTGAGTCTATGGTGCAGTGCTGAGTCTATGGTGCAGTGTTGAGTCTATGGTGCAGTGTTGAGTCTATGGGCAGTGTTGAGTATACGGGCAGTGTTGAGTTTATGGTGCAGTGCTGAGTCTATGGTGCAGTGTTGAGTCTATGGTGCAGTGTTGGGTCTATGGGCAGTGTTGATTCTATGGACAGTGTTGAGTCTATGGTGCACTGTTGTGTCTATGGCGCAGTGCTGAGTCTATGGACAGTGTTGAGTCTATGGTGCAATGTTGTGTCTATGGTGCAGTGCTGAGTCTATGGTGCAGTGTTGAGTCTATGGTGCAGTGTTGAGTCTATGGGCAGTGTTGAGTCTATGGGCAGTGTTGAGTTTATGGTGCAGTGCTGAGTCTATGGTGCAGTGTTGAGTCTATGGTGCAGTGTTGAGTCTATGGCAGTGTTGAGTCTATGGTGCAGTGTTGAATCTACGGTGCAGTGTTGAGTCTATCGTGCAGTGTTGAGTCTATGGGCAGTGCTGAGTCTATGGTGCAGTGTTGAGTGTATGGTGCGGTGTTGAGTCTATGGGCACTGTTGAGTCTATGGGCAGTGCTGAGTCTATGGTGCAGTGTTGAGTCTATGGTGCAGTGTTGAGTCTATGGCAGTGTTGAGTCTATGGTGCAGTGTTGAATCTACGGTGCAGTGTTGAGTCTATCGTGCAGTTTTGGAGTCTATGGTGCAGTGTTGAGTCTATGGTGCAGTGTTGAGTCTATGGGCAGTGTTGAGTCTATGGTGCAGTGTTGAGTCTATGGTGCAGTGTTGAGTCTATCGTGCAGTGTTGAGTCTATGGTGCAGTGTTGAGTCTATGGGCAGTGTTGAGTCTATGGTGCAGTGCTGAGTCTATGGTGCAGTGTTGAGTCTATGGACAGTGTTGAGTCTATGGTTCAGTGTTGAGTCTATGGTGCAGTGTTGAGTCTATGGTGCAGTGCTGAGTCTATGGTGAAATGCTGAATCAATGGGCAGTGTTGAGTCTATGGTGCAGTGTTGAGTCTATGGTGCAGTTTTGAGTCTATGGTGCAGTGTTGAGTCTATGGTGCAGTGTTGAGTTTATGGGCAGTGTTGAGTCTCTGGGCAGTGTTGAGTCTATGGACAGTGTTGAGTCTATGGTGCAGTGTTGAGTCTCTGGTGCAGTGTTGAGTCTATGGGCAGTGTTGAGTATATTGGCAGTGTTGAGTCTATGGTGCAGTGTTGAGTCTATGGAGCAGTGCTGAGTCTATGGTGCAGTGTTGAGTCTAAGGTGCAGTGTTGGGTCTATAGCAGTGTTGAGTCTATGGTGCAGTGCTGAGTCTATGGTGCAGTGTTGAGTCTATGGTGCAGTGTTGAGTCTATGGGCAGTGTTGAGTCTATGGTGCAGTGTTGAGTCTATGGTGCAGTGTTGAGTCTATCGTGCAGTGTTGAGTCTATGGTGCAGTGTTGAGTCTATGGGCAGTGTTGAGTCTATGGTGCAGTCTGAGTCTATGGTGCAGTGTTGAGTCTATGGACAGTGTTGAGTCTATGGTTCAGTGTTGAGTCTATGGTGCAGTGTTGAGTCTATGGTGCAGTGCTGAGTCTATGGTGAAATGCTGAATCAATGGGCAGTGTTGAGTCTATGGTGCAGTGTTGAGTCTATGGTGCAGTTTTGAGTCTATGGTGCAGTGTTGAGTCTATGGTGCAGTGTTGAGTTTATGGGCAGTGTTGAGTCTATGGACAGTGTTGAGTCTATGGTGCAGTGTTGAGTCTATTGTGCAGTGTTGAGTCTATGGTACAGTGTTGAGTCTATGACAGTGTTGAGTCTATCGTGCAGTGTTGAGTCTATGGTGCAGTTTTGAGTCTATGGTGCAGTGTTGAGTCTATGGGCAATGTTGAGTCTATGGGCAGTGTTGAGTCTCTGGTTCAGTGTTGAGTCTATGGTGCAGTGTTGAGTCTATGGCAGTGTTGAGTCTATCGTGCAGTGTTGAGTCTATGGTGCAGTTTTGAGTCTATGGTGCAGTGTTGAGTCTATGGGCAATGTTGAGTCTATGGGCAGTGTTGAGTCTATGGTTCAGTGTTGAGTCTATGGTGCAGTGTTGAGTCTATGGTGCAGTGTTGAGTCTATGGTGCAGTGCTGAGTCTATGGTGCAGTGTTGAGTCTAAGGTGCAGTGTTGGGTCTATAGCAGTGTTGAGTCTATGGTGCAGTGCTGAGTCTATGGTGCAGTGTTGAGTCTATGGTGCAGTGTTGAGTCTATGGGCAGTGTTGAGTCTATGGTGCAGTGTTGAGTCTATGGTGCAGTGTTGAGTCTATCGTGCAGTGTTGAGTCTATGGTGCAGTGTTGAGTCTATGGGCAGTGTTGAGTCTATGGACAGTGTTGAGTATATTGGCAGTGTTGAGTCTATGGTGCAGTGCTGAGTATATTGGCAGTGTTGAGTCTATGGTGCAGTGTTGAGTCTATGGTGCAGTGTTGAGTCTATGGTGCAGTGTTGAGTCTATGGCAGTGTTGAGTCTATGGTGCAGTGTTGAGTCTATGGCAGTGTTGAGTCTATGGTGCAGTGTTGAGTCTATGGTGCAGTGTTGAGTCTATGGCAGTGTTGAGTCTATGGTGCAGTGTTGAGTCTATGGCAGTGTTGAGTCTATGGTGCAGTTTTGAGTCTATGGTGCAGTGTTGCGTCTATGGGCAGTGTTGAGTCTATGGACAGTGTTGAGTCTATGGTTCAGTGTTGAGTCTATGGTGCAGTGTTGAGTCTATGGTGCAGTGCTGAGTCTATGGTGCAGTGCTGAATCTATGGGCAGTGTTGAGTCTATGGTGCAGTGTCGAGTCTATGGTGCAGTGTTGAGTCTATGGTGCAGTGTTGAGTCTATGGTGCAGTGTTGAGTCTATGGGCAGTGTTGAGTCTATGGCAGTGTTGAGTCTATGGTGCAGTGTTGAATATATGGTGCAGTGTTGAGTCTATGGTGCAGTGGAGTCTATGGGCAGTGTTGTGCCTATTGTGCAGTGTTGAGTCTATTGTGCAGTGTTGAGTCTATGGTACAGTGTTGAGTCTATGGCAGTGTTGAGTCTATCGTGCAGTGTTGAGTCTATGGTGCAGTTTTGAGTCTATGGTGCAGTGTTGAGTCTATGGGCAATGTTGAGTCTATGGGCAGTGTTGAGTCTATGGTTCAGTGTTGAGTCTATGGTGCAGTGTTGAGTCTATGGTGCAGTGTTGAGTCTATGGTGCAGTGCTGAGTCTATGGTGCAGTGTTGAGTCTAAGGTGCAGTGTTGGGTCTATAGCAGTGTTGAGTCTATGGTACAGTGCTGAGTCTATGGTGCAGTGTTGAGTCTATGGTGCAGTGTTGAGTCTATGGTGCAGTTTTGAGTTTATGGTGCAGTGTTGAGTCTATCGTGTAGTGTTGAGTCTATGGGCAGTGCTGAGTCTATGGACAGTGTTGAGTCTATGGTGCAGTGTTGAGTCTATGGTGCAGTGTTGAGTCTATGGTGCAGTGTTGAGTCTATGGGCAGTGTTGAGTCTATGGAAAATGTTGAGTCTATGGTACAGTGCTGAGTCTATGGTGCAGTGTTGAGTCTATGGTGCAGTGTATAGTCTATGGCACTGTTGAGTCTATGGTGCAGTGTTGAGTCTATTGTGCAGCGTTGAGTCTATAGTGCAGCGTTGAGTCTAAGGGCAGTGCTGAGTCTATTGTGCAGTGTTGAGTCTATGGTAGAGTGTTGAGTCTATGGTGCAGTGTTGAGTCTATGGTGCAGTGTTGGGTCTATGGGCAGTGTTGAATCTAAGGACAGTGTTGAGTCTATGGTGCAGTGTTGAGTCTATGGTGCAGTGTTGAGTCTATGGTGCAGTGCTGAGTCTATGGTGCAGTGTTGAGTCTATGGTGCAGTGTTGAGTCTATGGGCAGTGTTGAGTCTATGGTGCAGTGTTGGGTCTATGGGCAGTGTTGAGTCTATGGACAGTGTTGAGTCTATGGTGCAGTGTTGAGTCTATGGTGCAGTGCTGAGTCTATTGTGCACTGTTGAGTCTATCTTACAGTGTTGAGTCTATGGTGCAGTGTTGAGTCTATGGTGCAGTGTTGGGTCTATGGGCAGTGTTGAGTCTATGGACAGTGTTGAGTCTATGGTGCAGTGTTGAGACTATGGTGCAGTGTTGAGTCTATGGTGCAGTGCTGAGTCTATGGTGCAGTGTTGAGTCTATGGTGCAGTGTTGAGTCTATGGCAGTGTTGAGTCTATGGTGCAGTGTTGAATCTACGGTGCAGTGTTGAGTCTATCGTGCAGTGTTGAGTCTATGGGCAGTGCTGAGTCTATGGTGCAGTGGTGAGTCTATGGTGCAGTGTTGAGTCTATGGCAGTGTTGAGTCTATGGTGCAGTGTTGAATCTATGGTGCAGTGTTGAGTCTATGGTGCAGTGTTGAGTCTATGGCAGTGTTGAATCTATGGTGCAGTGTTGAATCTACGGTGCAGTGTTGAGTCTATCGTGTAGTGTTGAGTCTATGGGCAGTGCTGAGTCTATGGTGCAGTGTTGAGTCTATGGTGCAGTGTTGGGTCTATGGGCAGTGTTGAGTCTATGGTGCAGTGTTGAGTCTATGGTGCAGTGTTGAGTCTATGGTGCAGTGCTGAGTCTATGGTGCAGTGTTGAGTCTATGGTGCAGTGTTGAGTCTATGGCAGTGTTGAGTCTATGGTGCAGTGTTGAATCTACGGTGCAGTGTTGAGTCTATCGTGCATTGTTGAGTCTATGGGCAGTGCTGAGTCTATTGTGCAGTGTTGAGTCTATGGGCAGTGTTGAGTCTATGGTGCAGTGTTGAGTGTATGGTGCGGTGTTGAGTCTATGGGCAGTGCTGAGTCTATGGTGCAGTGTTGAGTCTATGGGCAGTGTTGAGTCTATGGTGCAGTGTTGAGTCTATGGGCAGTGTTGAGTCTATGGGCAGTGTTGAGTCTATGGTGCAGTGTTGAGTCTATGGGCAGTGTTGAGTCTATGGTGCAGTGTTGAGTCCATGGGCAGTGCTGAGTCTATGGTGCAGTGGTGAGTCTATGGTGCAGTGTTGAGTCTATGGCAGTGTTGAGTCTATGGTGCAGTGTTGAATCTATGGTGCAGCGTTGAGTCTAAGGGCAGTGCTGAGTCTATTGTGCAGTGTTGAGTCTATGGTACAGTGTTGAGTCTATGGTGCAGTGTTGAGTCTATGGTGCAGTGTTGGGTCTATGGGCAGTGTTGAGTCTACGGACAGTGTTGAGTCTATGGTGCAGTGTTGAGTCTATGGTGCAGTGTTGAGTCTATGGTGCAGTGCTGAGTCTATGGTGCAGTGTTGAGTCTATGGTGCAGTGTTGAGTCTATGGGCAGTGTTGAGTATATGGGCAGTGTTGAGTTTATGGTGCAGTGCTGAGTCTATGGTGCAGTGTTGAGTCTATGGTGCAGTGTTGGGTCTATGGAAAATGTTGAGTCTATGCTGCAGTGTTGAGTCTATGGTGCAGTGTGAAGTCTATGGCAGTGTTGAGTCTATGGTGCAGTGTTGGGTCTATGGGCAGTGTTGAGTCTATGGACAGTGTTGAGTCTATGGTGCAGTGTTGAGTCTATGGTGCAGTGTTGAGTCTATGGTGCAGTGCTGAGTCTATGGTGCAGTGTTGAGTCTATGGTGCAGTGTTGAGTCTATGGGCAGTGTTGAGTATATGGGCAGTGTTGAGTTTATGGTGCAGTGCTGAGTCTATGGTGCAGTGTTGAGTCTATGGTGCAGTGTTGGGTCTATGGGCAGTGTTGATTCTATGGGCAGTGTTGATTCTATGGAAAGTGTTGAGTCTATGGTGCAGTGTTGAGTCTTTGGTGCAGTGTTGAGTCTATGGTGCAGTGCTGAGTCTACGGGCAGTGTTGAGTCTATGGTGCAGTGTTGAGACTATGGTGCAGTTTTGAGTTTATGGTGCAGTGTTGAGTCTATGGTGCAGTGTTGAGTCTATGGGCAGTGTTGAGTCTATGGACAGTGTTAAGTCTATGGTGCAGTGTTGAGTCTATGGTGCAGTGTTGAGTCTATGGTGCAGTGTTGAGTCTATGGGCAGTGTTGAGTCTATGGAAAATGTTGAGTCTATGGTAGAGTGCTGAGTCTATGGTGCAGTGTTGAGTCTATGGTGCAGTGTTGAGTCTATGTTGCAGTGTTGAGTCTATGGCAGTGTTGAGTCTATGGTGCAGTGTTGAATCTACGGTGCAGTGTTGAGTCTATCGTGTAGTGTTGAGTCTATGGGCAGTGCTGAGTCTATTGTGCAGTGTTGAGTCTATGGGCAGTGTTGAGTCTATGGTGCAGTGTTGAGTGTATGGTGCGGTGTTGAGTCTATGGGCAGTGTTGAGTCTATGGGCAGTGCTGAGTCTATGGTGCAGTGTTGAGTCTATGGGCAGTGCTGAGTCTATGGTGCAGTGTTGAGTCTATGGGCAGTGTTGAGTCTATGGTGCAGTGTTGAGTCTATGGGCAGTGTTGAGTCTATGGGCAGTGTTGAGTCTAGGGTGCAGTGTTGAGTTTATGGGCAGTGCTGAGTCTATGGTGCAGTGTTGAGTCTATGGTGCAGTGTTGAGTCTATGGCAGTGTTGAGTCTATGGTGCAGTGTTGAATCTATGGTGCAGCGTTGAGTCTAAGGGCAGTGCTGAGTCTATTGTGCAGTGTTGAGTCTATGGTACAGTGTTGAGTCTATGGTGCAGTGTTCAGTCTATGGTGCAGTGTTGGGTCTATGGGCAGTGTTGAGTCTATGGTGCAGTGTTGAGTCTATGGTGCAGTGTTGAGTCTATGGTGCAGTGCTGAGTCTATGGTGCAGTGTTGAGTCTATGGTGCAGTGTTGAGTCTATGGGCAGTGTTGAGTATACGGGCAGTGTTGAGTTTATGGTGCAGTGCTGAGTCTATGGTGCAGTGTTGAGTCTATGGTGCAGTGTTGGGTCTATGGGCAGTGTTGATTCTATGGACAGTGTTGAGTCTATGGTGCACTGTTGTGTCTATGGCGCAGTGCTGAGTCTATGGACAGTGTTGAGTCTATGGTGCAATGTTGTGTCTATGGTGCAGTGCTGAGTCTATGGTGCAGTGTTGAGTCTATGGTGCAGTGTTGAGTCTATGGGCAGTGTTGAGTCTATGGGCAGTGTTGAGTTTATGGTGCAGTGCTGAGTCTATGGTGCAGTGTTGAGTCTATGGTGCAGTGTTGAGTCTATGGCAGTGTTGAGTCTATGGTGCAGTGTTGAATCTACGGTGCAGTGTTGAGTCTATCGTGCAGTGTTGAGTCTATGGGCAGTGCTGAGTCTATGGTGCAGTGTTGAGTGTATGGTGCGGTGTTGAGTCTATGGGCACTGTTGAGTCTATGGGCAGTGCTGAGTCTATGGTGCAGTGTTGAGTCTATGGTGCAGTGTTGAGTCTATGGCAGTGTTGAGTCTATGGTGCAGTGTTGAATCTACGGTGCAGTGTTGAGTCTATCGTGCAGTTTTGGAGTCTATGGGCAGTGCTGAGTCTATGGTGCAGTGTTGAGTGTATGGTGCGGTGTTGAGTCTATGGGCAGTGTTGAGTCTATGGGCAGTGTTGAGTCTATGGTACAGTGCTGAGTCTATGGTGCAGTGTTGAGTCTATGGTGCAGTGTTGAGTCTATGGCAGTATTGAGTCTATGGTGCAGCGTTGAGTCTATAGTGCAGCGTTGAGTCTAAGGGCAGTGCTGAGTCTATTGTGCAGTGTTGAGTCTATGGTGCAGTGTTGAGTCTATGGGCAGTGTTGAGTCTATGGGCAGTGTTGAGTCTATGGTGCAGTGTTGAGTCTATGGTGCAGTGTTGAGTCTATTGTGCAGTGTTGAGTCTATGGCAGTGTTGAATCTATGGTGCAGTGTTGAATCTACGGTGCAGTGTTGAGTCTATCGTGCAGCGTTGAGTCTATGGGCAGTGCTGAGTCTAATGTGCAGTGTTGAGTCTACGGGGAGTGTTGAGTCTATGGTGCAGTGTTGAGTGTATGGTGCGGTGTTGAGTCTATGGTGCAGTGTTGGGTCTATGGGCAGTGTTGAGTCTATGGACAGTGTTGAGTCTATGGTGCAGTGTTGAGTCTATGGTGCAGTGTTGAGTCTATGGTGCAGTGTTGGGTCTATGGGCAGTGTTGAGTCTATGGACAGTGTTGAGTCTATGGTGCAGTGTTGAGTCTATGGTGCAGTGTTGAGTCTATGGTGCAGTGTTGAGTCTATGGCAGTGTTGAATCTATGGTGCAGTGTTGAATCTACGGTGCAGTGTTGAGTCTATCGTGTAGTGTTGAGTCTATGGGCAGTGCTGAGTCTAATGTGCAGTGTTGAGTCTATGGGGAGTGTTGAGTCTATGGTGCAGTGTTGAGTGTATGGTGCGGTGTTGAGTCTATGGGCAGTGTTGAGTCTATGGGCAGTGCTGAGTCTATGTTGCAGTGTTGAGTCTATGGGCAGTGCTGAGTCTATGGTGCAGTGTTGAGTCTATGGTGCAGTCGTGAGTCTATGGGCAGTGTTGAGTCTATGAGCAGTGTTGAGTTTATGGTGCAGTGCTGAGTCTATATTGCAGTGTTGAGTCTATGGTGCAGTGTTGAGTCTATGGGCAGTGTTGAGTCTATGGTGCAGTGTTGAGTCTATGGGCAGTGTTGAGTCTATGGGCAGTGTTGAGTCTATGGTGCAGTGTTGAGTCTATGGGCAGTGTTGAGTCTATGGGCAGTGTTGAGTCTATGGTGCAGTGTTGAGTCTATGGGCAGTGTTGAGTCTATGGTGCAGTGTTGAGTCTATGGGCAGTGCTGAGTCTATGGTGCAGTGGTGAGTCTATGGTGCAGTGTTGAGTCTATGGCAGTGTTGAGTCTATGGTGAAATGCTGAATCAATGGGCAGTGTTGAGTCTATGGTGCAGTGTTGAGTCTATGGTGCAGTTTTGAGTCTATGGTGCAGTGTTGAGTCTATGGTGCAGTGTTGAGTCTATGGGCAGTGTTGAATCTATGGTGCAGTGTTGAGTCTATGTTGCAGTGTTGAGTCTATGGCAGTGTTGAATCTATGGTGCAGTGTTGAATCTACGGTGCAGTGTTGAGTCTATCGTGTAGTGTTGAGTCTATGGGCAGTGCTGAGTCTAATGTGCAGTGTTGAGTCTATGGGCAGTGTTGAGTCTATGGTGCAGTGTTGAGTGTATGGTGCGGTGTTGAGTCTATGGGCAGTGTTGAGTCTATGGGCAGTGCTGAGTCTATGGGCAGTGTTGAGTATATGGGCAGTGTTGAGTTTATGGTGCAGTGCTGAGTCTATGGTGCAGTGTTGAGTCTATGGTGCAGTGTTGGGTCTATGGGCAGTGTTGATTCTATGGACAGTGTTGAGTCTATGGTGCACTGTTGTGTCTATGGCGCAGTGCTGAGTCTATGGACAGTGTTGAGTCTATGGTGCACTGTTGTGTCTATGGTGCAGTGCTGAGTCTATGGTGCAGTGTTGAGTCTATGGTGCAGTGTTGAGTCTATGGGCAGTGTTGAGTCTATGGGCAGTGTTGAGTCTATGGGCAGTGTTGAGTTTATGGTGCAGTGCTGAGTCTATGGTGCAGTGTTGAGTCTATGGTGCAGTGTTGAGTCTATGGCAGTGTTGAGTCTATGGTGCAGTGTTGAATCTACGGTGCAGTGTTGAGTCTATCGTGCAGTGTTGAGTCTATGGGCAGTGCTGAGTCTATGGTGCAGTGTTGAGTGTATGGTGCGGTGTTGAGTCTATGGGCAGTGTTGAGTATATGGGCAGTGCTGAGTCTATGGTGCAGTGTTGAGTCTATGGTGCAGTGTTGAGTCTATGGCAGTGTTGAGTCTATGGTGCAGTGTTGAATCTACGGTGCAGTGTTGAGTCTATCGTGCAGTTTTGGAGTCTATGGGCAGTGCTGTGTCTATGGTGCAGTGTTGAGTGTATGGTGCGGTGTTGAGTCTATGGGCAGTGTTGAGTCTATGGGCAGTGTTGAGTCTATGGTACAGTGCTGAGTCTATGGTGCAGTGTTGAGTCTATGGTGCAGTGTTGAGTCTATGGCAGTGTTGAGTCTATGGTGCAGCGTTGAGTCTATAGTGCAGCGTTGAGTCTAAGGGCAGTGCTGAGTCTATTGTGCAGTGTTGAGTCTATGGAGCAGTGTTGAGTCTATGGGCAGTGTTGAGTCTATGGGCAGTGTTGAGTCTATGGTACAGTGCTGAGTCTATGGTGCAGTGTTGAGTCTATGGTGCAGTGTTGAGTCTATGGCAGTGTTGAGTCTATGGTGCAGTGTTGAGTCTATGGTGCAGCGTTGAGTCTATGGTGCAGCGTTGAGTCTAAGGGCAGTGCTGAGTCTATTGTGCAGTGTTGAGTCTATGGTACAGTGTTGAGTCTATGGTGCAGTGTTGAGTCTATGGTGCAGTGTTGGGTCTATGGGCAGTGTTGAGTCTATGGACAGTGTTCAGTCTATGGTGCAGTGTTGAGTCTATGGTGCAGTGTTGAGTCTATGGTGCAGTGCTGAGTCTATTGTGCAGTGTTGAGTCTATGGTGCAGTGTTGAGTCTATTGGTAGTGTTGAGTATATGGGCAGTGTTGAGTTTATGGTGCAGTGCAGAGTCTATGGTGCAGTGCAGAGTCTATGGTGCAGTGGTGAGTCTATGGTGCAGTGTTGGGTCTATGGGCAGTGTTGATTCTATGGACAGTGTTGAGTCTATGGTGCAGTGTTGAGTCTATGGTGCAGTGTTGTGTCTATGGTGCAGTGCTGAGTCTATGGTGCAGTGTTGAGTCTATGGTGCAGTCTTGAGTCTATGGGCAGTGTTGAGTCTATGAGCAGTGTTGAGTTTATGATGCAGTGCTGAGTCTATGGTGCAGTGTTGAGTCTATCGTGCAGTGTTGAGTCTATGGCAGTGTTGAGTCTATGGTGCAGTGTTGAATCTATGGTGCAGTGTTGAGTCTATCGTGCAGTGTTGAGTCTATGGGCAGTGCTGAGTCTATTGTGCAGTGTTGAGTCTATGGGCAGTGTTGAGTCTATGGTGCAGTGTTGAGTCTATGGTGCAGTGTTGAGTCTATGGTGCAGTGTTGGGTCTATGGGCAGTGTTGACTCTATGGTGCAGTGTTGAGTCTATGGTGCAGTGTTGAGTCTATGGTGCAGTGCTGAGTCTATGGTGCAGTGTTGAGTCTATGGTGCAGTGTTGAGTCTATGGTGCAGTGTTGAGTCTATGGTGCAGTGTTGAGTCTATGGTGCAGTGTTGAGTCTATGGTGCAGTGTTGAGTCTATGGTGCAGTGTTGAGTCTATGGTGCAGTGTTGAGTCTATGGTGCAGTGTTGAGTGTATGGTGCGGTGTTGAGTCTATGGGCAGTGTTGAGTCTATGGGCAGTGCTGAGTCTATGGTGCAGTGTTGAGTCTATGGGCAGTGCTGAGTCTATGGTGCAGTGTTGAGTCTATGGGCAGTGTTGAGTCTATGGTGCAGTGTTGAGTCTATGGGCAGTGTTGAGTCTATGGGCAGTGTTGAGTCTATGGTGCAGTGTTGAGTCTATGGGCAGTGTTGAGTCTATGGTGCAGTGTTGAGTCTATGGGCAGTGCTGAGTCTATGGTGCAGTGGTGAGTCTATGGTGCAGTGTTGAGTCTATGGCAGTGTTGAGTCTATGGTGCAGTGTTGAATCTATGGTGCAGTGTTGAGTCTATGGTGCAGTGTTGAGTCTATGGCAGTGTTGAATCTATGGTGCAGTGTTGAATCTACGGTGCAGTGTTGAGACTATCGTGTAGTGTTGAGTCTATGGGCAGTGCTGAGTCTAATGTGCAGTTTTGAGTCTATGGGGAGTGTTGAGTCTATGGTGCAGTGTTGAGTGTATGGTGCGGTGTTGAGTCTATGGTGCAGTGTTGAGTCTATGGTGCAGTGTTGAGTCTATGGCAGTGTTGAGTCTATGGTGCAGTGTTGAATCTACGGTGCAGTGTTGAGTCTATCGTGCAGTGTTGAGTCTATGGGCAGTGCTGAGTCTATTGTGCAGTGTTGAGTCTATGGGCAGTGTTGAGTCTATGGTGCAGTGTTGAGTGTATGGTGCGGTGTTGAGTCTATGGGCAGTGTTGAGTCTATGGGCAGTGCTGAGTCTATGGTGCAGTGTTGAGTCTATGGGCAGTGCTGAGTCTATGGTGCAGTGTTGAGTCTATGGGCAATGTTGAGTCTATGGTGCAGTGTTGAGTCTATGGGCAGTGTTGAGTCTATGGGCAGTGTTGAGTCTATGGTGCAGTGTTGAGTCTATGGGCAGTGTTGAGTCTATGGTGCAGTGTTGAGTCTATGGGCAGTGCTGAGTCTATGGTGCAGTGGTGAGTCTATGGTGCAGTGTTGAGTCTATGGCAGTGTTGAGTCTATGGTGCAGTGTTGAATCTATGGTGCAGTGTTGAGTCTATGGTGCAGTGTTGAGTCTATGGCAGTGTTGAATCTATGGTGCAGTGTTGAATCTACGGTGCAGTGTTGAGTCTATCGTGTAGTGTTGAGTCTATGGGCAGTGCTGAGTCTAATGTGCAGTCTTGAGTCTATGGGCAGTGTTGAGTCTATGGTGCAGTGTTGAGTGTATGGTGCGGTGTTGAGTCTATGGGCAGTGTTGAGTCTATGGGCAGTGCTGAGTCTATGTTGCAGTGTTGAGTCTATGGGCAGTGCTGAGTCTATGGTGCAGTGTTGAGTCTATGGGCAGTGTTGAGTCTATGGTGCAGTGTTGAGTCTATGGGCAGTGTTGAGTCTATGGGCAGTGTTGAGTCTATGGTGCAGTGTTGAGTCTATGGGCAGTGTTGAGTCTATGGTGCAGTGTTGAGTCTATGGGCAGTGCTGAGTCTATGGTGCAGTGTTGAGTCTATGGTGCAGTGTTGAGTCTATGGGCAGTGCTGAGTCTATTGTGCAGTGTTGATTCTATGGGCAGTGTTGAGTCTATGGTGCAGTGTTGAGTGTATGGTGCGGTGTTGAGTCTATGGGCAGTGTTGAGTCTATGGGCAGTGCTGAGTCTATGGTGCAGTGTTGAGTCTATGGGCAGTGCTGAGTCTATGGTGCAGTGTTGAGTCTATGGGCAGTGTTGAGTCTATGGTGCAGTGTTGAGTCTATGGGCAGTGTTGAGTCTATGGGCAGTGTTGAGTCTATGGTGCAGTGTTGAGTCTATGGGCAGTGTTGAGTCTATGGTGCAGTGTTGAGTCTATGGGCAGTGCTGAGTCTATGGTGCAGTGGTGAGTCTATGGTGCAGTGTTGAGTCTATGGGCAGTGCTGAGTCTATGGTGCAGTGGTGAGTCTATGGTGCAGTGTTGAGTCTATGGCAGTGTTGAGTCTATGGTGCAGTGTTGAATCTATGGTGCAGTGTTGAGTCTATGGTGCAGTGTTGAGTCTATGGCAGTGTTGAATCTATGGTGCAGTGTTGAATCTACGGTGCAGTGTTGAGACTATCGTGTAGTGTTGAGTCTATGGGCAGTGCTGAGTCTAATGTGCAGTTTTGAGTCTATGGGGAGTGTTGAGTCTATGGTGCAGTGTTGAGTCTATGGTGCAGTCGTGAGTCTATGGGCAGTGTTGAGTCTATGAGCAGTGTTGAGTTTATGATGCAGTGCTGAGTCTATGGTGCAGTGTTGAGTCTATCGTGCAGTGTTGAGTCTATGGCAGTGTTGAGTCTATGGTGCAGTGTTGAATCTATGGTGCAGTGTTGAGTCTATTGTGCAGTGTTGAGTCTATGGGCAGTGCTGAGTCTATTGTGCAGTGTTGAGTCTATGGGCAGTGTTGAGTCTATGGTGCAGTGTTGAGTCTATGGTGCAGTGTTGGGTCTATGGGCAGTGTTGACTCTATGGTGCAGTGTTGAGTCTATGGTGCAGTGTTGAGTCTATGGTGCAGTGCTGAGTCTATGGTGCAGTGTTGAGTCTATGGTGCAGTGTTGAGTCTATGGTGCAGTGTTGAGTCTATGGTGCAGTGTTGAGTCTATGGTGCAGTGTTGAATCTACGGTGCAGTGTTGAGTCTATCGTGAAGTGTTGAGTCTATGGGCAGTGCTGAGTCTATTGTGCAGTGTTGAGTCTATGGGCAGTGTTGAGTCTATGGTGCAGTGTTGAGTGTATGGTGCGGTGTTGAGTCTATGGGCAGTGTTGAGTCTATGGGCAGTGCTGAGTCTATGGTGCAGTGTTGAGTCTATGGGCAGTGCTGAGTCTATGGTGCAGTGTTGAGTCTATGGGCAGTGTTGAGTCTATGGTGCAGTGTTGAGTCTATGGGCAGTGTTGAGTCTATGGGCAGTGTTGAGTCTATGGTGCAGTGTTGAGTCTATGGGCAGTGTTGAGTCTATGGTGCAGTGTTGAGTCTATGGGCAGTGCTGAGTCTATGGTGCAGTGGTGAGTCTATGGTGCAGTGTTGAGTCTATGGCAGTGTTGAGTCTATGGTGCAGTGTTGAATCTATGGTGCAGTGTTGAGTCTATGGTGCAGTGTTGAGTCTATGGCAGTGTTGAATCTATGGTGCAGTGTTGAATCTACGGTGCAGTGTTGAGACTATCGTGTAGTGTTGAGTCTATGGGCAGTGCTGAGTCTAATGTGCAGTTTTGAGTCTATGGGGAGTGTTGAGTCTATGGTGCAGTGTTGAGTGTATGGTGCGGTGTTGAGTCTATGGTGCAGTGTTGAGTCTATGGTGCAGTGTTGAGTCTATGGCAGTGTTGAGTCTATGGTGCAGTGTTGAATCTACGGTGCAGTGTTGAGTCTATCGTGCAGTGTTGAGTCTATGGGCAGTGCTGAGTCTATTGTGCAGTGTTGAGTCTATGGGCAGTGTTGAGTCTATGGTGCAGTGTTGAGTGTATGGTGCGGTGTTGAGTCTATGGGCAGTGTTGAGTCTATGGGCAGTGCTGAGTCTATGGTGCAGTGTTGAGTCTATGGGCAGTGCTGAGTCTATGGTGCAGTGTTGAGTCTATGGGCAGTGTTGAGTCTATGGTGCAGTGTTGAGTCTATGGGCAGTGTTGAGTCTATGGGCAGTGTTGAGTCTATGGTGCAGTGTTGAGTCTATGGGCAGTGTTGAGTCTATGGTGCAGTGTTGAGTCTATGGGCAGTGCTGAGTCTATGGTGCAGTGGTGAGTCTATGGTGCAGTGTTGAGTCTATGGCAGTGTTGAGTCTATGGTGCAGTGTTGAATCTATGGTGCAGTGTTGAGTCTATGGTGCAGTGTTGAGTCTATGGCAGTGTTGAATCTATGGTGCAGTGTTGAATCTACGGTGCAGTGTTGAGTCTATCGTGTAGTGTTGAGTCTATGGGCAGTGCTGAGTCTAATGTGCAGTCTTGAGTCTATGGGCAGTGTTGAGTCTATGGTGCAGTGTTGAGTGTATGGTGCGGTGTTGAGTCTATGGGCAGTGTTGAGTCTATGGGCAGTGCTGAGTCTATGTTGCAGTGTTGAGTCTATGGGCAGTGCTGAGTCTATGGTGCAGTGTTGAGTCTATGGGCAGTGGTGAGTCTATGGTGCAGTGTTGAGTCTATGGGCAGTGTTGAGTCTATGGGCAGTGTTGAGTCTATGGTGCAGTGTTGAGTCTATGGGCAGTGTTGAGTCTATGGTGCAGTGTTGAGTCTATGGGCAGTGCTGAGTCTATGGTGCAGTGTTGAGTCTATGGTGCAGTGTTGAGTCTATGGGCAGTGCTGAGTCTATTGTGCAGTGTTGATTCTATGGGCAGTGTTGAGTCTATGGTGCAGTGTTGAGTGTATGGTGCGGTGTTGAGTCTATGGGCAGTGTTGAGTCTATGGGCAGTGCTGAGTCTATGGTGCAGTGTTGAGTCTATGGGCAGTGCTGAGTCTATGGTGCAGTGTTGAGTCTATGGGCAGTGTTGAGTCTATGGTGCAGTGTTGAGTCTATGGGCAGTGTTGAGTCTATGGGCAGTGTTGAGTCTATGGTGCAGTGTTGAGTCTATGGGCAGTGTTGAGTCTATGGTGCAGTGTTGAGTCTATGGGCAGTGCTGAGTCTATGGTGCAGTGGTGAGTCTATGGTGCAGTGTTGAGTCTATGGGCAGTGCTGAGTCTATGGTGCAGTGGTGAGTCTATGGTGCAGTGTTGAGTCTATGGCAGTGTTGAGTCTATGGTGCAGTGTTGGATCTATGGTGCAGTGTTGAGTCTATGGTGCAGTGTTGAGTCTATGGCAGTGTTGAATCTATGGTGCAGTGTTGAATCTACGGTGCAGTGTTGAGACTATCGTGTAGTGTTGAGTCTATGGGCAGTGCTGAGTCTAATGTGCAGTTTTGAGTCTATGGGGAGTGTTGAGTCTATGGTGCAGTGTTGAGTGTATGGTGCGGTGTTGAGTCTATGGTGCAGTGTTGAGTCTATGGTGCAGTGTTGAGTCTATGGCAGTGTTGAGTCTATGGTGCAGTGTTGAATCTACGGTGCAGTGTTGAGTCTATCGTGCAGTGTTGAGTCTATGGGCAGTGCTGAGTCTATTGTGCAGTGTTGAGTCTATGGGCAGTGTTGAGTCTATGGTGCAGTGTTGAGTGTATGGTGCGGTGTTGAGTCTATGGGCAGTGTTGAGTCTATGGGCAGTGCTGAGTCTATGGTGCAGTGTTGAGTCTATGAGGCAGTGCTGAGTCTATGGTGCAGTGTTGAGTCTATGGGCAGTGTTGAGTCTATGGTGCAGTGTTGAGTCTATGGGCAGTGTTGAGTCTATGGGCAGTGTTGAGTCTATGGTGCAGTGTTGAGTCTATGGGCAGTGTTGAGTCTATGGTGCAGTGTTGAGTCTATGGGCAGTGCTGAGTCTATGGTGCAGTGGTGAGTCTATGGTGCAGTGTTGAGTCTATGGCAGTGTTGAGTCTATGGTGCAGTGTTGAATCTATGGTGCAGTGTTGAGTCTATGGTGCAGTGTTGAGTCTATGGCAGTGTTGAATCTATGGTGCAGTGTTGAATCTACGGTGCAGTGTTGAGTCTATCGTGTAGTGTTGAGTCTATGGGCAGTGCTGAGTCTAATGTGCAGTCTTGAGTCTATGGGCAGTGTTGAGTCTATGGTGCAGTGTTGAGTGTATGGTGCGGTGTTGAGTCTATGGGCAGTGTTGAGTCTATGGGCAGTGCTGAGTCTATGTTGCAGTGTTGAGTCTATGGGCAGTGCTGAGTCTATGGTGCAGTGTTGAGTCTATGGGCAGTGTTGAGTCTATGGTGCAGTGTTGAGTCTATGGGCAGTGTTGAGTCTATGGGCAGTGTTGAGTCTATGGTGCAGTGTTGAGTCTATGGGCAGTGTTGAGTCTATGGTGCAGTGTTGAGTCTATGGGCAGTGCTGAGTCTATGGTGCAGTGTTGAGTCTATGGTGCAGTGTTGAGTCTATGGGCAGTGCTGAGTCTATTGTGCAGTGTTGATTATATGGGCAGTGTTGAGTCTATGGTGCAGTGTTGAGTGTATGGTGCGGTGTTGAGTCTATGGGCAGTGTTGAGTCTATGGGCAGTGCTGAGTCTATGGTGCAGTGTTGAGTCTATGGGCAGTGCTGAGTCTATGGTGCAGTGTTGAGTCTATGGGCAGTGTTGAGTCTATGGTGCAGTGTTGAGTCTATGGGCAGTGTTGAGTCTATGGGCAGTGTTGAGTCTATGGTGCAGTGTTGAGTCTATGGGCAGTGTTGAGTCTATGGTGCAGTGTTGAGTCTATGGGCAGTGCTGAGTCTATGGTGCAGTGGTGAGTCTATGGTGCAGTGTTGAGTCTATGGCAGTGTTGAGTCTATGGTGAAATGCTGAATCAATGGGCAGTGTTGAGTCTATGGTGCAGTGTTGAGTCTATGGTGCAGTTTTGAGTCTATGGTGCAGTGTTGAGTCTATGGTGCAGTGTTGAGTCTATGGGCAGTGTTGAATCTATGGTGCAGTGTTGAGTCTATGGTGCAGTGTTGAGTCTATGGCAGTGTTGAATCTATGGTGCAGTGTTGAATCTACGGTGCAGTGTTGAGTCTATCGTGTAGTGTTGAGTCTATGGGCAGTGCTGAGTCTAATGTGCAGTGTTGAGTCTATGGGCAGTGTTGAGTCTATGGTGCAGTGTTGAGTGTATGGTGCGGTGTTGAGTCTATGGGCAGTGTTGAGTCTATGGGCAGTGCTGAGTCTATGGGCAGTGCTGAGTCTATGGTGCAGTGTTGAGTCTATGGGCAGTGTTGAGTCTATGGTGCAGTGTTGAGTCTATGGGCAGTGTTGAGTCTATGGGCAGTGTTGAGTCTATGGTGCAGTGTTGAGTCTATGGGCAGTGTTGAGTCTATGGTGCAGTGTTGAGTCTATGGGCAGTGCTGAGTCTATGGTGCAGTGTTGAGTCTATGGGCAGTGTTGAGTCTATGGTGCAGTGTTGAGTCTATGGGCAGTGTTGAGTCTATGGGCAGTGTTGAGTCTATGGTGCAGTGTTGAGTCTATGGGCAGTGTTGAGTCTATGGTGCAGTGTTGAGTCTATGGGCAGTGCTGAGTCTATGGTGCAGTGGTGAGTCTATGGTGCAGTGTTGAGTCTATGGCAGTGTTGAGTCTATGGTGCAGTGTTGAATCTATGGTGCAGTGTTGAGTCTATGGTGCAGTGTTGAGTCTATGGCAGTGTTGAATCTATGGTGCAGTGTTGAATCTACGGTGCAGTGTTGAGTCTATCGTGTAGTGTTGAGTCTATGGGCAGTGCTGAGTCTAATGTGCAGTGTTGAGTCTATGGGCAGTGTTGAGTCTATGGTGCAGTGTTGAGTGTATGGTGCGGTGTTGAGTCTATGGGCAGTGTTGAGTCTATGGGCAGTGCTGAGTCTATGGGCAGTGCTGAGTCTATGGTGCAGTGTTGAGTCTATGGGCAGTGCTGAGTCTAATGTGCAGTGTTGAGTCTATGGGCAGTGTTGAGTCTATGGTGCAGTGTTGAGTGTATGGTGCGGTGTTGAGTCTATGGGCAGTGTTGAGTCTATGGGCAGTGCTGAGTCTATGTTGCAGTGTTGAGTCTATGGACAGTGCTGAGTCTATGGTGCAGTGTTGAGTCTATGGGCAGTGTTGAGTCTATGGTGCAGTGTTGAGTCTATGGGCAGTGTTGAGTCTATGGGCAGTGTTGAGTCTATGGTGCAGTGTTGAGTCTATGGGCAGTGTTGAGTCTATGGTGCAGTGTTGAGTCTATGGGCAGTGCTGAGTCTATGGTGCAGTGTTGAGTCTATGGTGCAGTGTTGAGTCTATGGGCAGTGCTGAGTCTATTGTGCAGTGTTGAGTCTATGGGCAGTGTTGAGTCTATGGTGCAGTGTTGAGTGTATGGTGCGGTGTTGAGTCTATGGGCAGTGTTGAGTCTATGGTGCAGTGTTGAGTCTATGGCAGTGTTGAATCTATGGTGCAGTGTTGAATCTACGGTGCAGTGTTGAGTCTATCGTGTAGTGTTGAGTCTATGGGCAGTGCTGAGTCTAATGTGCAGTGTTGAGTCTATGGGCAGTGTTGAGTCTATGGGCAGTGCTGAGTCTATGGGCAGTGCTGAGTCTATGGTGCAGTGTTGAGTCTATGGGCAGTGCTGAGTCTAATGTGCAGTGTTGAGTCTATGGGCAGTGTTGAGTCTATGGTGCAGTGTTGAGTGTATGGTGCGGTGTTGAGTCTATGGGCAGTGTTGAGTCTATGGGCAGTGCTGAGTCTATGTTGCAGTGTTGAGTCTATGGACAGTGCTGAGTCTATGGTGCAGTGTTGAGTCTATGGGCAGTGTTGAGTCTATGGTGCAGTGTTGAGTCTATGGGCAGTGTTGAGTCTATGGGCAGTGTTGAGTCTATGGTGCAGTGTTGAGTCTATGGGCAGTGTTGAGTCTATGGTGCAGTGTTGAGTCTATGGGCAGTGCTGAGTCTATGGTGCAGTGTTGAGTCTATGGTGCAGTGTTGAGTCTATGGGCAGTGCTGAGTCTATTGTGCAGTGTTGAGTCTATGGGCAGTGTTGAGTCTATGGTGCAGTGTTGAGTGTATGGTGCGGTGTTGAGTCTATGGGCAGTGTTGAGTCTATGGTGCAGTGTTGAGTCTATGGCAGTGTTGAATCTATGGTGCAGTGTTGAATCTACGGTGCAGTGTTGAGTCTATCGTGTAGTGTTGAGTCTATGGGCAGTGCTGAGTCTAATGTGCAGTGTTGAGTCTATGGGCAGTGTTGAGTCTATGGTGCAGTGTTGAGTGTATGGTGCGGTGTTGAGTCTATGGGCAGTGTTGAGTCTATGGTGCAGTGTTGAGTCTATGGGCAGTGTTGAGTCTATGGGCAGTGTTGAGTCTATGGTGCAGTGTTGAGTCTATGGGCAGTGTTGAGTCTATGGTGCAGTGTTGAGTCTATGGGCAGTGCTGAGTCTATGGTGCAGTGGTGAGTCTATGGTGCAGTGTTGAGTCTATGGGCAGTGCTGAGTCTATGGTGCAGTGGTGAGTCTATGGTGCAGTGTTGAGTCTATGGCAGTGTTGAGTCTATGGTGCAGTGTTGAGTCTATGGCAGTGTTGAATCTATGGTGCAGTGTTGAATCTACGGTGCAGTGTTGAGACTATCGTGTAGTGTTGAGTCTATGGGCAGTGCTGAGTCTAATGTGCAGTTTTGAGTCTATGGGGAGTGTTGAGTCTATGGTGCAGTGTTGAGTGTATGGTGCGGTGTTGAGTCTATCGTGCAGTGTTGAGTCTATGGTGCAGTGTTGAGTCTATGGCAGTGTTGAGTCTATGGTGCAGTGTTGAATCTACGGTGCAGTGTTGAGTCTATCGTGCAGTGTTGAGTCTATGGGCAGTGCTGAGTCTATTGTGCAGTGTTGAGTCTATGGGCAGTGTTGAGTCTATGGTGCAGTGTTGAGTGTATGGTGCGGTGTTGAGTCTATGGGCAGTGTTGAGTCTATGGGCAGTGCTGAGTCTATGGTGCAGTGTTGAGTCTATGGGCAGTGCTGAGTCTATGGTGCAGTGTTGAGTCTATGGGCAGTGTTGAGTCTATGGTGCAGTGTTGAGTCTATGGGCAGTGTTGAGTCTATGGGCAGTGTTGAGTCTATGGTGCAGTGTTGAGTCTATGGGCAGTGTTGAGTCTATGGTGCAGTGTTGAGTCTATGGGCAGTGCTGAGTCTATGGCAGTGTTGAATCTATGGTGCAGTGTTGAATCTACGGTGCAGTGTTGAGACTATCGTGTAGTGTTGAGTCTATGGGCAGTGCTGAGTCTAATGTGCAGTTTTGAGTCTATGGGGAGTGTTGAGTCTATGGTGCAGTGTTGAGTGTATGGTGCGGTGTTGAGTCTATCGTGCAGTGTTGAGTCTATGGTGCAGTGTTGAGTCTATGGCAGTGTTGAGTCTATGGTGCAGTGTTGAATCTACGGTGCAGTGTTGAGTCTATCGTGCAGTGTTGAGTCTATGGGCAGTGCTGAGTCTATTGTGCAGTGTTGAGTCTATGGGCAGTGTTGAGTCTATGGTGCAGTGTTGAGTGTATGGTGCGGTGTTGAGTCTATGGGCAGTGTTGAGTCTATGGGCAGTGCTGAGTCTATGGTGCAGTGTTGAGTCTATGGGCAGTGCTGAGTCTATGGTGCAGTGTTGAGTCTATGGGCAGTGTTGAGTCTATGGTGCAGTGTTGAGTCTATGGGCAGTGTTGAGTCTATGGGCAGTGTTGAGTCTATGGTGCAGTGTTGAGTCTATGGGCAGTGTTGAGTCTATGGTGCAGTGTTGAGTCTATGGGCAGTGCTGAGTCTATGGTGCAGTGGTGAGTCTATGGTGCAGTGTTGAGTCTATGGCAGTGTTGAGTCTATGGTGCAGTGTTGAATCTATGGTGCAGTGTTGAGTCTATGGTGCAGTGTTGAGTCTATGGCAGTGTTGAATCTATGGTGCAGTGTTGAATCTACGGTGCAGTGTTGAGTCTATCGTGTAGTGTTGAGTCTATGGGCAGTGCTGAGTCTAATGTGCAGTCTTGAGTCTATGGGCAGTGTTGAGTCTATGGTGCAGTGTTGAGTGTATGGTGCGGTGTTGAGTCTATGGGCAGTGTTGAGTCTATGGGCAGTGCTGAGTCTATGTTGCAGTGTTGAGTCTATGGGCAGTGCTGAGTCTATGGTGCAGTGTTGAGTCTATGGGCAGTGTTGAGTCTATGGTGCAGTGTTGAGTCTATGGGCAGTGTTGAGTCTATGGGCAGTGTTGAGTCTATGGTGCAGTGTTGAGTCTATGGGCAGTGTTGAGTCTATGGTGCAGTGTTGAGTCTATGGGCAGTGCTGAGTCTATGGTGCAGTGTTGAGTCTATGGTGCAGTGTTGAGTCTATGGGCAGTGCTGAGTCTATTGTGCAGTGTTGATTCTATGGGCAGTGTTGAGTCTATGGTGCAGTGTTGAGTGTATGGTGCGGTGTTGAGTCTATGGGCAGTGTTGAGTCTATGGACAGTGCTGAGTCTATGGTGCAGTGTTGAGTCTATGGGCAGTGTTGAGTCTATGGTGCAGTGTTGAGTCTATGGGCAGTGTTGAGTCTATGGGCAGTGTTGAGTCTATGGTGCAGTGTTGAGTCTATGGGCAGTGTTGAGTCTATGGTGCAGTGTTGAGTCTATGGGCAGTGCTGAGTCTATGGTGCAGTGGTGAGTCTATGGTGCAGTGTTGAGTCTATGGCAGTGTTGAGTCTATGGTGAAATGCTGAATCAATGGGCAGTGTTGAGTCTATGGTGCAGTGTTGAGTCTATGGTGCAGTTTTGAGTCTATGGTGCAGTGTTGAGTCTATGGTGCAGTGTTGAGTCTATGGGCAGTGTTGAATCTATGGTGCAGTGTTGAGTCTATGGTGCAGTGTTGAGTCTATGGCAGTGTTGAATCTATGGTGCAGTGTTGAATCTACGGTGCAGTGTTGAGTCTATCGTGTAGTGTTGAGTCTATGGGCAGTGCTGAGTCTAATGTGCAGTGTTGAGTCTATGGGCAGTGTTGAGTCTATGGTGCAGTGTTGAGTGTATGGTGCGGTGTTGAGTCTATGGGCAGTGTTGAGTCTATGGGCAGTGCTGAGTCTATGGGCAGTGCTGAGTCTATGGTGCAGTGTTGAGTCTATGGGCAGTGTTGAGTCTATGGTGCAGTGTTGAGTCTATGGGCAGTGTTGAGTCTATGGGCAGTGTTGAGTCTATGGTGCAGTGTTGAGTCTATGGGCAGTGTTGAGTCTATGGTGCAGTGTTGAGTCTATGGGCAGTGCTGAGTCTATGGTGCAGTGTTGAGTCTATGGGCAGTGTTGAGTCTATGGTGCAGTGTTGAGTCTATGGGCAGTGTTGAGTCTATGGGCAGTGTTGAGTCTATGGTGCAGTGTTGAGTCTATGGGCAGTGTTGAGTCTATGGTGCAGTGTTGAGTCTATGGGCAGTGCTGAGTCTATGGTGCAGTGGTGAGTCTATGGTGCAGTGTTGAGTCTATGGCAGTGTTGAGTCTATGGTGCAGTGTTGAATCTATGGTGCAGTGTTGAGTCTATGGTGCAGTGTTGAGTCTATGGCAGTGTTGAATCTATGGTGCAGTGTTGAATCTACGGTGCAGTGTTGAGTCTATCGTGTAGTGTTGAGTCTATGGGCAGTGCTGAGTCTAATGTGCAGTGTTGAGTCTATGGGCAGTGTTGAGTCTATGGTGCAGTGTTGAGTGTATGGTGCGGTGTTGAGTCTATGGGCAGTGTTGAGTCTATGGGCAGTGCTGAGTCTATGGGCAGTGCTGAGTCTATGGTGCAGTGTTGAGTCTATGGGCAGTGCTGAGTCTAATGTGCAGTGTTGAGTCTATGGGCAGTGTTGAGTCTATGGTGCAGTGTTGAGTGTATGGTGCGGTGTTGAGTCTATGGGCAGTGTTGAGTCTATGGGCAGTGCTGAGTCTATGTTGCAGTGTTGAGTCTATGGACAGTGCTGAGTCTATGGTGCAGTGTTGAGTCTATGGGCAGTGTTGAGTCTATGGTGCAGTGTTGAGTCTATGGGCAGTGTTGAGTCTATGGGCAGTGTTGAGTCTATGGTGCAGTGTTGAGTCTATGGGCAGTGTTGAGTCTATGGTGCAGTGTTGAGTCTATGGGCAGTGCTGAGTCTATGGTGCAGTGTTGAGTCTATGGTGCAGTGTTGAGTCTATGGGCAGTGCTGAGTCTATTGTGCAGTGTTGAGTCTATGGGCAGTGTTGAGTCTATGGTGCAGTGTTGAGTGTATGGTGCGGTGTTGAGTCTATGGGCAGTGTTGAGTCTATGGTGCAGTGTTGAGTCTATGGCAGTGTTGAATCTATGGTGCAGTGTTGAATCTACGGTGCAGTGTTGAGTCTATCGTGTAGTGTTGAGTCTATGGGCAGTGCTGAGTCTAATGTGCAGTGTTGAGTCTATGGGCAGTGTTGAGTCTATGGTGCAGTGTTGAGTGTATGGTGCGGTATTGAGTCTATGGGCAGTGTTGAGTCTATGGGCAGTGCTGAGTCTATGGGCAGTGCTGAGTCTATGGTGCAGTGTTGAGTCTATGGGCAGTGCTGAGTCTAATGTGCAGTGTTGAGTCTATGGGCAGTGTTGAGTCTATGGTGCAGTGTTGAGTGTATGGTGCGGTGTTGAGTCTATGGGCAGTGTTGAGTCTATGGGCAGTGCTGAGTCTATGTTGCAGTGTTGAGTCTATGGACAGTGCTGAGTCTATGGTGCAGTGTTGAGTCTATGGGCAGTGTTGAGTCTATGGTGCAGTGTTGAGTCTATGGGCAGTGTTGAGTCTATGGGCAGTGTTGAGTCTATGGGCAGTGTTGAGTCTATGGTGCAGTGTTGAGTCTATGGGCAGTGTTGAGTCTATGGTGCAGTGTTGAGTCTATGGGCAGTGCTGAGTCTATGGTGCAGTGTTGAGTCTATGGTGCAGTGTTGAGTCTATGGGCAGTGCTGAGTCTATTGTGCAGTGTTGAGTCTATGGGCAGTGTTGAGTCTATGGTGCAGTGTTGAGTGTATGGTGCGGTGTTGAGTCTATGGGCAGTGTTGAGTCTATGGGCAGTGCTGAGTCTATGGTGCAGTGTTGAGTCTATGGGCAGTGCTGAGTCTATGGTGCAGTGTTGAGTCTATGGGCAGTGTTGAGTCTATGGTGCAGTGTTGAGTCTATGGGCAGTGTTGAGTCTATGGGCAGTGTTGAGTCTATGGTGCAGTGTTGAGTCTATGGGCAGTGTTGAGTCTATGGTGCAGTGTTGAGTCTATGGGCAGTGCTGAGTCTATGGTGCAGTGGTGAGTCTATGGTGCAGTGTTGAGTCTATGGCAGTGTTGAGTCTATGGTGAAATGCTGAATCAATGGGCAGTGTTGAGTCTATGGTGCAGTGTTGAGTCTATGGTGCAGTTTTGAGTCTATGGTGCAGTGTTGAGTCTATGGTGCAGTGTTGAGTCTATGGGCAGTGTTGAATCTATGGTGCAGTGTTGAGTCTATGGTGCAGTGTTGAGTCTATGGCAGTGTTGAATCTATGGTGCAGTGTTGAATCTACGGTGCAGTGTTGAGTCTATCGTGTAGTGTTGAGTCTATGGGCAGTGCTGAGTCTAATGTGCAGTGTTGAGTCTATGGGCAGTGTTGAGTCTATGGTGCAGTGTTGAGTGTATGGTGCGGTGTTGAGTCTATGGGCAGTGTTGAGTCTATGGGCAGTGCTGAGTCTATGGGCAGTGTTGAGTATATGGGCAGTGTTGAGTTTATGGTGCAGTGCTGAGTCTATGGTGCAGTGTTGAGTCTATGGTGCAGTGTTGGGTCTATGGGCAGTGTTGATTCTATGGACAGTGTTGAGTCTATGGTGCACTGTTGTGTCTATGGCGCAGTGCTGAGTCTATGGACAGTTTTGAGTCTATGGTGCACTGTTGTGTCTATGGTGCAGTGCTGAGTCTATGGTGCAGTGTTGAGTCTATGGTGCAGTGTTGAGTCTATGGGCAGTGTTGAGTCTATGGGCAGTGTTGAGTTTATGGTGCAGTGCTGAGTCTATGGTGCAGTGTTGAGTCTATGGTGCAGTGTTGAGTCTATGGCAGTGTTGAGTCTATGGTGCAGTGTTGAATCTACGGTGCAGTGTTGAGTCTATCGTGCAGTGTTGAGTCTATGGGCAGTGCTGAGTCTATGGTGCAGTGTTGAGTGTATGGTGCGGTGTTGAGTCTATGGGCAGTGTTGAGTCTATGGGCAGTGCTGAGTCTATGGTGCAGTGTTGAGTCTATGGTGCAGTGTTGAGTCTATGGCAGTGTTGAGTCTATGGTGCAGTGTTGAATCTACGGTGCAGTGTTGAGTCTATCGTGCAGTTTTGGAGTCTATGGGCAGTGCTGAGTCTATGGTGCAGTGTTGAGTGTATGGTGCGGTGTTGAGTCTATGGGCAGTGTTGAGTCTATGGGCAGTGTTGAGTCTATGGTACAGTGCTGAGTCTATGGTGCAGTGTTGAGTCTATGGTGCAGTGTTGAGTCTATGGCAGTGTTGAGTCTATGGTGCAGCGTTGAGTCTATAGTGCAGCGTTGAGTCTAAGGGCAGTGCTGAGTCTATTGTGCAGTGTTGAGTCTATGGAGCAGTGTTGAGTCTATGGGCAGTGTTGAGTCTATGGGCAGTGTTGAGTCTATGGTACAGTGCTGAGTCTATGGTGCAGTGTTGAGTCTATGGTGCAGTGTTGAGTCTATGGCAGTGTTGAGTCTATGGTGCAGTGTTGAGTCTATGGTGCAGCGTTGAGTCTATGGTGCAGCGTTGAGTCTAAGGGCAGTGCTGAGTCTATTGTGCAGTGTTGAGTCTATGGTACAGTGTTGAGTCTATGGTGCAGTGTTGAGTCTATGGTGAAGTGTTGGGTCTATGGGCAGTGTTGAGTCTATGGACAGTGTTGAGTCTATGGTGCAGTGTTGAGTCTATGGTGCAGTGTTGAGTCTATGGTGCAGTGCTGAGTCTATTGTGCAGTGTTGAGTCTATGGTGCAGTGTTGAGTCTATTGGTAGTGTTGAGTATATGGGCAGTGTTGAGTTTATGGTGCAGTGCTGAGTCTATGGTGCAGTGGTGAGTCTATGGTGCAGTGTTGGGTCTATGGGCAGTGTTGATTCTATGGACAGTGTTGAGTCTATGGTGCAGTGTTGAGTCTATGGTGCAGTGCTGTGTCTATGGTGCAGTGCTGAGTCTATGGTGCAGTGTTGAGTCTATGGTGCAGTCGTGAGTCTATGGGCAGTGTTGAGTCTATGAGCAGTGTTGATTTTATGATGCAGTGCTGAGTCTATGGTGCAGTGTTGAGTCTATCGTGCAGTGTTGAGTCTATGGCAGTGTTGAGTCTATGGTGCAGTGTTGAATCTATGGTGCAGTGTTGAGTCTATCGTGCAGTGTTGAGTCTATGGGCAGTGCTGAGTCTATTGTGCAGTGTTGAGTCTATGGGCAGTGTTGAGTCTATGGTGCAGTGTTGAGTCTATGGTGCAGTGTTGGGTCTATGGGCAGTGTTGAGTCTATGGTGCAGTGTTGAGTCTATGGTGCAGTGTTGAGTCTATGGTGCAGTGCTGAGTCTATGGTGCAGTGTTGAGTCTATGGTGCAGTGTTGAGTCTATGGTGCAGTGTTGAGTCTATGGTGCAGTGTTGAGTCTATGGTGCAGTGTTGAATCTACGGTGCAGTGTTGAGTCTATCGTGCAGTGTTGAGTCTATGGGCAGTGCTGAGTCTATTGTGCAGTGTTGAGTCTATGGGCAGTGTTGAGTCTATGGTGCAGTGTTGAGTGTATGGTGCGGTGTTGAGTCTATGGGCAGTGTTGAGTCTATGGGCAGTGCTGAGTCTATGGTGCAGTGTTGAGTCTATGGGCAGTGCTGAGTCTATGGTGCAGTGTTGAGTCTATGGGCAGTGTTGAGTCTATGGTGCAGTGTTGAGTCTATGGGCAGTGTTGAGTCTATGGGCAGTGTTGAGTCTATGGTGCAGTGTTGAGTCTATGGGCAGTGTTGAGTCTATGGTGCAGTGTTGAGTCTATGGGCAGTGCTGAGTCTATGGTGCAGTGGTGAGTCTATGGTGCAGTGTTGAGTCTATGGCAGTGTTGAGTCTATGGTGCAGTGTTGAATCTATGGTGCAGTGTTGAGTCTATGGTGCAGTGTTGAGTCTATGGCAGTGTTGAATCTATGGTGCAGTGTTGAATCTACGGTGCAGTGTTGAGACTATCGTGTAGTGTTGAGTCTATGGGCAGTGCTGAGTCTAATGTGCAGTTTTGAGTCTATGGGGAGTGTTGAGTCTATGGTGCAGTGTTGAGTGTATGGTGCGGTGTTGAGTCTATGGTGCAGTGTTGAGTCTATGGTGCAGTGTTGAGTCTATGGCAGTGTTGAGTCTATGGTGCAGTGTTGAATCTACGGTGCAGTGTTGAGTCTATCGTGCAGTGTTGAGTCTATGGGCAGTGCTGAGTCTATTGTGCAGTGTTGAGTCTATGGGCAGTGTTGAGTCTATGGTGCAGTGTTGAGTGTATGGTGCAGTGTTGAGTCTATGGGCAGTGTTGAGTCTATGGGCAGTGCTGAGTCTATGGTGCAGTGTTGAGTCTATGGGCAGTGCTGAGTCTATGGTGCAGTGTTGAGTCTATGGGCAGTGTTGAGTCTATGGTGCAGTGTTGAGTCTATGGGCAGTGTTGAGTCTATGGGCAGTGTTGAGTCTATGGTGCAGTGTTGAGTCTATGGGCAGTGTTGAGTCTATGGTGCAGTGTTGAGTCTATGGGCAGTGCTGAGTCTATGGTGCAGTGTTGAGTCTATGGCAGTGTTGAATCTATGGTGCAGTGTTGAATCTACGGTGCAGTGTTGAGTCTATCGTGTAGTGTTGAGTCTATGGGCAGTGCTGAGTCTAATGTGCAGTCTTGAGTCTATGGGCAGTGTTGAGTCTATGGTGCAGTGTTGAGTGTATGGTGCGGTGTTGAGTCTATGGGCAGTGTTGAGTCTATGGGCAGTGCTGAGTCTATGTTGCAGTGTTGAGTCTATGGGCAGTGCTGAGTCTATGGTGCAGTGTTGAGTCTATGGGCAGTGTTGAGTCTATGGTGCAGTGTTGAGTCTATGGGCAGTGTTGAGTCTATGGGCAGTGTTGAGTCTATGGTGCAGTGTTGAGTCTATGGGCAGTGTTGAGTCTATGGTGCAGTGTTGAGTCTATGGGCAGTGCTGAGTCTATGGTGCAGTGTTGAGTCTATGGTGCAGTGTTGAGTCTATGGGCAGTGCTGAGTCTATTGTGCAGTGTTGATTCTATGGGCAGTGTTGAGTCTATGGTGCAGTGTTGAGTGTATGGTGCGGTGTTGAGTCTATGGGCAGTGTTGAGTCTATGGGCAGTGCTGAGTCTATGGTGCAGTGTTGAGTCTATGGTGCAGTGTTGAGTCTTTGGGCAGTGTTGAGTCTATGGTGCAGTGTTGAGTCTATGGGCAGTGTTGAGTCTATGGGCAGTGTTGAGTCTATGGTGCAGTGTTGAGTCTATGGGCAGTGTTGAGTCTATGGTGCAGTGTTGAGTCTATGGGCAGTGCTGAGTCTATGGTGCAGTGGTGAGTCTATGGTGCAGTGTTGAGTCTATGGCAGTGTTGAGTCTATGGTGAAATGCTGAATCAATGGGCAGTGTTGAGTCTATGGTGCAGTGTTGAGTCTATGGTGCAGTTTTGAGTCTATGGTGCAGTGTTGAGTCTATGGTGCAGTGTTGAGTCTATGGGCAGTGTTGAATCTATGGTGCAGTGTTGAGTCTATGGTGCAGTGTTGAGTCTATGGCAGTGTTGAATCTATGGTGCAGTGTTGAATCTACGGTGCAGTGTTGAGTCTATCGTGTAGTGTTGAGTCTATGGGCAGTGCTGAGTCTAATGTGCAGTGTTGAGTCTATGGGCAGTGTTGAGTCTATGGTGCAGTGTTGAGTGTATGGTGCGGTGTTGAGTCTATGGGCAGTGTTGAGTCTATGGGCAGTGCTGAGTCTATGGGCAGTGCTGAGTCTATGGTGCAGTGTTGAGTCTATGGGCAGTGTTGAGTCTATGGTGCAGTGTTGAGTCTATGGGCAGTGTTGAGTCTATGGGCAGTGTTGAGTCTATGGTGCAGTGTTGAGTCTATGGGCAGTGTTGAGTCTATGGTGCAGTGTTGAGTCTATGGGCAGTGCTGAGTCTATGGTGCAGTGTTGAGTCTATGGGCAGTGTTGAGTCTATGGTGCAGTGTTGAGTCTATGGGCAGTGTTGAGTCTATGGGCAGTGTTGAGTCTATGGTGCAGTGTTGAGTCTATGGGCAGTGTTGAGTCTATGGTGCAGTGTTGAGTCTATGGGCAGTGCTGAGTCTATGGTGCAGTGGTGAGTCTATGGTGCAGTGTTGAGTCTATGGCAGTGTTGAGTCTATGGTGCAGTGTTGAATCTATGGTGCAGTGTTGAGTCTATGGTGCAGTGTTGAGTCTATGGCAGTGTTGAATCTATGGTGCAGTGTTGAATCTACGGTGCAGTGTTGAGTCTATCGTGTAGTGTTGAGTCTATGGGCAGTGCTGAGTCTAATGTGCAGTGTTGAGTCTATGGGCAGTGTTGAGTCTATGGTGCAGTGTTGAGTGTATGGTGCGGTGTTGAGTCTATGGGCAGTGTTGAGTCTATGGGCAGTGCTGAGTCTATGGGCAGTGCTGAGTCTATGGTGCAGTGTTGAGTCTATGGGCAGTGTTGAGTCTATGGTGCAGTGTTGAGTCTATGGGCAGTGTTGAGTCTATGGGCAGTGTTGAGTCTATGGTGCAGTGTTGAGTCTATGGGCAGTGTTGAGTCTATGGTGCAGTGTTGAGTCTATGGGCAGTGCTGAGTCTATGGTGCAGTGTTGAGTCTATGGTGCAGTGTTGAGTCTATGGTGCAGTGTTGAGTCTATGGCAGTGTTGAGTCTATGGTGCAGTGTTGAATCTATGGTGCAGCGTTGAGTCTAAAGGCAGTGCTGAGTCTATTGTGCAGTGTTGAGTCTATGGTACAGTGTTGAGTCTATGGTGCAGTGTTGAGTCTATGGTGCAGTGTTGGGTCTATGGGCAGTGTTGAGTCTATGGACAGTGTTGAGTCTATGGTGCAGTGTTGAGTCTATGGTGCAGTGTTGAGTCTACGGTGCAGTGCTGAGTCTATGGTGCAGTGTTGAGTCTATGGTGCAGTGTTGAGTCTATGGGCAGTGTTGAGTATATGGGCAGTGTTGAGTTTATGGTGCAGTGCTGAGTCTATGGTGCAGTGTTGAGTCTATGGTGCAGTGTTGGGTCTATGGGCAGTGTTGATTCTATGGACAGTGTTGAGTCTATGGTGCACTGTTGTGTCTATGGTGCAGTGCTGAGTCTATGGTGCAGTGTTGAGTCTATGGTGCAGTGTTGAGTCTATGGGCAGTGTTGAGTCTATGGGCAGTGTTGAGTTTATGGTGCAGTGCTGAGTCTATGGTGCAGTGTTGAGTCTATGGTGCAGTGTTGAGTCTATGGCAGTGTTGAGTCTATGGTGCAGTGTTGAATCTACGGTGCAGTGTTGAGTCTATCGTGCATTGTTGAGTCTATGGGCAGTGCTGAGTCTATTGTGCAGTGTTGAGTCTATGGGCAGTGTTGAGTCTATGGTGCAGTGTTGAGTGTATGGTGCGGTGTTGAGTCTATGGGCAGTGTTGAGTCTATGGGCAGTGCTGAGTCTATGGTGCAGTGTTGAGTCTATGGGCAGTGCTGAGTCTATGTTGCAGTGTTGAGTCTATGGGCAGTGTTGAGTCTATGATGCGGTGTTGAGTCTATGGGCAGTGTTGAGTCTATGGGCAGTGTTGAGTCTATGGTACAGTGCTGAGTCTATGGTGCAGTGTTGAGTCTATGGTGCAGTGTTGAGTCTATGGCAGTGTTGAGTCTATGGTGCAGTGTTGAGTCTATGGTGCAGCGTTGAGTCTATAGTGCAGCGTTGAGTCTAAGGGCAGTGCTGAGTCTATTGTGCAGTGTTGAGTCTATGGTGCAGTGTTGAGTCTATCGTGCAGTGTTGAGTCTATGGTGCAGTGTTGGGTCTATGGGCAGTGTTGAGTCTATGGTGCAGTGTTGAGTCTATGGGCAGTGTTGAGTCTATGGGCAGTGTTGAGTCTATGGTACAGTGCTGAGTCTATGGTGCAGTGTTGAGTCTATGGTGCAGTGTTGAGTCTATGGCAGTGTTGAGTCTATGGTGCAGTGTTGAGTCTATGGTGCAGCGTTGAGTCTATGGTGCAGTGTTGGGTCTAAGGGCAGTGCTGAGTCTATTGTGCAGTGTTGAGTCTATGGGCAGTGTTGAGTCTATGGGCAGTGTTGAGTCTATGGTACAGTGCTGAGTCTATGGTGCAGTGTTGAGTCTATGGTGCAGTGTTGAGTCTATGGCAGTGTTGAGTCTATGGTGCAGTGTTGAGTCTATGGTGCAGCGTTGAGTCTATGGTGCAGCGTTGAGTCTAAGGGCAGTGCTGAGTCTATTGTGCAGTGTTGAGTCTATGGTACAGTGTTGAGTCTATGGTGCAGTGTTGAGTCTATGGTGCAGAGTTGGGTCTATGGGCAGTGTTGAGTCTATGGACAGTGTTGAGTCTATGGTGCAGTGTTGAGTCTATGGTGCAGTGTTGAGTCTATGGTGCAGTGCTGAGTCTATTGTGCAGTGTTGAGTCTATGGTGCAGTGTTCAGTCTATTGGCAGTGTTGAGTATATGGGCAGTGTTGAGTTTATGGTGCAGTGCTGAGTCTATGGTGCAGTGGTGAGTCTATGGTGCAGTGTTGGGTCTATGGGCAGTGTTGATTCTATGGACAGTGTTGAGTCTATGGTGCAGTGTTGAGTCTATGGTGCAGTGTTGTGTCTATGGTGCAGTGCTGAGTCTATGGTGCAGTGTTGAGTCTATGGTGCAGTGTTGAGTCTATGGGCAGTGTTGAGTCTATGGGCAGTGTTGAGTTTATGGTGCAGTGGTGATTCTATGGTGCAGTGTTGAGTCTATGGTGCAGTGTTGAGTCTATGGCAGTGTTGAGTCTATGGTGCAGTGTTGAATCTATGGTGCAGTGTTGAGTCTATCGTGCAGTGTTGAGTCTATGGGCAGTGCTGAGTCTATTGTGCAGTGTTGAGTCTATGGGCAGTGTTGAGTCTATGGTGCAGTGTTGAGTCTATGGTGCGGTGTTGAGTCTATGGGCAGTGTTGAGTCTATGGGCAGTGCTGAGTCGATGGTGCAGTATTGAGTCTATGGTGCAGTGTTGAGTCTATTGGCAGTGCTGAGTCTATGGTGCAGTGTTGAGTCTATGGCAGTGTTGAGTCTATGGTGCAGTGTTGAGTCTATGGGCAGTGTTAAGTCTATGGTGCAGTGTTGAGTCTATGGTACAGTGTTGAGTCTATGGTACAGTGTTGAGTCTATGGTGCAGTGTTGAGTCTATGGTGCAGTGTTGAGTCTATGGTGCAGTGCTGAGTCTATGGGCAGTGTTGAGTCTATGGTGCAGTGTTGAGTCTATGGTACAGTGTTGAGTCTAGCGCAGTGTTAGGGGGGTGAGGGGGGGTGAGGGGGGGCACCACCAAAGACAAAGATTCCCCCTATAGCCTGAACAGACTGTTGGCGCAAGTGCCGTTAGCAAGTAGCACCGCCTCTGAAGGCACCGGTTCAGATATTCGTCACCGATTTTGTCCATGAGCAGGAATGGAACTTGGGTTGCCGGGTTCGTAGTGCACCGCCGCCACCACCACCACCACCGCCACGACCGCCACCAAGACCACCACCGTCACCACCACCACCACCAACGTCACCACCACCACCACCACCACCGCCACGACCGCCACCAAGACCACCACCGTCACCACCACCACCACCAACGTCACCACCACCACCACCACCACCTCACCATCACCACCACCACCTCACCATCACCACCACCACCACCATCACCACCACCACCACCACCTCACCATCACCACCACCACCACCTCACCACCACCACCACCACCTCACCATCACCACCACCATCACCACCACCACCACCTCACCATCACCACCACCACCACCTCACCACCACCACCACCACCTCACCATCACCACCACCACCACCACCACCACCTCACCATCACCACCACCACCACCACCACCACCTCACCACCACCACCACCATCACCACCACCACCACCACCACCACCTCACCACCACCACCACCACCACCTCACCATCACCACCACCACCACCACCACCTCACCACCACCACCTCACCACCACCACCATCACCACCACCACCACCACCTCACCACCACCACCACCACCACCTCACCACCACCACCACCACCACCACCTCACCACCACCACCTCACCATCACCACCACCACCACCACCACCTCACCATCACCACCATCACCACCACCACCACCACCACCTCACCATCACCACCACCACCACCACCACCACCTCACCACCACCACCATCACCACCACCACCTCACCACCACCACCACCACGAGTGCGCTGCTCACCGGGGCGTTCCGTGGGCCCCCCGCGCCTCGTGCCGCCGCCGTCACCGCCGTCACCGTCGCGGTCTTCGTGCTCCTCCTTGATGGTGGCCGCGGTGGAACGGGCCGAGTCCATCCCTGTCGCCTGCACCGGGCAGGCGGGGGGGGGGGGGGGGGTGACATAGCCGACAACGCCGTGGCACGCGGCAATAGGTGGCACCACGGTGCCGAGATGTTGACTACCTCGCCTGGTACGCAGGAGGTAGTGGGTTCCACCACCACCACCATCATCATCACGGTGGCTACGAGATGTTGACTACCTCGCCTGGTGTACAGGAGGTCGTGGGTTCCACCATCATCATCATCGTCATCACGGTGGCTAGGAGATGTTGACTACCTCGCCTGGTGTACAGGAGGTCGTGGGTTCCACCACCACCACCACCACCATCATCACGGTGGCTACGAGATGTTGACTACCTCGCCTGGTGTACAGGAGGTCATGGGTGCCACCACCATCATCATCATCACGGTGGCTATGAGATGTTGACTACCTCGCCCGGTGTACAGGAGGTCGTGGGTGCCACCACCATCATCATCATCACGGTGGCTAGGAGATGTTGACTACCTCGCCTGGTGTACAGGAGGTCGTGGGTTCCACCACCACCACCATCATCATCATCATCATCACGGTGGCTAGGAGATGTTGACTACCTCGCTTGGTACGCAGGAGGTCGTGGGTTCCAACACCACGACCATCATCATCACGGTGGCTAGGAGATGTTGACTACCTCGCCTGGTTTACAGGAGGTCGTGGGTTCTACCACCACCATCATCATCACGGTGGCTAGGAGATGTTGACTAACTCGCCTGGTATGCGGGAGGTCGTGGGTTCCACCACCACCATCATCATCACGGTGGCTAGGAGATGTTGACTACCTCGCCTGGTGTACAGGAGGTCGTGGGTTCCACCATCATCATTACGGTGGCTAGGAGATCGTGACTACCTCGCCTGGTTTACAGGAGGTCGTGGGTTCCACCACCACCATCATCGTCACGGTGGCTAGGAGATGTTGACTACCTCGCCTGGTGTACAGGAGGTCGTGGGTTCCACCACCACCACCATCATCACGGTGGCTAGGAAATGTTGACTACCTCACCTGGTGTA
Organism: Petromyzon marinus; assembly: GCF_048934315.1. NCBI lineage: Eukaryota > Metazoa > Chordata > Hyperoartia > Petromyzontiformes > Petromyzontidae > Petromyzon > Petromyzon marinus. Next base: position 4,576,457 of record NC_133732.1, read on the forward strand.
CAGGAGGTCGTGGGTTTCACCACCACCATCATCATCACGGTGGCTAGGAGATGTTGACTACCTCGCCTGGTGTACAGGAGGTCGTGGGTTCCACCACCATCATCATCATCACGGTGGCTAGGAGATGTTGACTACCTCGCCTTGTGTACAGGAGGTCGTGAGTTCCACCACCACCATCATCACGGTGGCTCGGAAATGATGACCTCGCCTGGTACGCAGGAGTTCGTGGGTTCCACCACCACCATCATCATCACGGTGGCAAGGAGATGTTGACTACCACGCCTGGTGTGCAGGAGGTTGTGGGTTCCACCACCACCATCATCATTACGGTGGCTAGGAGATGTTGACTACCTCGCCTGGTGTACAGGAGGTCGTGGGTTCCACCATCACCATCATCACCACGGTGGCTAGTAGATGTTGACTACCTCGCCTGGTGTACAGCAGGTCGTGGATTCCACCAACACCACCATCACGGTGGCTAGGAGATGTTGACTACCTCGCCTGGTGTACAGGTGGTCGTGGGTTCCACCACCACCACCATCATCACGGTGGCTAGGAGATGTTGACAACCTCGCCTGGTACGTGGGAGGTCGTGGGTTCCACCACCACCATCATCATTACGGTGGCTAGGAGATGTTGACTACCTCGCCTGGTACGCAGGAGGTCGTGGGTTCCACCACCACCATCATCAACACGGTGGCTAGGAGATGTTGACTACCTCGCGTGGTACGCAGGAGGTCGTGGGTTCCACCACCACCATCATCATCACGGTGGCTAGGAGATGTTGACTACCTCGCCTGGTGCGCAGGAGGTCGTGGGTTCCACCACCACCACCATCATCACAGTGGCTAGATGTTGACTACCTCGCCTGGTGTACAGGAGGTCGTGGGTTCCACCACCATCATCACGGTGGCTAGGAGATGTTAACTACCTCGCCTGGTCTACAGAAGGTCGTGGGTTCCACCACCATCATCACGGTGGCTAGGAGATGTTGACTACCTCCCTTGGTGTACAGGAGGTCGTGGGTTGTACCACCACCATCATAACGGTGGCTAGGAGATGTTGACTACCTCGCCTGGTGTACAGGAAGTCGTGGGTTCCACCACCAAAACCATCATCATCAAGGTGGGTAGGAGATGTTGACTACCTCGCCTGGTGTACAGGAGGTCGTGGGTTCAACCACCACCACCACCACCATCATCACGGTGGGTAGATGTTGACTACCTCGCCTGGCAGGCAGGAGGTCGCGGGTTCGATCCCGACCCTGACTGCGTCGTCAGGGCTTTTCCCTCCAGGACCTCCGTTTTTTCCCCCCCCCTCCACATTTCCAACAAAGCGATCTCAACGGCTGGCTGCGTAACGGCGCTGAAGAAGCTCACCGTGCATACATTTGCCGGCTGCTATCGATGTCTTCGCGACTATCCACCCTCGTTGTGTTTCTATTAGGCGCTTAACGATTAATCGATTTCAAATCGATTTCAAGTTGCGATTAATCGCAACTTGAAAACAACGCGATTGGCAGATGGCGAGGGCCGCGATTTTTTGTTGCCGATTTGAAAAGTCCCGCCGCTTACCCTTAGGGCATGGGGATTCCTGCGGCCAGGAAAACTTCAAATCAAGAAAGTCCTCATTGTTTTTTTTTCGGCCAAAGTCACGCGCGTAGGAATACCGTTAAGATTACATTAAAAACAAATCAATCACGACATTTCGCCCGCAACGCAAGCGATCCTCATCATGTGTTAAAAAAAAACAACAAATCACGGAGGTAAATACAATTCAGATCTACAAACACAGACGTAATTTCAACCGAGAGGATGGTTTCAAATTAAGCAACCATTGGAAAGACGTTCTAAATCGAACCAATCATTAAACTAATTTTCAATGGTACGGTATATTTTTCAAGTAGTGGTACCTTAAACTTTCGCAGCTCTTAAAAAAATTCCCTTTTCACACCACCAATAGGTGAACGCCCCCCCTCGCCAACCGGCATGTTCACCCGCACGTACACCGCCTCTACACCGTTCATCGTGCTAAGTCGGCCAATCAAATGCTAATTTTTTATGCTAATTCCTTTGTCAAGGCACCTTAATTACTCGCACACAGCTTAAAGGTCCGCGGTCTGAGCGTGGCTGTGTTTCACTCCAGCGCTGTCCTCGAGACAGCCTGATCCCTTCAGCCTGATGAAGGCCGCTTGTGTTGTGGCCGAAACGTCGTGATTTTTTTGTCGTTTTATTTTTCACCTACGTGACTTTACCGAATAGAACCAAAGAGTATGGATCCTTGCAGTCACGAAAGCTTTAAATCTAGAAAAGAAGATGAGAGACGAGAGAATTCAACAAACCTAAGAAAGAATTGCATGATGCACAACCAGTCAGGTCAACGACACAGTGAGACACTTACCTGGTGGACCACGAATTTCAGAAGACTGCTAAATTTCGTGTTCAACCTGTGGAGTGAGCATACCAGCATAGACAGAGTGAACAAATACGAGGTGCGAGTCAGAAAAACATACATCTTCAAGAAAGTCGTATTACGGTAAAAAAAAAGATTAAAACCTTGGATTTGCGAGCGCAATTCCTTCCGGGAAACGTGTTTGGTAATCCAAAGCGCTTGTATATGAAAGCGCTCGGACGTCAAAGCACTCGTACGTCAAAGCACTCGTACATCAAAGCACTCGTACATCAAAGCACTCGTACATCAAAACACTCGTATATCAAAGCACCCATACATCAAAGCGCTCGTACATCAAAACACTCGTACATCAAAGCACTCGTACGTCAAAGCACTCGTATATCAAAGCACTCGTATATCAAAGCACTCATACATCAAAGCACTCGTACATCAAAGCACTCGTATATCAAAGCACTCGTATATCAAAGCGCTCGTATATCAAAAGCTCTTACGTCAAAGCACTCGTACATCAAAGGACTCGTATATCAAAGCACTCATACATCGAAGCACTCGTATATCAAAGCACTCGTATATCAAAGCACTCATACATCAAAGCACTCGTACATCAAAGCACTCATACATCAAAGCACTCGTACATCAAAACACTTGTATATCAAAGCACTCGTACATCAAAGCGCTCGTACATCAAAAGCTCTTACGTCAAAGCACTCGTACATCAAAGCACTCATATATCAAAGCACTCGTATATCAAAGCGCTCGTACATCAAAGCACTCGTACGTCAAAGCACTCGTACATCAAAACACTCGTACATCAAAGCACTCGTACATCAAAGCACTCGTACGTCAAAGCACTCGTACATCAAAGCACTCGTACGTCAAAGCACTCGTATGTCAAAGCACTCATGCATCAAAGCACTCGTACATTAAAGCACTCATATATCAAAGCACTCGTATATCAAAGCACTCGTATATCAAAGCACTCGTACGTCAAAGCACTCGTATATCAAAGCACTCGTATATCAAAGCGCTCGTACATCAAAGCACTCGTACGTCAAAGTACTCGTACATCAAAGCACTCGTATATCAAAGCACTCGTATATCAAAGCACTCGTATATCAAAGCACTCGTATATCAAAGCGCTCGTACATCAAAGCACTCGTACGTCAAAGTACTCGTATATTAAAGCACCCGTACGTCAAAGCACTCGTACATCAAAACACTCGTACATCAAAGCACTCGTACATCAAAACACTCGTACGTCAAAGCACTCGTACATCAAAACACTCGTATATCAAAGCACTCGTACATCAAAGCGCTCGTACATCAAAAGCTCTTACGTCAAAGCACTCGTACATCAAAGCACTCGTACATCAAAGCACTCGTACGTCAAAGCACTCGTACATCAAAGCACTCGTACGTCAAAGCACTCGTATGTCAAAGCAGTCATGCATCAAAGCACTCGTACATTAAAGCACTCGTATATCAAAGCACTCGTATATCAAAGCACTCGTATATCAAAGCACTCGTACGTCAAAGCACTCGTATATCAAAGCACTCGTATATCAAAGCGCTCGTACATCAAAGCACTCGTACGTCAAAGCACTCGTATGTCAAAGCAGTCATGCATCAAAGCACTCGTACATTAAAACACTCGTACGTCAAAGCACTCGTACATCAAAACACTCGTATATCAAAGCACTCGTACATCAAAGCGCTCGTACGTCAAAGCACTCGTACATCAAAACACTCGTACATCAAAGCACTCGTACATCAAAACACTCGTACGTCAAAGCACTCGTACATCAAAACACTCGTATATCAAAGCACTCGTACATCAAAGCGCTCGTACGTCAAAGTACTCGTATATCAAAGCACTCGTATATCAAAGCACTCGTATATCAAAGCGCTCGTACGTCAAAGCGCTCGTATATCAAAACACTCGTATATCAAAACACTCGTATATCAAAGCGCTCGTACGTCAAAGCGCTCGTATGTCAAAGCACTCGTACGTCAAAGCACTCGTACATCAAAGCACTCGTACGTCAAAGCACTCGTACGTCAAAGCACTTGTACGTCATAGCACTCATGCATCAAAGCACTCTTAGATCAAAGCACTCGTACATTAAAGCACTCGTATATCAAAGCACTCGTATATCAAAGCACTCGTACGTCAAAGCACTCGTACGTCAAAGCACTCGTACATCAAAGCACTCGCATATCAAAGCACTCGTACGTCAAAGCACTCGTACGTCAAAGCACTCGTACGTCAAAGCACTCGTATATCAAAACACTCGTATATCAAAACACTCGTACGTCAAAGCACTCGTACGTCAAAGGACTCGTACGTCAAAACACTCGTACGTCAAAACACTCGTACGTCAAACACTCGTATATCAAAGCACTCGAACATCAAAACACTCGTACATCAAAACACTCGTACATCAAAACACTCGTACATCAAAACACTCGTACATCAAAACACTCGTACATCAAAACACTCGGACGTCAAAGCACTCGTACATCAAAACACTCGTACATCAAAACACTCGTACATCAAAACACTCGTACATCAAAACACTCGTACATCAAAACACTCGTATATCAAAGCACTCGTATATCAAAGCACTCGTATATCAAAGCACTCGTACGTCAAAGCACTCGTATATCAAAGCACTCGTATATTAAAGCGCTCGTACATCAAAGCACTCGTACATCAAAGTACTCGTATATCAAAGCACACGTACGTCAAAGCACTCGTACATCAAAACACTCGAACATCAAAGCACTCGTACATCAAAACACTCGTACGTCAAAGCACTCGTACATCAAAACACTCGTATATCAATGCACTCGTACATCAAAACACTCGTACATCAAAGCACTCGTATATCAAAGCACTCTTACATCAAAGCACTCGTATATCAAAGCGCTCGTACGTCAAAGCACTTGTACATTAAAGCGCCCGTACGTCAAAGTACTCGTACATCAAAGCACTCGTATATCAAAGCACTCGTATATCAAAGTGCTCGTACATCAAAGCGCTCGTACGTCAAAGTACTCGTATATCAAAGCACTCGTACGTCAAAGCACTCGTACATCAAAACACTCGTACATAAAAGCACTCTTACATCAAAGCACTCGTACATTAAAGCACTCGTATATCAAAGCACTCGTACGTCAAAGCACTCGTACGTCAAAGCACTCGTACGTCAAAGCACTCGTACATCAAAGCACTCGTATATCAAAGCACTCGTATGTCAAAGCACTCGTACGTCAAAGCACTCGTACGTCAACGCACTCGTACATCAAAGCACTCGTACAGCAAAGCACTCGTATATCAAAACACTCGTATATCAAAACACTCGTGCGTCAAAGGACTCGTACGTCAAAACACTCGTACGTCAAAACACTCGTACGTAAAAACACTCGTACATCGAAACACTCGTACATCAAAACACTCGTACATCAAAACACTCGTACATCAAAACACTCGTACGTCAAAGCACTCGTACATCAAAGCACTCGTACGTCAAAGCACTCGTACATCAAAGCACTCGTACGTCAAAGCACTCGTATGTCAAAGCACTCATGCATCAAAGCACTCGTACATTAAAGCACTCGTATATCAAAGCACTCGTATATCAGAGCACTCGTATATCAAAGCACTCGTACGTCAAAGCACTCGTACATCAAAACACTCATACGACAAAGCACTCGTACGTCAAAGCACTCGTACGTCAAAGTACTCGTATATCAAAGCACTCGTACGTCAAAGCACACGTACATCAAAACACTCGTACATCAAAGCACTCGTACGTCAAAACACTCGTACGTAAAAGCACTCGTACATCAAAACACTCGTATATCAAAGCACTCGTACATCAAAACACTCGTACATCAAAGCACTCGTATATCAAAGCACTCTTACATCAAAGCACTCGTATATCAAAGCGCTCGCACGTCAAAGCGCTCGTACGTCAAAGTACTCGTATATCAAAGCACTCGTATATAAAAGCGCTCGTACATCAAAGCGCTCGTACGTCAAAGTACTCGTATATCAAAGCACTCGTACGTCAAAGCACTCGTACATCAAAACACTCGTACATCAAAGCACTCGTACATCAAAACACTCGTACGTCAAAGCACTCGTACGTCAAAGCACTCATGCATCAAAGCACTCTTACATCAAAGCACTCGTACATTAAAGCACTCGTATATCAAAGCACTCGTACGTCAAAGCACTCGTACGTCAAAGCACTCGTACATCAAAGCACTCGTACATCAAAGCACTCGTACGTCAAAGCACTCGTACGTCAAAGCACTCGTACGTCAAAGCACTCGTATATCAAAACACTCGTATATCAAAACACTCGTACGTCAAAGCACTTGTACGTCAAAGGACTAGTACGTCAAAACACTCGTACGTCAAAACACTCGTACGTCAAAACACTCGTACATCAAAACACTCGTACATCAAAACACTCGTACGTCAAAGCACTCGTACATCAAAACACTCGTTCGTCAAAGCACTCGTACGTCAAAGCACTCGTGCGTCAAAGCACTCGTACGTCAAAATACTCGTACATCAAAACACTCGTACGTCAAAGCACTCGTACGTCAAAACACTCGTACGTCAAAGCACTCGTATATCAAAACACTCGTACGTCAAAACACTCGTACGTCAAAGCACTCGTACATCAAAGCAGTCGTACGTCAAAGCGCTCGTATATCAAAGCACTCTTACATCAAAGCACTCGTACATCAAAACACTCGTATATCAAAGCGCTCGTTCGTCAAAACACTCGTACGTCAAAACACTCGTACGTCAAAACACTCGTACGTCAAAGAGCTCGTATATCAAAGCACTCGTACGTCAAAACACTCGCAGGCGAATTCACTCGCAATCCAAGGTTTGTTTTAACTCTGTTACTTTCTTATTGGAATTGTGTGTGTTTTTTATTTAAATATTATAACTTCGTTTATTTAACTTAACAATTGTTCTACGTTTGATTGTTCCATTCCAATGAAGACGTTTCGGTAAAATTTCACGCAGGAAGCAATTCGCACATCGTGGTGGTATCACGTGGTAATGCTCCACCACCACGTGACGATAACACGGTGAGTAGTGATGGTGAATAGTGATGGTGAGTAGTGAAGGTGATGGTGAATAGTGATGGTGAATAGTGATGGTGAATAGTGAATAGTGATGGTGAATAGTGATTGATGGTGAATAGTGATGGTGAATAGTGATGGTGAATAGTGATGGTGAGTAGTGATGGTGAGTAGTGATGGTGAATAGTGATGGTGAATAGTGGTGTTGATTGATGGTGAATAGTGATGGTGAATAGTGATGGTGAATAGTGATGGTGAATAGTGATGGTGAATAGTGATGGTGAGTAGTGATGGTGAGTAGTGATGGTGAATAGTGATGGTGAATAGTGATGGTGAGTAGTGATGGTGAGTAGTGATGGTGATGGTGAATAGTGATGGTGAATAGTGATGGTGAATAGTGATAGTGAATAGTGATGGTGATGGTGAATAGTGATGGTGATTAGTGATGGTGATGGTGAGTAGTGATGGTGAATAGTGATGGTGAATAGTGATGGTGATGGTGAATAGTGATGGTGAGTAGTGATGGTGAATGGTGATGGTGAGTAGTGATGGTGAATAGTGATGGTGAATAGTGATGGTGAATAGTGATGGTGAATAGTGATGGTGAATAGCGATGGTGAATAGTGGTGTTGATTGATGGTGAATAGTGATGGTGAATAGTGATGGTGAATAGTGATGGTGAATAGTGATGGTGAATAGTGATGGTGAATAGTGATGGTGAATAGTGGTGTGATTGATGGTGAATAGTGATGGTGAATAGTGATGGTGAATAGTGATGGTGAATAGTGATGGTGAATATTGATGGTGAATAGTGATGGTGAATAGTGATGGTGAATAGTGATGGTGAATAGTGATGGTGAATAGTGATGGTGAATAGTGATGGTGAATAGTGGTGTTGATTGATGGTGAATAGTGATGGTGAATAGTGATGGTGAATAGTGATGGTGATGGTGAATAGTGATGGTGAATATTGATGGTGAATATTGATGGTGAATAGTGATGGTGAATAGTGATGGTGAATAGTGATGGTGATGGTGAATAGTGATGGTGAATAGTGATGGTGAATAGTGATGGTGAATAGTGATGGTGATGGTGAATAGTGATGTGAATAGTGATGGCGAGTAGTGATGGTGAATAGTGATGGTGAATAGTGATGGTGAGTAGCGATGGTGAATAGTGATGGTGAATAGTGATGGTGAATAGTGATGGTGAATAGTGATGGTGAGTAGTGATGGTGAGTAGCGATGGTGAGTAGTGATGGTGAGTAGTGATGGTGAATAGTGATGGTGATGGTGAATAGTGATGGTGAATAGTGATGGTGAGTAGTGATGGTGAATAGTGATGGTGAATAGTGATGGTGAATAGTGATGGTGAATAGTGATGGTGAGTAGTGATGGTGAATAGTGATCGTGATGGTGGATAGCGATGGTGAATAGTGATGGTGAATAGTGATGGTGAATAGTGATGGCGAGTAGTGATGGTGAGAAGTGATGGTGAATAGTGATGGTGAATAGTGATGGTGATGGTGAATAGTGATGGTGAATAGTGATGGTGAATAGTGATGGTGAGTAGTGATGGTGAATAGTGATGGTGAATAGTGTTGGTGAGTAGTGATGGTGAGTAGCGATGGTGAATAGTGATGGTGAATAGTGATGGTGAATAGTGTTGGCGAGTAGTGATGGTGAGTAGCGATGGCGAGTAGTGATGGTGAATAGTGATGGTGAATAGTGATGGTGAGTAGTGATGGTGAATAGTGATGGTGATGGTGAATAGTGATGGTAAATAGTGATGGTGAATAGCGAGTGGGGAGAGTGGGGAGAGAGGGGAGAGAGTGGGGAGAGAGGGGGAGAGAGTGGGGAGAGAGTGGGGAGAGAGTGGGGAGAGAGAGGGGAGAGAGTGGGGGGAGAGTGGGGAGAGAGTGGGGAGAGAGGGGGGAGAGAGTGGGGAGAGTGGGAGAGAGTGGGGGAGAGAGTGGGGGGAGAGTGGGGAGAGAGTGGGGAGAGAGTGGGGGAGAGTGGGGAGAGAGGGGGGAGAGTGGGGGGAGAGTGGGGGAGAGTGGGGGGAGAGTGGGGAGAGAGTGGGGAGAGTGGGGGAAAGTGAGGGGAGAGTGGGGGGAGAGTGAGGGTAGAGTGGGGAGAGAGTGGGGAGAGAGTGGGGGAGAGAGTGGGGAAAGAGTGGGGAGAGTGGGGGGAGAGTGGGGGAGAGGTGGGGAGAGAGTGGGGAGAGAGTGGGGAGAGTGGGGAGAGAGTGGGGAGAGAGTGGGGAGAGAGTGGGGAGAGAATGGGGAGAGAGTGGGGAGAGAGTGGGGAGAGAGTGGGAAAGTGGGGGGAGAGTGGGGGGAGAGTGGGGGGAGAGTGGGGGGAGAGTGGGGGGAGAGTGTGGGGGAGAGTGGGGAGAGTGTGGGGGAGAGTGGGGAGAGAGTGGGGAGAGAGTGGGGAGAGTGGGGGAGAGTGGGGGGAGAGTGTGGGGGAGAGTGGGGAGAGTGGGGGAGAGTGGGGGGAGAGTGTGGGGGAGAGTGGGGAGAGTGGGGGGAGAGTGGGAGAGAGTGGGGAGAGTGGGGAGAGAGTGGGAGAGAATGGGGGAGAGAGTGGGGGGAGAGTGGGGGAGAGAGTGGGGAGAGTGGGGAGAGAGTGGGGAGAGAATGGGGAGAGAGTGGGGAGAGTGGGGGGAGAGTGGGGAGAGAGTGGGGAGAGTGTGGGGGAGAGTGGGGGGAGAGTGGGGAAAGAGTGGGGAGAGTGTGGGGGAGAGTGGGGGGAGAGTGGGGGGAGAGTGGGCGGAGAGTGAGGAGAGGGGAGAGTGGGGGAGAGTGGGGAGAGTGGGCGGAGAGTGGGGAGAGTGGGGGAGAGTGGGGAGAGTGGGGGGAGAGTGGGGAGAGAGGAGAGAGTAGGGATAGTGTGTGGAGTGTGGGGAGAGAGAGGTTGAGAGAGGGGAGTGTGGGAGAATGGGGAGAGAGTGGGGGAGATGAGGAGAGAGTGGGGGAGAGAGTGGGGAGAGAGGGGAGAGAGTGGGGAGGGTGGGGGGAGAGTGGGGGGAGAGTGGGGAGAGTGGAGGGAGAGTGAGGAGAGAGTGGGGGAGTGGGGAGAGAGTGGGGGGAGAGTGGGGAGAGTGGGGAGAGAGTGGGGGGAGAGTGAGGAGAGAGTGGGCGGAGAGTGGGGAGAGAGTGGGGGAGAGTGGGGAGAGAGTGGTGGGAGAGTGGGAGAGAGTGGGGGAGAGTGGGGAGAGAGTGGGGGGAGAGTGGGGAGAGAGTGGGGAAGAGTGGGGGAGAGTCGGGGGAGAGTGGGGAGACTGTGGGGGGAGAGTGGGGAGAGAGTGGGAGAGAGGGGGGAGAGAGAGTGGGAGAGATGGGGAGAGAGTGGGGGGAGAGGAGAGAGTGGGGGGAGAGTGGGGGGAGAGGAGAGAGTGGGGGAGAGGAGAGAGAGGTGAGAGAGGGGAGTGTGGGGAGAGTGGGGGAGAGTGGAGAGAGAGTGGGGAGAGAGTGGGGAGAGAGTGGGGAGAGTGGGGGGAGAGTGGGGGGAGAGTGGGGAGAGAGTGGGGGGAGAGTGAGGAGAGAGTGGGGTAGAGTGGGGAGAGAGTGGGGGGAGAGTGTGGGGAGAGTGGGGGGAGAGTGGGGGGAGAGTGGGGAGGAGTGGGGAGAGGTGGGGAGGAGGTGGGGAGAGAGTGGGAGAGAGTGGGGAGAGTGGGAGAGAGTGGGGGGAGAGTGAGGAGAGAGTGGGGGGGAGTGGGGAGAGAGTGGGGAGAGAGTGGGGGGAGAGTGGGGAGAGTGGGGAGAGAGTGAGGGGAGAGTGGGGGAGAGAGTGGGGAGAGTGGGGAGAGTGGGGGGAGAGTGAGGGGAGAGTGGGGAGAGAGTGGGGAGAGAGTGGGGAGTGGGGGGAGAGTGGGGAGAGGAGTGGGAGAGAGTGTGGGGAGAGTGTGGGGAGAGTGGGGGAGAGTGGGGAGAGAGTGGGGGGAGAGTGGGGGGAGAGTGGGGAGAGAGTGGGGAGAGAGTGGGGAGAGTGGGGGGAGAGTGAGGGGAGAGTGGGGAGAGTGGGGAGAGAGTGGGGGAGAGTGGGGAGAGAGTGGGGGGAGAGAGTGGGGGGAGAGTGGGGAGAGAGTGGGGAGAGAGTGGGGAGAGTGGGGGGAGAGTGAGGGGAGAGTGGGGGAGTGGGAAGAGAGAGGGGAGAGTGGGGAGAGAGTGGGGAGAGAGTGGGGTAGAGAGTGGGGAGAGAGTGGAGAGAGTGGGGAGAGAGTGGGGAGAGGGTGGGGAGAGTGGGGGGAGAGTGGGGGAGAGAGTGGGGAGAGAGTGGGGAGAGTGGGGAGAGAGTGGGGAGAGAATGGGGAGAGTGGGGGGAGAGTGGGGGAGAGAGTGGGGAGAGGTGGGGAGAGAGTGGGGGAGAGAGTGTGGAGAGAGTGGGGGGAGGAGGGGGGAGAGTGGGGGAGAGTGGGGAGAGTGGGGGAGAGTGGGGAGAGAGTGGGCGGAGAGTGGGGAGAGAGTGGGGGGAGAGTGGGGAGAGAGTGGGGGAGAGTGGGGAGAGAGTGGGGGAGAGTGGGGAGAGAGTGGGGGAGAGTGGGGAGAGAGTGGGGGAGAGTGGGGAGAGAGTCGGGGGAGAGTGGGGAGACTGTGGGGGGAGAGTGGGGAGAGAGTGGGGAGAGAGGGGGGAGAGAGTGGGGAGAGATTAGGGAGACAGTGGGGGGAGAGGAGAGAGTGGGGGGGAGAGTGGGGGGAGAGGAGAGAGTGGGGGGAGAGGAGAGAGAGGTGAGAGAGGGGAGTGTGGGGGAGTGGGGGAGAGTGGAGAGAGAGTGGGGAGAGAGTGGGGAGAGAGTGGGGAGAGTGGGGGGAGAGTGGGGGGAGAGTGGGGAGAGAGTGGGGGGAGAGTGAGGAGAGAGTGGGGGTAGTGGGGAGAGGATGTGGGGAGAGTGTGGGGAGAGTGGGGAGAGAGTGGGGGGAGAGTGGGGAGAGAGTGGGGAGAGAGTGGGGAGAGAGTGGGGAGAGTGGGGAGGAGTGGGGGGAGAGTGAGGAGAGAGTGGGGGAGAGTGGGAGAGAGTGGGGAGAGAGTGGGGGAGAGAGTGGGGAGAGTGGGGAGAGAGTGAGGGGAGAGTGCGGAGAGAGTGGGAGAGTGGGGAGAGTGGGGGGAGAGTGGGGGAGAGTGGGGAGAGAGTGGGGAGAGAGTGGGGAGAGTGGGAGTGGGGGGAGAGTGGGGAGAGAGTGGGGAGAGAGTGTGGGGAGAGTGTGGGGAGAGTGGGGGAGAGTGGGGAGAGAGTGGGGGGAGAGTGGGGGGAGGTGGGGAGAGATGGGGAGAGAGTGGGGAGAGTGGGGGGAGAGTGAGGGGAGAGTGGGAGAGTGGGGAGAGAGTGGGGGGAGAGAGTGGGGGGAGAGAGTGGGGGGAGAGGGGAGAGAGTGGGGAGAGAGTGGGGAGAGAGTGGCGCGAGTGGGGGAGAGAGGGAGGGAGAGTGGGGGAGTGGGAAGAGAGTGGGGAGAGTGGGGAGAGAGTGGGAGAGAGTGGGTAGAGAGTGGGGAGAGAGTGGAGAGAGTGGGAGAGAGTGGGGAGAGGGTGGGGAGAGTGGGGGGAGAGTGGGGAGAGAGTGGGAGAGAGGTGGGGAGAGTGGGGAGAGAGTGGGGAGAGAATGGGGAGAGTGGGGGAGAGTGGGAGGGGAGAGAGTGGGGAGAGAGTGGGGAGAGAGTGGGGGAGAGAGTGTGGAGAGAGTGGGGGAGGAGGGGGGAGAGTGGGGGGAGAGTGGGAGAGAGTGGGGGGAGAGTGGGGAGAGAGTGGGCGGAGAGTGGGGAGAGAGTGGGGGGAGAGTGGGGAGAGAGTGGTGGGAGGGGAGAGTGGGGAGAGAGTGGGGGAGAGTGGGGAGAGAGTGGGGGAGAGTGGGGAGAGAGTGGGGGAGAGTGGGGAGAGAGTCCGGGGGAGAGTGGGGAGGACTGTGGGGGGAGAGTGGGGAGAGAGTGGGGAGAGAGGGGGGAGAGAGTGGGGAGAGATTGGGGAGAGAGTGGGGGAGAGGAGAGAGTGGGGGGAGAGTGGGGGGAGAGGAGAGAGTGGGGGGAGAGGAGAGAGAGGTGAGAGAGGGGAGTGTGGGGAGAGTGGGGGAGAGTGGAGAGAGAGTGGGGAGAGAGTGGGGAGAAGTGGGAGAGTGGGGGAGAGAGTGGGGGAGAGAGTGGGGGGAGAGTGGGGAGAGAGTGGGGAGTGGGGGGAGAGTGGGGAGAGAGTGGGGAGAGAGTGGGGAGAGAGTGGGGGGAGTGGGGAGAGAGAGGTGAGAGAGGGGAGTGTGGGGAGTGTGGGGAGAATGTGGGGAGAGTGGGGGAGAGTAGGGGGAGTGTGGGGAGAGAGTGGGGGGAGAGTGAGGAGAGAGTGGGGGTAGAGTGGGGAGAGAGAGGGGGGGAGTGTGGGGAGAGTGGGGGGAAGTGGGGGGCGAGTGGGGAGAGAGTGGGGAGAGAGTGGGGAGAGAGTGGGGAGAGTGGGGAGAGTGGGGGGAGAGTGGGGGAGAGTGGGGAGAGAGTGGGGGGAGAGTGAGGAGAGAGTGGGGGTAGAGTGGGGAGAGAGTGGGGGGAGAGTGTGGGAGAGGTGGGGGGAGAGTGGGGGGAGAGTGGGGAGAGAGTGGGGAGAGAGTGGGGAGAGAGTGGGGAGAGTGGGGAGAGAGTGGGGGGAGAGTGAGGAGAGAGTGGGGGAGAGTGGGGAGAGAGTGGGGAGAGAGTGGGGGGAGAGTGGGGAGAGTGGGGAGAGAGTGAGGGGAGAGTGCGGAGAGAGTGGGGAGAGTGGGGAGAGTGGGGGGAGAGTGAGGGGAGAGTGGGGAGAGAGTGGGGAGAGAGTGGGGAGAGAGTGGGGAGTGGGGGGAGAGTGGGGAGAGAGTGGGGAGAGAGTGTGGGGAGAGTGTGGGGAGAGTGGGGGGAGAGTGGGGAGAGAGTGGGGGGAGAGTGGGGGGAGAGTGGGGAGAGAGTGGGGAGAGAGTGGGGAGAGTGGGGGGAGAGTGGGGGGAGAGTGAGGGGAGAGTGGGGAGAGTGGGGAGAGGTGGGGGAGAGAGTGGGGGGAGAGAGTGGGGGGAGAGGGGAGAGAGTGGGGAGAGAGTGGGCGAGAGTGGGGAGAGTGGGGGGAGAGTGAGGGGAGAGTGGGGGAGTGGGAAGAGAGTGGGGAGAGTGGGGAGAGAGTGGGGAGAGAGTGGGTAGAGAGTGGGGAGAGAGTGGAGAGAGTGGGGAGAGAGTGGGGAGAGGGTGGGGAGAGTGGGGGGAGAGTGGGGAGAGAGTGGGGAGAGTGGGGAGAGAGTGGGGAGAGAATGGGGAGAGTGGGGGAGAGTGGGGAGAGAGTGGGGAGAGAGTGGGGAGAGAGTGGGGGAGAGAGTGTGGAGAGAGTGGGGGGAGGAGGGGGGAGAGTGGGGGGAGAGTGGGGAGAGAGTGGGGGGAGAGTGGGGAGAGAGTGGGCGGAGAGTGGGAGAGAGTGGGGGGAGAGTGGGAGAGAGTGGGGGGAGAGTGGGGAGAGAGTGGGGGAGAGTGGGGAGAGAGTGGGGGGAGAGTGGGGAGAGAGTGGGGGAGAGTGGGGAGAGAGTCGGGGGAGAGTGGGGAGACTGTGGGGGGAGAGTGGGGAGAGAGTGGGGAGAGAGGGGGGAGAGAGTGGGGAGAGATTGGGGAGAGAGTGGGGGGAGAGGAGAGAGTGGGGGGAGAGTGGGGGGAGAGTGGGGGAGTGGGGAGAGTGGGGAGAGTGGGGAGAGAGTGAGGGGAGAGAGAGACTGGTGAGTTTGGTGAGAGAGAGAGTGAGAGGTGAGAGTGTGTGAGAGAGAGACTGTGTGGAGTGTGTGTGAGGAGAGGTCAGAGTGTGTGAGAGAGAGAGAGTGTGTAGTGTGTGTAGTGTGTAGAGTGGTGAGTGTGTGTGTGTAGTGTGGTGAGTGGTGAGTGTGTGTAGTGTGTGTAGTGTGGTGAGTGGTGAGTGTGTGTAGTGTGTAGTGTGTGGTGAGTAGTGAGTGTGGTAGTGTGTGTGTGTAGTGTGTGGAGTGTGTGTGTAGTGTGTGTAGTGTGGTGAGTGGTGAGTCTGTGTAGTGTGTGTAGTGTGTGTGTACTGTGTGTGTGTAGTGTGTGTGTAGTGTGTGGAGTGTGTGTGTAGTGTGTGTAGTGTGGTGAGTGGTGAGTGTGTGTAGTTTGCGTAGTGTGGTGAGTGGTGAGTGTGTGTAGTATGTGTGTAGTGTGTGGAGTGTGGTGAGTGGTGAGTGTGTGTAGTGTGTTGAGTGGTGAGTGTGTGTAGTGTGTGTAGTGTGTATGTAGTGTGGTGAGTGTGTGTAGTGTGTGTGTAGTGTGTGTAGTGTGGTGAGTGGTGAGTGTGTGTAGTGTGGTGAGTGGTGAGTGTGTGTAATGTGTGTGTAGTGTGTATGTAGTGTGTGTAGTGTGGTGACTGTTGAGTGTGTGTAGTGTGTGTGTGTAGTGTAGTGAGTGTGTGTAGTGTGTGTATAGTGTGTGTAGTGTGTGTGTGTAGTGTGTGTAGTGTGTGTGTGTAGTGTGTGTATAGTGTGTGTAGTGTGTGTGTAGTGTGGTGAGTGTGTAGTGTGTGTAGTGTGTGTGTAGTGTGTGTATAGTGTGTGTAGTGTGGTGAGTGGTGAGTGTGTGTAGTGTGTGTATAGTGTGTGTGTAGTGTGTATGTGTTATGCGTGTGTAGTGTGTGTAGTGTAGTGTGTGTAGTGTGGTGAGTGGTGAGTGTGTGTAGTGTGTGTGTAGTGTGTGTGTATAGTGTGTGTAGTGTGGTGTGTAGTGTGTGTGTGTAGTGTGTGTGTAGTGTGGTGAGTGTGTAGTGTTTGTAGTGTGTGTGTAGTGTGTGTATAGTGTGTGTAGTGTGGTGAGTGGTGAGTGTGTGTAGTGTGTGTATAGTGTGTGTGTAGTGTGTATGTGTTATGCGTGTGTAGTGTGTGTAGTGTAGTGTGTGTAGTGTGGTGAGTGGTGAGTGTGTGTAGTGTGTGTGTAGTGTGTGTGTAGTGTGTGTGTGTAGTGTGTGTATAGTGTGTGTAGTGTGGTGTGTGTAGTGTGTGTGTGTAGTGTGTGTGTAGTGTGGTGAGTGTGTAGTGTGTGTAGTGTGTGTGTAGTGTGTGTATAGTGTGTGTAGTGTGGTGAGTGGTGAGGGTGTGTAGTGTGTGTATAGTGTGTGTGTAGTGTGTATGTGTTATGCGTGTGTAGTGTGTGTAGTGTAGTGTGTGTAGTGTGGTGAGTGGTGAGTGTGTGTAGTGTGTGTAGTGTGTGTGTAGTGTGTGGGGAGAGAGTGTGTAGTGTGTGTGTAGTGTGTGTGTAGTGTGTGTAGTGTGGTGAGTGGTGAGTGTGTGTAGTGTGTGTATAGTGTGTGTGTAGTGTGTATGTGTTATGCGTGTGTAGTGTGTGTAGTGTAGTGTGTGTAGTGTGGTGAGTGGTGAGTATGTGTGTGTGTAGTGTGTGTAGTGTGTGGGGAGAGAGAGTGTGTAGTGTATGTAGTGTGTGTGTAGTGTGTGTAGTGTGGGGGAGAGAGAGTGTGTAGTGTGTGTGTAGTGTGTGTATAGTGTGTAGTGTGTGTATAGTGTGTAGTGTCTGTGTAGTGTGGTGTGTGTGTAGTGAGTGTGTAGTGTGTGTAGTCTGGTGAGTGGTGAGTGTGTGTAGTGTGTGTATAGTGTGTGTAGTGTGTGTGTGTAGTGTGGTGATTGGTGAGTGTGTGTAGTGTGTGTAGTGTGTGTGTAGTGTGTATGTGTAGTGCGTGTGTAGTGTGGTGTGTAGTGTGTGTGTAGTGTGTGTGTAGTGTGTGTGTAGTGTGTGTAGTGTGTGTGTGTAGTGTGGTGTGTATTTTGTGGTGAGTGTGTGTAGTGTGTGTAGTGTGTGTGTAGTGTGTGGGAAGAGAGAGTGTGTAGTGTATAGTGTAGTGTGTATAGTGTATAGTATATAATGTAGTGTATAGTGTAGTGTATAGTGTATAGTAGTGTAGTGTAGTGTGTATAGTGTATAGTATATAATGTAGTGTATAGTGTAGTGTATAGTAGTGTATAGTGTGTAGTGTATAGTATATAAATGTAGTGTATTGTGTAGTGTTATAGTAGTGTAGTGTATAGTGTAGTGTATAGAGCCAAGGCGTTGCAGTCTGCGGGGTCCTGCTGAGCCACGGCCTCACCCAGCAGCGAAGCGAAGGCCCCAGCCGTAGAGCTCGCAGGGGGAGAGGCGGGGAGCCCCCGCAACATGAATAGAGACACGGAGACCCGGTAACATGATTAGCGTCGTTAGGGGGCCCCCGGTGACATGAATAGCGAGAGGGGGTTACCCGGTAACATGAATAGCAAGGCAGAGGCTCGGTAACATGAATAGCGAGGCAGAGGCTCGGTAACATGAATATCGAGACAGAGGCCTGGTAACATGAATAGTGAGACAGAGGCTCGGTAACATGAATGCGAGGCAGAGGTCAGTAACCATGAATAGAGAGACAGGGGCCCTATAACATGAATATCGGAGCGGAGCCGGCAACAAATAGCCAGACGGAGGCCCGGCAACATGAATAGCGAGACGCAGACCCGGTAACATGAATAGCGAGACGGAGGCCCTGTAGCATGAATAGCGAGACGGAGGCCCGGCAACATGAATAGCGAGACGGAGGCCCGGTACCATGAATAGCAATACGGCGGCCCGGTAACATGAATAGCGAAACGCAGACCCGGTAACATGAATACCGAGACGGAGGCCCTGTAGCATGAATAGCGATACGGAGGCCCGGCAACATGAATAGCGAGACGGAGGCCCGGTAAATTGAATACAGAGACGGAGGCCTGGCAACATGAATTGCGAGACGTGGGCCCGGTAGCGTGGAATAGCGAGAGAGAGGGGGTGGAACACTCATTCCGTGTGTACTCACTCTGTGTGTACACACTCACTCACTCTGTGTGTACACGTTCACTCCGTGTGTATACACTCACTCACTCTGTGTGTACACACTCACTCTGTGTGTACACACTCACTCACTCTGTGTGTACACACTCACTCACTCTGTGTGTACACACTCACTCTGTGTATACACACTCACTCACTCTGTGTGTACACACTCACTCTGTGTGTACACACTCACTCACTCTGTGTGTACACACTCACTCACTCTGTGTGTACACACTCATCATTCTGTGTGTACACACTCACTCACTCTGTGTGTACACACTCACTCTGTGTATACACACTCACTCACTCTGTGTGTACTCACTCTGTGTGTACACGCTCACTGTGTGTGTACACACTCATTCCGTGTGTACACACTCACTCTGTGTCTACACACTCACTCTGTGTACACACTCACTCCGCGTGTACACACTCACTCACTCCGCGTGTACACACTCACTCCGTGTGTACTCACTCACTCCGCGTGTACACACTCACTCCGTGTGTACACACAGAGTGAGCGTGTACACACTCACTCTGTGTGTACACACTCACTCTGTGTGTACTCACTCTGTGTGTACACGCTCACTGTGTGTGTACACACTCATTCCGTGTGTACACACTCACTGCGTGTATACACACTCACTCTGTGTGTACACACTCACTCACTCTGTGTGTACACACTATGTGTACAACTCACTCTGTGTGTACTCACTCTGTGTGTACTCACTCTGTGTGTACACACTCACTCTGTGTGTACTCACTCTGTGTGTACACACTCACTCTGTGTGTATTCACTCTGTGTGTACACGCTCACTGTGTGTGTACACACTCACTCACTCTGTGTGTACACACTCACTCTGTGTGTATTCACTCTGTGTGTACACGCTCACTGTGTGTGTACACACTCACTCACTCTGTGTGTACACACTCACTCTGTGTGTAGACACTGTGTGTACTCACTCACTCACTCTGTGTGTACACACTCACTCTGTGTGTACACACTCACTCCGTGTGTACATAACTCACTCTGTGTGTACACACTCACTCTGTGTGTACACACTCATTCCGTGTGTACACCCTCACTCTGTGTGTACACTCACTCTGTGTGTACACACTCATTCCGTGTGTACACACTCACTCCGTGTGTACGCACTCACTCTGTGTGTGTACACACTCACTCTGTGTGTACACACTCACTCCGCGTGTACACACTCACTCACTCTGTGTACTCACTCATCATCACACCTGATGATGATTGCTTCTTGTGTTGCAGTCGAAACGTCACGAGAATTTTATCGTTTTATATTTTTATTATTTTATTGTCTCCCTATCTACGTGGTGGCGACTTTACCCAAAGAACCAAGAATGTGAATCCCTGCAGTCACGAAAGCTTTAAATCAAAATTGAACTTTATTTTGTTAATTTTGTTACATTCTTCGAACCTAACGACGTGGACTTTACCGGAAGACCCCCCCCCCCCTCCAAAGAACGTGACTCCGTGCTCTTGGCTACAATCAAGCAAAGTCATCGGCCGGTAGGTAGGGAAATAAAATAAATCGCGACGTTTCGGGCTCGACACCCAAGCGCCCCGTCGTCAGGTGGGGGAGCTGAAACGTCAGCTGCCTACCAAGTGGTGACTTTCCCGAGGGCACCAAAGAGTTGTGGGATTCCTGCGGTCACGATAGCTTCGAATCAAGAATGGCTTCACTATCACAAACGGAGTGGCTTATCATCATCATTATCATCACGTGGGCGTTTACAGCAGTAGCCCAGTTTAAATGTCGAGGGACACGGAGGGAATAACGCATGCACCCGCGATGGTGAGAGGGGCACGCCGTCTCCAAATATGCAACAGCAGGCGTCGTCAGATCGAAGCCACGACCTCCTGTACGCCAGGCAAGGTAGTCAACATCTCCTAGCCACCGTGATGATGATGGTGGTGGAACCCACGACCTCCTGTACACAAGGCGAGGTAGTCAACATCTAGCCACCGTGATGATGATGGTGGTGGTGGAACCCACGACCTCCTGTACACCAGGCGAGGTAGTCAACATCTCCTAGCCACCGTGATGATGATGATGATGGTGGTGGTGGAACACACGACCTCCTGTACACCAGGCGAGGTAGTCAACATCTCCTAGCCACCGTGATGATGATGGTGGTGGAACCCACGACCTCCTGTACACCAGGCGAGGTAGTCAACATCTCCTAGCCACCGTGATGATGATGGTGGTGGTGGAACCCACGACCTCCTCTACACCGGGCGAGGTAGGCAACATCTCCTAGCCACCGTGATGATGATGATGGTGGTGGTGGAACCCACGACCTCCTGTACACCAGGCGAGGTAGTCAACATCTCCTAGCCACCGTGATGATGATGATAGTGGTGGTGGAACCCACGACCTCCTGTAGACCGGGCGAGGTAGTCAACATCTCCTAGCCACCGTGATGATGATGGTGGTGGAACCCACGACATCCTGTACACCAGGCGAGGTAGTCAACATCTCCTAGCCACCGTGATGATGATGGTGGTGGTGGAACCCACGACCTCCTGTACACCAGGCGAGGTAGTCAACATCTCCTAGCCACCGTGATGATGATGATAGTGGTGGTGGAACCCACGACCTCCTGTAGACCGTGCGAGGTAGTCAACATCTCCTAGCCACCGTGATGATGATGATGATGGTGGTGGTGGAACCCACGGCCTCCTGTACACCAGGCGAGGTAGTCAACATCTCCTAGCCACCGTGATGATGATGATGGTGGTGGTGGAACCCACGACCTCCTGTATACCGGGCGAGGTAGTCAACATCTCCTAGCCACCGTGATGATGATGATGGTGGTGGTGGAACCCACGACCTCCTGTACACCAGGCGAGGTAGTCAACATCTCCTAGCCACCGTGATGATGATGGTGGTGGTGGTGGTGGTGGAACCCACGACCTCCTGTAGACCAGGCGAGGTAGTCAACATCTCCTAGCCACCGTGATGATGATGATGGTGGTGGTGGAACCCACGACCTCCTGTACACCAGGCGAGGTAGTCAACATCTCCTAGCCACCGTGATGATGATGGTGGTGGTGGTGGAACCCACGACCTCCTGTAGACCGGGCGAGGTAGTCAACATCTCCTAGCCACCGTGATGATGATGATAGTGGTGGTGGAACCCACGACCTCCTGTAGACCAGGCGAGGTAGTCAACATCTAGCCACCGTGATGATGATGGTGGTGGTAGAACCCACGACCTCCTGTAGACCGGGCGAGGTAGTCAACATCTCCTAGCCACCGTGATGATGATGATGGTGGTGGTGGAACCCACGACCTCCTGTAGACCGGGCGAGCTAGTCAACATCTCCTAGCCACCGGGGGACTGGGTGGGGGAGGTAGGGGGGGGTGGGGGGGGGTCACGGCAGCACCGGCGTCCCATCATCCTGCCCTCCGCGCCCGCACCGTGCAGCGAGGCACAGCCAGGCCACGGGGAGGCCGAAGCCTGCCAGGACGAGGAGAGCAGCGGCCCACGCGTGGCCCCGCAGCCGGTCGCGGTAGAAGGCCGCCAGCGCCTGGGCAAGCTGCTGGAGCATTCCGGCCCTCTCGTCCGGGCTCGTGTCCGCGAAGGGCAGCTGAAGGGTTTTCACCTGGACGTCCAGGGAGCAGAGGGTTAGGGAACACGAGAGCAGATCAAGGAGGGAGCTGAGGGAGCTGTGGATGAAGGAGGGAGCTGTGGGTGAAGGAGAGAGCTGTGGATGAAGGAGAGAGCTGTGGATGAAGGAGAGAGCTGTGGATGAAGGAGGGAGCTGTGGATGAAGGAGAGAACTGTGGATGAAGGAGGGAACTGTGAATAAAGGAGAGAGCTGTGGGTGAAGGAGAGAGCTGTGGATGAAGGAGGGAGCTGTGGATGAAGGAGAGAGCTGTGGGTGAAAGAGAGAGCTGTGGATGAAGGAGGGAGCTGTGGATGAAGGAGGGAGCCGTGGATGAAGGAGAGAGCCGTGGATGAAGGAGGGAGCTGTGCATGAAGGAGAGAGCCGTGGATGAAGGAGGGAGCCGTGGATGAAGGAGGGAGCTGTGGATGAAGGAGAGAGCTGTGGATGAAGGAGAGAGCTGTGGATGAAGGAGGGAGCCGTGGATGAAGGAGTGAGCTGTGGATGAAGGAGAGAGCTGTGGATGAAGGAGAGAGCTGTGGATGAAGGAAGGAGCTGTGGATGAAGGAGAGAGCTGTGGATGAAGGAGAGAGCTGTGGATGAAGGAGAGAGCTGTGGATGAAGGAGAGAGCTGTGGATGAAGGAGGGAGCTGTGGATGAAGGAGGGAGCTGTGGATGAAGGAGGGAGCTGTGGATGAAGGAGAGATCTGTGGATGAAGGAGAGAGCTGTGGATGAAGGAGGGAGCTGTGGTTGGAGGAGAGAACTGTGGGTGAAGGAGAGATCTGTGGATGACGGAGAGAGCTGCGGATGAAGGAGAGAGCTGTGGATGAAGGAGAGAGCTGTGGGTGAAGGAGATATCTGTGGGTGAAGGAGAGATCTGTGGATGAAGGAGGGAGCCGTGGATGAAGGAGAGAAATGTGGATGAAGGAGAGAGCCGTGGATAAAGGAGAGAGCTGTGGATGAAGGAGAGAGCCGTGGATGAAGGAGAGAGCCGTGGATGAAGGAGAGAGCTGTTGATGAAGGTTATGGAGCTGCAGGCGAAGGAGAGAGCTGTGGAAGAAGGAGAGAGCTGTGGATGAAGGAGGGAGCTGTGGATGAAGGAGGGAGCTGTGGATGAAGGAGAGAGCTGTGGATGAAGGAGGGAGCTGTGGATGAAGGAGAGAGCTGTGGATGAAGGAGGGAGCTGTTGATGAAGGTTATGGGGCTGCAGGCGAATGAGCGAGCTGTGGATGACGGAGTGAGCTGTGGATGAAGGAGGGAGCTGTTGATGAAGGTTATGGGGCTGCAGGCGAATGAGCGAGCTGTGGATGACGGAGTGAGCTGTGGATGAAGGAGCGAGCTGTGGATGACGGAGAGAGCTATGGATGAAGGAGAGAGCCGTGGATGAAGGAGAGAGCTGTTGATGAAGGTTATGGAGCTGCAGGCGAAGGAGAGAGCTGTGGATGAAGGATAGAGCTGTGGATGAAAGAGGGAGCTGTGGATGAAGGAGAGAGCCGTGGATGAAGGAGAGAGCTGTTGATGAAGGTTATGGAGCTGCAGGCGAAGGAGAGAGCTGTGGATGAAGGAGAGAGCTGTGGATGAAGGAGGGAGCTGTGGATGAAGGAGGGAGCCGTGGATGAAGGAGGGAGCTGTTGATGAAGGTTATGGAGCTGCAGGCGAAGGAGAGAGCTGTGGATGACGGAGGGAGCTGTGGATGAAGGAGCGAGCTGTGGATGACGGAGGGAACCGCGAATACCTCCCACCTCGCGAGACCTCCCGGCGTCGAGCGCGCCGTCGCTCCCCACCTTGAGCACGAAGAGGACGATCTTGACGGGCTCCGGGACCCCGCGGGCCGTCACCACGCAGCGGTACGAGCCGGCGGCGTGCTCCGTCGCCGACCTCCAGCTCAGGCTGGAGGAGGGCGGCGCCGGCGCGAGGGGAACGCGGATCTCCGACGGGTCCTTGGTGACGGCGCCGGGGGCCCACCTCCAGGCGAAGGAGAAGCCGGCGAGGTCCACGCGGGCCATCTCGGGCCCCAGGCAGTCGAGGGCGGCGCCGTGGCCCGAGACGACGGACACGGCCCGCACGCCGCAGTCGGCCCTCCGCAGGCACGGGCGCGTCACCTGCGGGCACGGGACGCGGCCGCGCTCGAGTCGAGAGCGTGGGGGTTGGGACACGGTCAGGGCTACGTCTCGAAGGGAATACACCCACTCACTCAGCCATCCACTCACCCACCCATCCACTCACCCAACCATCCACTCACTCAGCCATCCACTCACCCAACCACCCACTCACCCAACCATCCACTCACTCAGCCATCCACCCAACCACTCACCCACCCAACCACTCACCCAACCACCCACTCACCCAACCATCCACCCACCCACCCATCCACTCACCCAACCACCCACTCACCCAACCATCCACCCACCCATCCACTCGCCCAACCACCCACTCACTCAGCTATCCACTCGCTCAACCTTCCACTCACCCAACCATCCACTCACTCACCCATCCACTCACCCAACCATCCATCCACTCACCCAACCACCCACTCACCCAACCATCCACTCACCCAACCATCCACTCACCCAACCACACACCCACTCACCCATCCACTCACCCAACCACTCACTCACCCAACCATCCACTCACTCACCCATCCATCCACTCACTCACCCATCCACTCGCCCAACCACCCACTCACCCACCCACCCATCCACTCATCGAACCATCCACTCACCCAACCATCCACTCACTCACCCATCCACTCGCCCAACCACCCACTCACCCAACCATCCATCCACTCACCCAACCACTCACCCACCCATCCACTCACCCACCCACCCATCCACTCACCCAACCACCCACTCACCCACCCATCCATTCATCCAACCACCCACCACTCACCCACCCATCCACTCACCAAACCATCCACTCACCCATCCACTCACCCATCCACACATCTACCCATCCAACCTCCCACCCATCCACCCACCCACTCACCCATCCACCCACTCACCCATCCACCCACTCACCCATCCACCCACTCACCCATCCACCCACCCACCCACTCACCCATCCACCCATCCACCCACCCACCCACTCACCCACTCACTCACTCACCCACCCACACACCCACTCACCCACCCACTCACCCACTCACTCACTCACCCACCCACTCACTCACCCACTCACCCACCCACACACTCACCCACTCACTCACCCATCCACTCACCCACCTCCCCACTCACTCACTCACCCACTCACTCACCCACCCACACACCCACTCACCCACCCACTCACCCACTCACTCACCCACCCACTCACCCACTCACTCACCCACCCACCCACCTTGCGACACTGCGTAGGCTCCGTGCCCTGCGTCTCGAGGCACGAAGCTACCTCAAGGGCTCCCACTCCGCACGCGACGCTGCAGGAGCCCAGGGGCCGCTCGACCCGGGCCGAGAGGGGCTCGCTGGTCGTGAGTTTGGACACGTCCACGGGCCCAGCTGGTGGTGATGGTGGTGGTAGTGGTGGTGGTGTCGCGGTGGTGGTGATCTCCTGGGGCTGAGCGCCGCTAGCTAACATCACCAGCAGCAGCAGCAGCAGCATCAGAAGCAGCTGCTGCGTCACCGACATCATCATCATCAGTATCATCAGCATCATCGTCAGCATCATCATCATCAGTATCATCATCAGCATCATCATCAGTATCATCAGCATCATTGTCAGCATCATCATCAGCATCATCAGCATCACCATCATCAGTATCATCATCAGCATCAGTATCATCAGCATCATTATCACCATCATCATCAGCATCATCATCATCACCATCATCACCATCATCATCAGCATCATCGTCATCATCAGCATCATCAGCATCATCAGGATCATCAGCATCATCAGTATCATCAGTATCATCATCATCAGCATCATCAGTATCAGCATCATCATCAGCATCATCATCATCAGCATCAACATCATCATCAGTATAATCATCATCAGCACCATCATCAGTATAATCATCATCAGCATCATCAGCATCAGCATCATCAGCATCAGCATCATCAGCATGATAATCAGTATCAGCATTATCATCATCATTAGCATCATCATCAGCATCATCATCAGCATCATCAGCATCATCATCAGTATCATCATCAGCATCATCATCATCAGTATCAGCATCATCATCATCTGCATCATCATCATCAGCATCATCAGCAGCAGCATCATCATCAGTATAATCATCATCAGCATCAACATCGGTATCATCATCAGTATCAGCATAATCATCATCAGCATCATCATCATCAGCAGCATCATCATCATCATCACTATCATCATCAGTATCATCATCAGCAACATCATCAGCATCATCATCATCAGCGTCTCCTTCATAGACACTGCCACTAGCAGCACTTGCCCCTACAGCCTGCTGAAGGCTACCTGGGGGACCTTTGCCTGTGTAGGAGATGGTGGCGGTTGTGATGGTGGCGGTTGTGGGGGTGGCGGTTGTGGGGGTTGTGGGGGGGGGGTGTTGTGGGGGTGGGGGGGTTATGGGGGGGGGGGTGGGGGAGTTGTGGGGGAGGGGGTTATGGGGGGTGGGGGTTGTGGGGGTGGCGGTTGTGGGGGTTGTGGGGGGGGGTGTTGTGGGGGTGGGGGGGTTATGGGGGGGGGGGGTGGGGGAGTTGTGGGGGAGGGGGTTATGGGGGGTGGGGGTTGTGGGGGTGGCGGTTGTGGGGGTTGTGGGGGGGGTATTGTGGGGGTGGGGGGGTTATGGGGGGGGGGAGTTGTGGGGGAGGGGGTTATGGGGGGTGGGGGTTGTGGGGGAGGGGGTTGTGGAGGGGGGGTATTGTGGGGGTGGGGAGGGGGTTATGGGGGGGTGGGGGGGGTTATGGGGGGTGGGGGTTGTGGGGGAGGGTGACGAAGCGCGTGGCTATTGCTACCGCGTTGCGAAATCGACTCGGGTCGTCTGGGGCCCCTCCCCCCTGCCCCCTCTCCCCTCCCCCTCCCCCCTCTCCCCTCTCCCCCTCCCCCCTGTCCACCTCCCCTCCCTCCTCCTGCCCTCCCCCTCTTGAAAGTTCACAGCGGTGGTGGGGGGGCGGGGGGGGGTGAGGGTGTGGGGTGGGGGGGTGAAGGGGCGGGGTGTGGGGGGTGAGGGGGCGGGGTGGGGGGGGAACTCCTTAAATACTCCACTCAACCTCACAGAGTAGCTACTGCTACTCGCTGCTAACAGCACTTGCCCCTTCAGCCTGCTGGAGGCTACCTGGGCGACCTTTGTCTGTGTCTCCTTCATAGACACTGTTACTCGCTGCTAACAGAACTTGCCCCTACAGCCTGTTAGAGGCTACCTGGGGGATCTTTGTCTGTCTCCTTCATAGACGCTGCTACTCGCTACTAACAGCACTTGCCCCTACAGCCTGCTAGAGGCTACCTGGGGGATCTTTGTCTTCTTCATAGACACTGCTACTCACTACTAACAGCACTTGCCCCTACAGCCTGCTAGAGGCTACCTGGGGGATCTTTGTCTTCTTCATGGACACTGCCACTCGCTACTAACAGCACTTGCCCCTACAACCTGCTAGATACTACCTGGGGGATCTTTGTCTTTGTATTTCCATAGACACTGCTACTCGCCACTAACAGCACTTGCCCCTACAGCCTGCTAGAGGCTACACGGGGGACCTTTGTCTGTCTCCTTCATAGACGCTGCTACTCGCTAACAGCACTTGCCCCGTACGGTTAGCGTGCTGCGCTATGGACCTGGCGACCCGGGTTCGATTCCCGCTCACGGCCAACACCAGTGACGATTATCTGAATCGGTCCCGGGCCTCCCCTAGGTCGACTCAGCCTCAAATGAGTACCTGGTGCGGTGTGTAAACATTGCCACTAGGGAGACAAAGGCGGTCGGGCGTGGTGCTGGCCACCCACCCCCTCGTGTACCGTTCCGGCCTTCATAGGTGCTCGCTAACAGCACTTGCCCCTACAGTCTGTTAAGGCTATATGGGGGATCGTTGTTATCTTTGTACGTGTGTGTGTACGTGTGTACGTGTGAGTGTGTGGAGTGATGTGGTAAAGGAGGATGTGGAACTGAGTGGACTTGCCGATGACTGGTACCAGCAGTGTCAAGATCGGCCTCTGTGGAGGAGGAGGCTCGTGAAGGACGCTGCTACTGGGCAGTTGGAGGCAGTCGCCCTCCAACAACAACGGAGGGCGGAGGAGCGACGCTCACAACAACGACCGGAGCGCTGGGTGGCTAAAGCACAGCGGGTTGGCACAGTAGGGGGCACAGGTGGTGCATCAGCCAGTCATCTCAGTCAGTCGACCCGTGGCACCTGGGTCTGCCCCGTGACCTCCTGCCAGCGGGCGTTCGACACTTCACGTAGCCTCAAGGTGCACGTGGCCTGGCACAAGCGTCGTGGTGACGTCACCGCCACTTAGTGGCGAATGGCGGCGGTTGTTGTTGTGTGTGTTAGCTCGTGTTGGTGTGTGAGTGTGTACGTGTGAGTGTGTGTACGTGTGAGTGTGTGTACGTGTGTATGTGTATGTGGGCTCGCCTTCCCATCAACCGGAGGCGAGGAATGGTGGTCGTGGTAACTTATGCCCCCACCGAAGATGAACATCCGTGGAGGGATGCAGGCAAAGCCGATAAGTCAGATGCCTTCTATGACCTCCTGTCACAGGTGCTGGCTAAAGTGGCCCCTCGGGATAGAGTCATCATGTTGGGTGACTTCAATGCCCGAGTTGGTCATGATACTGGAACCTGGTCTGGAGTGATTGGAGGGCATGGGCCAGATCAGCTCAATCAACAACGGTAGGAGGCTGCTAGATTTTTCTGCAGCCCATGGGCTTGTAATTACCAACACGCTGTTCCGGCATCGGCGCATCCACACAACATCATGGATGCATGCCGGGTCCAAGCAAGAACATCTGCTGGACTACATAGTGACGGACCAGCGAATGCGAGCCCATGTCCTTGACACCAGGACCTACCGTGGAGCTGATCTGCCCTCTGACCATCGACTAGTCATCTGTAAGATGCGCCTGCCATTCTTCCACTCCGGTGGTGGGTGTACACCCAGTACCCCATTCCAACATAATGTGGCCTGGTCTCAGTTATCTGATGAAAGTTGCAAGCGAGAATTTCATCATCGCTTGCGGCTGGGATTGGCATCGTCCCCGACTCCTCCTGATGTCGAGGGTAAATGGGCGAGGTTTAGGACTGTGACTCATGCAGCTGCAATGGCTGCTTTGGGTACGCGGTCCAGACCTCCCCAGAGACCCTGGCTGACAGAGGAGGTATTCAGAATGGTTGAGAAAAAGCGACAGGCCCACTGTCATCGGCTACAGAATCCCACGTCAGAGAATGAGGAGGCTTACCGCAGCCTTCGCTCGGAGGTTCCGAGAGCCGTGAGGCGCTGCAAGGATGGGTGGTGGTCGCGGGTTGCTGAGGAGATGGAGTCTGCCTCAGTGGCCCGTGATCACAAATCTCTATTTAACTCCATCAAAAAAGTAACCTGCAGCGCCACACCTATTACCATCATTAGGGGAAAAACGGTGATCCAATCTCCGACCCCCAGGAACAGGTTCGCAGATTTGCTGAGCATTTCTGTGAGGTCCTGGGGGAGGGAAAATCCCTCAGCCAGGAAAACGTGGCACAAAGTGAGGATGACCCTGCTGAGGCTGCGGTGCCTCAAATATTGGAAGAAGTCACCCCCTGTGAATGGCTGGCTGAGGTGCCATCTGCTGAGGAAGTATTGAAGGCGATCCGGAGTCTGAGACCAGGGAAGGCAGCGGGCAGAGATGATCTCCCAAGCGAAATGCTGAGGGAGGGTGGCGTTTGTGCACAGACTGCCCTATATGACATCATAACAACAGTCTGGACCACTGGACGGGTTCCACAGGATTGGAAGGATGCCCTGGTGGTCCCCCTTTTTAAGAAGGGGGACCGCACAGACTGTACACAACTACAGGGGCATCTCACTCCTCAGTGTGCCGGGAAAGGTCCTGGCAAGGATTATTCAGCATCGCCTTGCCAGGCACGCTGAGGAGAGGCTTGCGGAGCCCCAATGCGGTTTCAGGAAAGGGCGGTCCTGCACAGATGCCATATTTTCTGTCCGTCTGCTACAGCAGAGGTGTAGGGAATTCCAACAAGACCTACATCTCTGCTTTATTGACCTGGTCAAGGCCTATGATACCATCAGTAGGCCTGGGCTCTGGGTCGTTCTTCGTGCTTTTGGAGTACCTGACCCTCTGATCACGATCATTAAGGACCTTCATGATGGTGAGCGGGCCCGGGTAAAACTACGTGGCCGGGAGTCAGAGCCATTCCCTGTACACCTTGGGGTGCGACAGGGATGTCCTCTGGCTCCCACATTATTTAACATCTATTATGACCACGTAGTTCGTGAAGCCTTCAATAGCTGTACCGGGGGAATCTCCATATGGTACAGATATAATGGAAGGCTAATCGATGCCCGGGTGCGGTCAAGGGATGGCTCCCTATTGCTCAACCACGTTATGTATGCTGATGATTTGGTAATAGCTGCTCAGTCAGAGGAGGAGTTGGAGACGCTGCTGCTGAGACTGGAGCGTGCAACTAAGAGGTGGGGCCTTACCATCAGCCCCACCAAAACTAAGCACCTGCCTGGGTATTTTGTACCATCGGACACTCCACCCCCACAACTCCCAATCAGTGATGGGGCAGTTGTGGAGAGAGTGGAGAGTTTCCCATACCTGGGCAGTGTGCTTATGACTGGCTCCAGTTTAACAGCAGAGGTCTCACTCCGAATCAGTCGAGCGGCAATATATTTTCATCGGTTGCGTAACGCTGTGTGGAAGCTACCTGGTCTGTCGCTCCGCACTAAGCTTCAGGTCTTCTCGGCCACAGTCATTCCCTCCCTTCTCTACGCTTGCGAAACGTGGACCCCCCTAATGGAACATCTTCGCCGGTTAGAAACATTTAGGCTGGCCTGCCTACGATCCATCCTGGGTTTAACCAGACTGGATTGTGTGAGGAGCTCACAAATCCTTGAAAGATCTGGGCAGGGTCCCATCGGTGAGCTCCTCCGGCAGGCAAGGCTGCGATGGCTGGGTCATGTAGCCCGCATGCCCAGCCACCGCATGCCGAAACAGCTTTTGTTTGGCCGGATTGAGGGGGCTAAGCGGGCGCGGCACGGGCTAGAGAAGAGATGGAATGATGTGGTACAGGAGGACGTGGAGCTGAGTGGACTTGCTGATGACTGGTACCAGCGGTGTCAAATCGGCCTCTGTGGAGGAGGCTCGTGAAGGATGCTACTGGGCAGTTGGAGGCAGTCGCCCTCCAACAACAAAGGAGGGCGGAGGAGCGACGCTCAGAACAACGAGCGGAGCGCCGGGTGGCTAAAGCACAGCAGGTTGGCACAGTAGGGGGCACAGGTGGTGCATCAGCCAGTCATCTCAGTCAGTCGACCCGTGGCACCTGGGTCTGCCCAGTGACCTCCTGCCAGCGGGCGTTCGACACTTCACGTGGCCTCACGGTGCACATGGCCTGGCACAAGCGTCGTGGTGACGTCACCGCCACTTAGTGGCGAATGGCGGTTGTTGTTGTATGTTTGTGTACGCGTGAGTGTGTACGCGTGTGAGTGTGTGTACGCACAGACTGTAACAACTACAGGGACATCTCACTCCTCACTGTGCCAGGAAAGGACCTGGCAAGGATTATTCAGCATCGCCTTGCCAGGCACGCTGAGGAGAGGCTTGCGGAGCCCCAATGCGGTTTCAGGAAAGGGTGGTCCTGCACAGATGCCATATTTTCTGTCCGTCTGCTACAGCAGAGGTGTAGGGAATTCCAACAAGACCTACATCTCTGCTTTATTGACCTGGTCAAGGCCTATAATACCATCAGTAGGCTTGGGCTCTGGGTTGTTCTTCGTGCTTTTGGAGTCCCTGACCCTCTGCTCACGATAATTAAGGACCGTCATGATGGTGAGCAGGCCCGGGTAAAACTACGTGGCCGGGAGTTAGAGCCATCCCCTGTACACCTTGGGGTGCGACAGGGATGTCCTCTGGCTCCCACATTATTTAACATCTATTTTGACCACGTAGTTCATGAAGCCTTCAATAGCTGTACTGGGGGAATCTCCATATGGTACAAATATAATGGGAGGCTGATCGATGTCCGGGTGCGGTCAAGGGATGGCTCCCTATTGCTCAACCACGTTATGTATGCCGATGATTTGGTAATAGCTGCTCATTCAGAGGAGGAGTTGGAGACGCTGCTGCTGAGACTGGGTATTTTGTTCCATCGGACACTCCACCCCCACAACTCCCAATCGGTGATGGGGCAGTTGTGGAGAGAGTGGAGAGTTTCCCATACCTGGGCAGTGTGCTTATGACCGGCTCCAGTTTAACAGCAGAGGTCTCACTCCCAATCGGTGGAGCGGCAATATCTTTTAATCGGTTGCGTAACGCTGTGTGGAAGCTTCTTGGTCTGTCGCTCCCCACTAAGCTTCAGGTCTTCTCGGCCACGGTCATTCCTTCCCTTCTTTACTGGTACCAGCGGTGTCAAGATCGGCCTCTGTGGAGGAGGCTCGTGAAGGACGCTGCTACTGGGCAGTTGAAGGCAGTCGCCCTCCAACAATAACGGAGGGCCGAGGAGCGACGCTCACAACAACGAGTGGAGCGCCGGGTGGCTAATGCACAGCAGGTTGGCGCAGTAGGGGGCACAGGTGGTGCATCAGCTAGTCATCTCAGTCATCTTAGTCAGTCGACCAGTGGCACCTGGGTCTGCCCCGTGACATGTCAGCGGGCGTTTGACACTTCACGTGGCCTCAAGGTGCACATGGCCTGGCACGCGCGTCGTGGTGACGTCACCGTCACTTAGTGACGAATGGCGGTTGTTGTGTGCACGCGTATGAGTGTGTACATGTGAGTGTGTGTACGTGTGAGTGTGTGTACGTGTGAGTGTTAGTTCGTTTGTGTTAGCTCGTGTGTTAGCTCATGTATGTGTGTTAGCTCGTGTGTGTGTGTACGTGTGTGTACGTGTGAGTGTGTGTACGCGTGTGTGTGTGTGTGTACGCGTATGTGTGTGTACGCGTATGTGTGTGTGCACGTGTCTGTGTGTACACGTGTTGTTGTTTTTGTTTCACGGAACGAGTTAGGGAGATTCAAAGAACTTTATTGACATCAAAGTCACAACAGCGTGCGTGTGTGTGTCTGTGCGTGTGTCTGTGTGTATGTGTCTGTGTCTGTGTGTGTGTCTGTGTGTGTCTGTGTGTGTCTAAACTACGATCGAACATTTTAACTAATAAGCTTGTGCCGGAGGCCCCCAGGGGACAGGCGTCTTTGACGTCTCCTAGCCAAACTGCATTTAGCGGAGCCACGATATTTAATCTTTACCCTCGGGGCTCATCCAGAAACAACAAAACGCCATTACGGATGGCCACCTGGAATGTTCGAACGCTCACTGCGGAGGGGAGGCTGCCACTCCTCTGTCGGGAGCTGGACCGGTAATGCCTGGATCTCTGTGGCATGCAGGAGGTCCGGTGGACCGGCTCTGGCTCCTGCCACCCAGAGGGGTGGACAGTCCTCTACTCGGGGCAGGAGACTGCCAAACAACAGGGTGTGGCTCTTCTTCTGAACAAAAGAATGAAGGGGGCGTGGGTGCGTGGCGGTGAGGTGTGGGAAGCTGTAAGCCCCAGGCTACTTTGGGCTCGCCTACCCATCAACCGGAGGCGAGGAGTGGTGGTCGTAGTTACTTATGCCCCCACCGAAGACGAACATCTGTGGAGGGATGCAGGCAAGGCCGATGAGTCAGATGCCTTCTATGACCTCCTGTCACAGGTGCTGGCTAAAGTGGCCCCTCGGGATAGAGTCATCTTGTTGGGTGACTTCAATGCCCGAGTTGGTCATGATGCTGGCACCTGGTCTGGAGTGATTGGAGGGCATGGGCCAGATCAGCTCAATAACAACAGTAGGAGGCTGCTAGATTTTTGTGCAGCCCATGGGCTTGTAATTACCAACACGCTGTTCCGGCATCGGTGCATCCACACAACGTCATGGATGCATGCCGGGTCCAATCAAGAACATCTTCTTGACTACATAGTGACGGAACAGCGGATGCGGGCCCATGACCTTGACACCAGTGCCTACCGTGGAGCTGATCTACCCTCTGACCATCGACTAGTCATCTGTAAGATGCGCCTGCCATTCTTCCACTCTGGTGGTAGGCGTACACCCAGAACCCCATTCCAGCCTAAGGTGGCCTGGTCCCAGCTGATGAAAGTTGCAAGTGAGAATTTCTATTTGATGGAATTTCATCATCGCTTGCGGCTGGGGTTGGCATCGTCCCCGACTCCTCCTGATGTCGTGGGTAAATAGGCGAGGTTTAGGACTGTGACTCAGGCAGCTGCAATGGCTGCTTTGGGTATGTCGTCCAGACCTCCTCAGAGACCCTGGCTGACAGAGGAGGTGTTCAAGCTGGCTGAGAAAAATAGACAGGCCCACTCTCATTGGCTACAGCATCGGAGAAAGAGGAGGCTTACCGCAGCCTTCGCTCGGAGGTTCGCAGAGCCGTGAGGCGCTGCAATGATGGGTGGTGGTCGTGGGTTTCTGAGGAGATGGAGTCTGCCTCTATGGCCCGCGATCACAAATCCCTATTCAATTCCATCAAATAAGTAACCTGCAGCGCCACACCTATTATGATAATTACGGGAAAAAACGGTGATCCAATCTCCGACCCCATGGAACAGGTTTGCAGCTTTGCTGAGCATTCCTGTGAAATCCTGGGAAAGGGGAAATCCCTCCACATGGAAAACATCGTGGGACAAAGTGGGGATGACCCTGCTGAGGCTGCGGTGCCTCAAATATTTGAAGAAGTTACCCCCTGTAAGTGGCTGCCTGAAGTGCCATCTGTTGAGGAAGTACTGAAGGCGATCCAGAGTCTGAGACCAGGAAAGGCACCGGGCAGAGATGATCTCCCAAGCAAAATGCTGAGGGAGGGTGGCGTTTGTGCACAGACTGCCCTACATGATATCATAACAACAGTCTGGACCACTGGACGGATTCCACAGGATTGGAAGGATGCCCTGGTGGTCCCCATCTTTTAAGAAGGGGGACCGCACAGACTGTAACAACTACAGGGGCATCTCACTCCTCAGTGTGCCGGGAAAGGTCCTGGCAAGGATTATTCAACACCACACTGCTAGGCACTCTGAGGAGAGGCTTGCGGAGCCCCAATGCGGTTTCAGGAAAGGGCGGTCCTGCACAGATGCCATATTTTCTGTCCGTTTGCTACAGCAGAGGTGTAGGGAATTCCAACAATACCTACATCTCTGCTTTATTGACCTGGTCAAGGCTTATGATACCACCAGTAGGCCTAAGCTCTGGGTTGTTCTTCGTACTTTCGGAGTCCCTTACCCGCTGCTCACAATCATTAAGGACCTTCATCATGATGGCGAGCGGGCCCGGGTAAAACTACGTGACTGGGAGTCGGAGCCATTCCCTGTTCACCTTGGAGTGCGACAGGGATGTCCTCTGGCTCCCACATCATTTAACATCTATTTTGACCACGTAGTTCGTGAAGCCATCAGTAGCTGTCCCGGAGGAATTCCCATCTGGTACAGATATAATGGGAGGCTAATCGATGCCCGGGTGCGGTGAAGGAATGGCTCCCTATTGGTCAACCACGTTATGTATGCCGACGACCTGGTAATTGCGGCTCACTCAGAGGAGGAGTTGGAGGCGCTGCTGCTGAACCTGGAGCGTGCCACTAAGAGGTGGGGCCTTACCATCAGCCCCACCAAAACGAAGCACCTGCCTGGGTATTTTGTACCATGGGGCACTCCACCCCCACAACTCCCAATCGGTGATGGGGCAGTTGTGGAGAGAGTGGAGAGTTTCCCATACCTGGGCAGTGTGCTCATGACCGGCTCCGATTTAACAGCAGAGGTCTCACTCTGAATCAGTCGAGTGGCAGTATCTTTTCATCGGTTGCGTAACGCTGTGTGGAAGCTACATGGTCTATCACGGCCAAGGTCATTCCCTCTCTTCTCAACGCTTGCGAAACGTGGAACCCCCTCAAGGAACATATTCGTCGGTTAGAAACATTTAGGCTGGCCTGCCTACGATCAATCCTGGGTTTAACCAGGCTGGATTGTTTGAGGAGCTCACAAATCCTTGAAAGATCTGGACAAAGTCCCATCGGTGAGCACCTCCGGCAGGCAAGGCTGCGTTGGCTGGGTCATGTAGTCCGCATGCCCAGCCACCACGTTCCTAAACAGCTTTTGTTCGGCCGGATCGAGAGGGCTAAACGGGCGCGGTACGGGCTAGAGAAGAGATGGAGTGACGTGGTACAGGAGGACGTGGAGCTGAGTGGACTTGCCGATGACTGGTACCAGCGGTGTCAAGATCGGCCTCTGTGGAGGAGGAGGCTCGTGTAGGACGCTACTGGGCAGTTGGATGCAGTCGCCCTCCAACAACAACGGAGGGCGGAGGAGCGACGCTCAAAACAACGAGCGGAGCGCCGGGTGGCTAAAGCTCAGCAAGTTGGCACAGTAGGGGGCACAGGTGGTGCATCAGCCACTCATCTCAGTCATCTCAGTCAGTCGACCTGTGGCACCTGCTGGGTCTGCCCCGTGACCTCCTGCCAGCGGGCGTTCGACACTTCACGTGGCCTCAAGGTGCACCTAGCCTGGCACAAGCGTCGTGGTGACGTCTCCGCCGCTTAGTGGCGAATGGCGGTTGCTGTTGTTGTGTGTATGCACATGCGTGTTTGTGCGTGTGTGTGAGTGTGTGTGTATCTGTGTGTCTGCATGTGTGTGCGTGTGTGCAAAGATGTCAACTCCATGCCGGGCTTCGCAAAATCCATTTCCCATAGACCCCGAGCGGCTGTCTGCCGCTACGAAACCAGTCCCGTGTCTCGCTTGGGCACTGAAATACACATCATCGCGTCATCATTACGTCATCATCACGTCATCATCGCGTCATCATCACGTCATCGTCATCATCACGTCATCATCGCGTCAACATAATCAGCATAGTCATCATCAAAGTCGTCATCATCATCATCATCATAGTCATCATCAGCATCATCATCAGCAGCATCATCAGCATCATCGTCATCAACATCGTCGTCATCAGCATCATCGTCAGCATCATCGTCAGCATCATCATCAGAATTATAACCATCAGAAACATTGTCATCATCATCAGCATCATCATCGTCATCAGCATCATCAGCAGCATCATCATCAGCAGCAGCCGGAAGCAAGCACCGTCGTAAATTATGAGATGCCGCAGCTTCTGCTGGCCGTCTGGAGCGCTCTCTTCCTTGCGATGTCATGGAGCCACTTGGAGCTACGCCACTTTTAAATCACCACCACCACCATAATCATCATCATCATCATCTAGAGTGACAAACTCATGTTGTTGACAGCAGCTGCCTGTTGTTGTTGTTGTTGTTTAGTTTGTTGTCATTCCCCCGCACTTCCGATTAGCGTGGTTGGCTTCGTACGGTGCTAGAGGTTCAACATAAATAGACTACACTATACACTACACTATACACTACACTATACACTACACTATACACTACTATACACTACACTATACACTACTATACACTACACTATACACTACACTACACACTACACTATACACTACACACTGCACTACACACTACACTATACACTACACTATACACTACACTATACACTACTATACACTACACTATACACCACTACTATATACTACACTATACACTACACTATACACTACACTATACTACTACACTATACACTACAAACTACACTATACACTACACACTACACTGCACTATACACTGCACTACACTATACACTACATTATACACTACACTACTACACTGCATTATACACTACACTGCACTATACACTACACTATATACTACACTATACACTACACACGACACTACACACTGCACTATACACTACGCACACTACACTACACTACATACTACACTACACTATATACTATACACTACACTACATACTATACACTACACTGTACACTACGCTATACACTACGCTATACACTATATACTACACTAAACACTACACTATACACTACACTATACACTACTATACACTACACTATACACTACACACTATACAATACACTATACACTACATACGACACTATACACTACACTACTACACTACACACTACTATACGCACTACACTATACACTACACTACACACTACACTATACACTACACTACTATACACTACACTATACACTACACACTACTACACTATACACTACTATACACTACACTATACACTACTATACACTACACACTCCACTATACACTACACTATACACTACTATACACTACAATATACACTACACTATACACCACACTATACATTACACTACACACTACACTATACACTACAATATACACTATACTATAGACTACACTATACACTACACTAGGATACATTTACGTTACGATACACTACACCACTACACTACATTGACAACTAATGTGTTAAGAACTGCTTGTTGTTGTTGTGTTTGTTTTGTTGTCAAAATAAACACAACGTACGGTGCGAAAGAAGTCCACCAGCAGCATCAGTCAATCTACCACACTGGGTGATTCACATCGCCTATGCTGCTTTAAACAACCATGAACACCTCCTCCTCGTTTTGACCCCCACCCACCCAGCCACTCACCCACCCACTCAGCCATCCACTCACCCACCCACTCATCCAGCCACTCACCCACCCACCCACTCACCCACTCATCCACCCACTCACCCACCCACTTACCCAGCC
Source organism: Petromyzon marinus (assembly GCF_048934315.1). Lineage (NCBI taxonomy): Eukaryota > Metazoa > Chordata > Hyperoartia > Petromyzontiformes > Petromyzontidae > Petromyzon > Petromyzon marinus. The sequence goes on from NC_133732.1 coordinate 4,615,227, forward strand.
ACCCACTCACCCAGCCACTCACCCACCCACTCACACACCCACCGACCCACTCACCCACCCACTCAGCTACTCAGCCACTCACCCACCCACTCACACAGCCACTCACCCACTTATCCACTCACTCACCCACCCACTCATCCACTCACCCAGCCACTCACCCACCCACCCACTCAGCCACTCACCCACCCACTCACTCACCCACTTAGCCACTCACCAGCCACCCACTCAGCTACTCACCCACCCACTCAGCTACCCACTCACCCACCCACTCAGCCATCCACCCACCCACTCACCCACCCACTCACTCACCCACTCACTCACCCAGCCACTCACCCACTCACCCAGCCACTCACCCACTCACCCAGCCACTCACACACCCACCCACCCACTCACCTACCAACCAACCCACTCACCCACCCACCGACCCACTCACCCACCCACTCAGCCACTCACCCACCCACTCACCCCGCCACTCACCCACTCATCTACTCACCCACCCACTCACCCACCCACCCACTCATCCACTCACCCAGCCACTCACCTACCCACTCAGCCACTCGCCCACTCACCCAGCCACCCACCCAGCTACTCACGCACCCACCCACTTACCCACTCAGCTACCCACTCACCCACCCACTCAGCCATCCACTCACCCACTCACCCACCCACTTACCCACCCACTAACCCACTCACTCACCCAGCCACTCACCCAGCCACTCACCCACTCACCCAGCCACTCACCCACCCACCCACTCACCCACCCACCAACCCACTCACCCACCCACTCACTCAGCCACTCACCCACCCACTCACCCAGCCACTCACCCACTCATCCACTCACCCACCCACTCACCCACCCACTCACCCACCCACCAACCCACTCATCCACTCACCCTGCCACTCACCCACCCACTCAGCCACTCACCCACCCACTCACTCACCCACTCAGCCACTCACCCAGCCACCTACCCAGCTACTCACCCACCCACTCAGCTACCCACTCACCCACCCACTCACTCACCCACTCACCCACCCACCCACGCACTCACCCACCCACCCACCCACTCACCCACGTACCCACTCACTCAGCCACCCACCCTTCCACTCAGCCACCCACCCACCCACCCACTCACCCACCCACCCACTCACCAACCCACCCACCCACTCACCAACCCACCCACCCACTCACCAACCCATTCACCCACTCATCCACACACCCACTCACCCACCCACTCACCCACTCACCCATTCACCCACCTACTCACCCACCCACCCACCCACTCACCCACCCACCCACTCACCCACCCACTCACCCACCCACTCACCAACCCACCTCAGTTGCGCTGCATGACCCCCTGGATCCAGGGGATGAAGGCCGACACGCGCGTGTAGACCCCGGGCTTGTTGCGGTGGGCACAGCCCATGCCCCAGGAGGTGACGCCGTGCACCACGAATCTCTGTCTGTCTCGGGACACCAGGGGGCCCCCACTGTCTCCCTGGGGGCACGGGGACAGGAGGTCAGGAGGAGGAGGTCAGGAGGTGGAGGTCAGGAGGAGGAGGTCAGGTGGTGGAGGTGAGGAGGATGAGGTCAGGTGGTGGAGGTGAGGTGGAGGTCAGGAGGATGAGGTCAGGTGGTGGAGGTGAGGAGGATGAGGTCAGCAGGATGAGGTCAGCAGGATGAGGTCAGGTGATGGAGGTCAGGAGGATGAGGTCAGGTGGTGGAGGTCAGGAGGAGGTCAGGTGGTGGAGGTGAGGAGGATGGGGTCAGCAGGATGAGGTCAGGTGGTGGAGGTCAGGAGGAGGCGGTTAGGAGGATGAGGTCAGGAGGATGAGGTCAGGTGGTGGAGGTCAGGAGGAGGTCAGGTGGTGGAGGTGAGGAGGATGAGGTCAGGAGGATGAGGTCAGGTGGTGGAGGTCAGGAGGAGGTCAGGTGGTGGAGGTGAGGAGGATGAGGTCAGGAGGATGAGGTAAGGTGGTGGAGGTCAGGAGGAGGTCAGGTAGTGGAGGTGAGGAGGAGGTCAGGAGGAGGAGGAGGTTAGGAGGATGAGGTCAGGAGGATGATGTTAGCTGGTGGAGGTCAGGAGGAGGAGGTCAGGTGGTGGAGGTGAGGATGAGGTCAGCAGGATGGAGTTAGGAGGATTACGTCAGGAGGATGAGGTTAGGAGGTGGAGGTCAGGAGGAGGAGGTCAGGAAGTGGAGGTCAGGAGGTGGAGGTCAGGAGGAAGAGGAGGTCAGGATGAGGTCAGGAGGATGAGGTCAGGAGGAGGAGGTCAGGATGACGAGGTCAGGAAGAGGAGGGGGTGCGTGGGGTGGGTGGTGGGTGTGGGTGAACCACTCACAGAGCGTGGGTGGAGTGGTAGTTGGGTGGGGTATGTGGGTGGTTTGGTGGGTGTGGGTGGGTGCGTGGGTGGGTGGATGTGTGGGTGGTGCACTGACGTAGCGGGAGTAGAGTGGGTGAGTGGGTGGGTAGATTGGTGGGTGGGTGGGTGGATGGGTGGGTAGGCAGATGGGTGGGTGGATTTGGTGGGTGGATTTGGTGGGTGGGTAGATTGGTGGGTGGATTGGTGGGTGGATGGGTGGGTAGGCAGATGGGTGGGTGGATTTGGTGGGTGGATTTGGTGGGTGGGTAGATTGGTGGGTAGATTGGTGGGTGGGTAGATTGGTGGGTGGATTGGTGGGTGGATTTGGTGGGTGGGTAGATTGGTGGGTGGGTGGATTGGTGGGTAGATTGGTGGGTGGATTGGTGGGTGGATTTGATGGGTGGATTTGGTGGATGGGTAGATTGGTGGGTGGGTGGATTGGTGGGTAGATTGGTGGGTGGGCAGATGGGTGGGTGGATTGGTGGGTGGATTTGGTTGGTGGATTTGGTGGGTGGGTAGATTGGTGGGTGGGTGCATTGGTGGGTAGATTGGTGGGTGCATTGGTGGGTGGGTAGATTGGTGGGTGGGTGGATTGGTGGGTAGGCAGATGGGTGGGTGGATTGGTGGGTGGATTTGGTGGGTAGATTGGTGGGTGGGTACATTGGCGGGTGGGTGGATTAGGTGGGTGGATTGGTGGGTGGATTGGTGGGTGGATTGGTGGTTGCGTGGCCCACTCACGGAGCAGGTGTCTGTACCACCCTCGGGGTAGCCCGCACAGAACTGCGTGTCGCCCACGCGCCCGTTGAGGTACTCGCGACGATTACAGACCTTGTTGGAGATGATGGGCACCACCGCCTGCTTTAGCACCCCCTCGTGACCCGTGCCTCCATCGCGCGCACAACAACAACGACAACAACAACCGCCATTCGCCACTAAGTGGTGGAGACGTCACCACGACGCTTGTGCCAGGCCATGGGCACCTTGAGGCTATCACGTGAAGTGTCGAACGCCCCGCTGGCCAGGAGGTCACGGGGCAGACCCAGCAGGTGCCACGGGTCGACTGACTGAGATGACTGTGGCTGATGCACCACCTGTGCCCCCTACTGTGCCAACTTTCTGTGCTGTAGCCACCCGGCGCTCCGCTCGTTGTTGTGAGCGTCGCTCCTCCGCCCTCTGTTGTTGTTGGAGGGCGACTGCCTCCAACTGCCCAGTAGCGTCCTTCACGAGCCTCCTCCACAGAGGCCGATCTTGACACCGCTGGTACCAGTCATCGGAAAGTCCACTCAGCTCCACGTCCTCCTGTACCACATCACTCCATCTCTTCTCTAGCCCGTGCCACGCCTGTTTAGCCCCCTCGATCCGGCCGAACAAAAGCTGTTAGGGCATGCGGTGACTGGGCATGCGGGCTACATGACCCAGCCAACGCAGCCTTGCCTGCTGGAGGAGCTTTGTCCAGATCTTTCAAGGATTTGTGAGCTCCTCACACAATCCAGCCTGGTTAAACCCAGGATTGATTGTAGGCAGGCCAGCCTAAATGTTTCTAACTGGCGAAGATGTTCCATTAGGGGGGTCCACGTTTCGCAAGCATAGAGAATACAGGGAATGACCGTGGCCGAGAAGACCTGAAGCTTAGTGCGGAGCGACAGACCAGGTAGCTTCCAAACAGCGTTACGCAACCGATGAAAAAATATTGCCCCTCGACTGATTCGGAGTGAGACCTCTGCTGTTAAACGGGAGCCGGTCATGAGCACACTGGCCAGGTATGGGAAACTCTCCACTCTCTCCACAACTGCCCAATCACCAATTGGGAGTTGTGGGGGTGGAGTGTCCGATGGTAAGAGATACCCAGGCAGGTGCTTAGTTTTGGTGGGGCTGATGGTAAGGCCCCATCTCTTAGTGGCACGCTCCAGTCTCAGCAGCAGCGTCTCTAACTCCTCCTCTGACTGAGCAGCTATTACCAAATTATCAGCATACATAACGTGGTTGAGCAATAGGGAGCCATCCCTTGACCGCACCCAGGCATCGATCAGCCTCCCATTATATCTGTACCAGATTGAAATTCCTCCAGTACAGCAATCGAAATCTCCACGAACTACGTGGTCAAAATAGATGTTAAATAATGTGGGAGCCAGAGGACATCCCTGTCGCACCCCAAGGTGTACAGGGAATGGCTCTGACTCCCGGCTTTGTAGTTTTACCCGGGCCCGCTCACCATCATGAAGGTCCTTAATGATCGTGAGCATAGGGTCAGGGACTCCAAAGCACGAAGAACAACCCAGAGGCCAGCCCTACTGATGGTATCATAGGCCTTGACTAGGTCAATAAAGCAGAGATGTAGGTTTTGTTGGAATTCCCTACACCTCTGCTGTAGCAGACGGACAGAAAATATGGCATCTGTGCAGGACCGCCCTTTCCTGAACCGCATTGGGACTCCGCAAGCCTCTCCTCAGCGTGCCTGGCAAGGCAATGTTGAATAATCCTTGCCAGGACCTTTCCCGGCACACTGAGGAGTGAGACGCCCCTGTAGTTTTTAAGTCTGTGCGGTCAACCCTTCTTAAAGAGGGGGACCACCAGGGCATCCTTTCAATCCTGCGGAACCCGTCCAGTGGTCCAGACTGTTGTTATGATGTCATGTAGGGCAGTCTGTGCACAAACGCCACCCTCCCTCAACATTTCGCTTGGGAGATCATCTCTGCCCGGTGTCTTTCCTGGTCTCAGACTCTGGATCGCCTTCAGTACTTCTTCAACAGATGGCACCTCAGCCAGCCACTCACAGGGGGTGACTTCTTCCAATATTTGAGGCACCACAGCCTCGCCAGGGTCATCCTCACTTTGTCCCACGTTTTCCATGCCGAGGGATTTCCCCTCCCCCATAACTTCACAGAAATGCTCAGCAAATCTGCAAACCTGTTTCTGGGGGTCGTAGATTGGATTACCGTTTTTCCCCCTAGTGATGGTAATAGGTGTGGCGCTGCAGGTTACTTTTTTGATGGTGTTAAGTAGCGATTTGTGATTGCGGGCCATTGAGGCAGACTCCATCTCCTCAGCAACCCGCGACCACCACCCATCCTTGTCGCATCTCACGACTCTCCGAACCTCCGAGCGAAGGCTGCGGTAAGCCTCCTCATTCTCCGACGTGGGATGCTGTAGCCAATGAGAGTGGGCCTTTCACTTTTTTTAAGCCAGCTTGAACGCCTCCTCTGTCAGCCAGGGTCTCGGGGGAGGTCTGGACCATGTACCCAAAGCTGCCATTGCAGCTGCCTGAGTCACAGTCCTAAACCTCGCCCATTTCCCCTCGACATCTGGACGAGTGGGGGACGATGCCAACCCCATTTGCAAGCGATGATAAAATTCTCGCTTCCAACTTTCATCATCTAGCTGAGACCAGGCCACTATGGGTTTAAATGGGGTCCTGGGTGTACACCCACCACCGGAGTGGGAGAATGGCAGGCGCATCTTACAGATGACAAGTCGATGGTCAGTGGGCAGATCAGCTCCACGGTAGGTTCTGGTGTCAAGGACATGGGCCCGCATCCGCTGTTCCGTCACTATGTAGTCCAGCAGATGTTCTTGCTTGGACCCGGCATGCATCCATGATGTTGTGTGGATGAGTTGATGCCGGAACAGCGTGTTGGTAATTACAAGCCCATGGGCTGCACAAAAATCTAGCAGTCTCCTACGGTTGTTACTGAGCTGATCTGGCCCATGCCCTCCAATCACTCCAGACCAGGTGCCAGCATCATGACCAACTCGGGCATTGAAGTCACCCAACATGATGACTCTATCCTGAGGGGCCACTTTAGCCAGCACCTGTGACAGGAGGTCATAAAAGGCATCTGACTCATCGGCTTTGCCTGCATCCCTCCACGGATGTTCGTCTTCGGTGGGGGCATAAGTAACCACGACCACCACTCCTCGCCTCCGGTTGATGGGAAGGCGAGCCCAAAGTAGTCTGGGACTTACAGCTTCCCACACCTCACCGCCACGCTCCCACGCCCCCCTCATTCTTTTGTTCGGAAGAAAAGCCACACCCTGATGTTTGGCAGTCTACTGCCCCGAGTAGAGGACTGTCCAGTCCTCATGGTGGCAGGAGCCAGAGCCGGTCCACCGGACCTCCTGAATGCCACAGAGATCCAGGTGGTACCGGTCCAGCTCCCGACAGAGGAGTGGCAGCGCACGCACACAGACAAAGGTCCCCCGTGTATGCTCTAGCAGGGCTGTAGGGGCAAGTGCTGTTAGTAGCGAGTAGCAGTGGCTATGAATTGGAGTTGGTTCCAGGTGCAACTCCCCTTTGCTTTCTATTTGTCTCTCCCCCCATCACACAGCCCCTCCCCTCACCCCCTCCCCTCACCCTGCGTCTCCCCCCAGCCCCTCCCCTCAGTCCCTCTCCTCCCCCCAGCCCCTCCCGTCACCCTGACTCTCCCCCAGCCCCTCCCCCCAGCCCCTCCCCCCAGCCCCTCCCCCCAGCCCCTCCCCTCACCCTGCGTCTCCCCCCAGCCTCTCCCCCCAGCCCCTCTCCTCCCCCCAGCCCCTCCCCTCACCCTGCGTCTCCCCCCAGCCCCTCCCCCCAGCCCCTCCCCCAGCCCCTCCCCTCACCCTGCGTCTCCCCCCAGCCCCTCCCCCCAGCCCCTCCCCCCAGCCCCTCCCCCCAGCCCCTCCCCTCACCCTGCGTCTCCCCCCAGCCCGTGATGACGCAGTCGGTGCCATGTGCCAGGACTTGGTCAGGGTCGGGCAGGCAGACGAGAGACACACGGTCGGTCAGCTGTGCCGGCCTGCGTGTGGTGGTGGTGGTGTGGTGGTGTGGTGTGGTGGTGGTGTGGTGGTGGTGTGGTGGTGTGGGGGTGTGGTGTGGTGGGGGTGTGGTGTGGGTGTGGTGGTGGTGTGGTGGTGGTGGTGTGGTGGTGGTGGTGTGGTGTGGTGGTGGTGTGGTGTGGTGGTGGTGTGGTGGTGGTGTGGTGTGGTGGTGTGGTGGTGTGGTGGTGTGGTGGTGGTGGTGGTGTGGTGGTGTGGTGGTGGTGTGGTGTGGTGGTGGTGTGGTGGTGGTGGTGTGGTGGTGGTGTGGTGTGGTGTGGTGGGGGTGTGGTGGTGGTGGTGTGGTGGTGGTGGTGTGGTGGTGGTGGTGGTGTAGTGGTGGTGTGGTGGTGGTGGTGTGGTGGTGGTGTGGTGGTGGTGTGGTGTAGTGTGGTGGTGGTGTAGTGTGGTGGTGTGGTGGTAGTGTGGTGGTGTGGTGTGGTGGTGGTGTGGTGGTGTGGTGTGGTGGTGGTGGTGTGGTGTGGTGTGGTGGTGGTGTGGTGTGGGGGTGGTGGTGGTGTGGTGGTGGTGGTGGTGGTGGTGTGGTGTGGTGGTGGTGTGGTGGTGGTGTGGTGTGGTGGTGTGGTGTGGTGGTGGTGTGGTGGTGGTGGTGTGGTGGTGATGTGGTGTGTGGTGGTGTGGCGGTGTGATGTAGTGGCGGTGGTTGTGGTTGGTAGTTGTTTGTCGTGTGGTGGTGGTATGGTGGTGGTGTGTGTCGGGTGGTGGAGGGCACACGCACACACACAAAGACAAAGACTCCCACCAACCCCTAACCACGTGGATCCTCCACCAGACTGTTGTGTGCCCGTGCTCCCAGCCTTGCCCAGACCACCAACTCGGCGCGGGGGGTGGGGGGTCGGGGGGGGGGGGGCTCGACTCCCGGTCCGCACGTCGCGATCTTGACCAGGGCGATGTCCACGCCGCGGGGCTCCGTGTGGATGCTCGCCACCGGCACCGTCTGCCAGGCCTCCCGCTCCGGCGCCAGCTCGTTGTGGACGCCGAGGAGCACGCGGTAGAGGCGGACGTCCCTACAGGCAGGCGGCACGGGCGGGGCGGGCGGGGGGGGTGAGCGTGGGGGTGAGCGGGGCGAGCGGGGGGGGGGGGGGGGTGAGCGTGGGGGTGAACGTGGGGTGTGGGGTGAGCGGGGTGAGCGGAGTGAGCGGGGTGAGCGTGGGGATGAGCGTGGGGTGTGGGGTGAGCGGGGGGTGAGCGGGGTGAGCGGGGTGAGCGTGGGGATGAGCGTGGGGTGTGGGGTGAGCGGGGTGAGCGGGGTGAGTGGGGTGAGCGGGGTGAGCGGGGGGGTGAGCGGGGTGAGCTTGGGGGTGAGCGGGGTGAGCGTGGGGTGTGGGGTGAGCGGGGTGAGCGTGGGGTGTGGGGTGAGCGGGGTGAGCGGGGGGGGGGGTGAGCGGGGTGAGCGTGGGGTGTGGGGTGAGCGGGGTGAGCGGGGTGAGTGGGGTGAGCGGGGGGGTGAGCGGGGGGGTGAGCGGGGGGGTGAGCGGGGCGAGCTTGGGGGTGAGCGTGGGGTGGAGATGAGGTGAGGCTTTGTCTCGTGCTAGAGCCTCACCTCTTCTCCACCGGCCATTATCTTCACTGCTACTGACCTTTTGACCTCCTCCTGAACTTCTCCTCAAGACCTCAAACTAATCCTGGTTGAGCCTGGGGGTGCTCCTCCTCCTCCTGACCTCCTCCTGACCTCCTCCTCCTCCTGACCTCCTCCTCCTAACCTTCTCCTCCTCCTGACCTCCTCCTCCTCCTGACCTCCTCCTGACCTTCTCCTCCTCCTCCTGACCTCCTCCTCCTGACCTCCTCCTGATCTCCTCCTCCTGACCTTCTCCTCCTGACCTCCTCCTCCTGACCTCCTCCTCCTGACCTCCTCCTAACCTTCTCCTCCTCCTGACCTCCTCCTCCTGACCTCCTCCTCCTGACCTCCTCCTGACCTTCTCCTCCTCCTGACCTCCTCCTCCTGACCTTCTCCTCCTGACCTTCTCCTGACCTCCTCCTGACCTTCTGCTCCTCCTCCTGACCTCCTCCTCCTGACCTCCTCCTCCTGACCTTCTCCTCCTGACCTTCTCCTGACCTCCTCCTCCTGACCTTCTCCTCCTCCTCCTGACCTCCTCCTCCTCCTGACCTCCTCCTCCTCCTGACCTCCTCCTCCTCCTGACCTCCTCCTGACCTCCTCCTACTCCTGACCTCCTCCTCCTGACCTCCTCCTCCTGACCTCCTCCTGACCTTCTCCTCCTCCTCCTGACCTCCTCCTCCTGACCTCCTCCTCCTGACCTCCTCCTCCTGACCTCCTCCTCCTGAACTCCTCCTCCTGACCTCCTCCTCCTGACCTCCTCCTCCTCCTCCTGACCTCCTCCTCCTCCTCCTGACCTCCTCCTCCTCCTCCTGACCTCCTCCTCCTGACCTCCTCCTCCTGACCTCCTCCTCCTGACCTCCTCCTCCTGACCTCCTCCTCCTGACCTCCTGACCTCTTCCTCCTGACCTCCTCCTCCTGACCTCCTCCTGACCTCCTCCTCCTGACCTCCTCCTCCTGCCCTGCTCCCCTACCCACTTGCCCCCCTGGACCCCACGTGACTCACGAGCTGTTGACGCAGTGGGCGGCGGTGAGGATCCATGAGGGGTCGATGAGAGTCGCTCCGCAGTGCGGCCTGAACTGACTGTGGACACACAGAAACACACACACACAGTGACACACACAGTGACACACAGACACACACACACAGTGACACACAGTGACACACAGACACACACACAGTGACACACAGTGACACACAAACACACACAGACACACACACACAAACACACAGACACACACACAGACACACACACAAACACACACAGACACACACACACACACAAACACACAGACACACACACACAGTGACACACAGACACACACACACAGTGACACACACACAGTGACACACAGTGACACACAGTGACACACAGACACACACACACAGTGACACACAGTGACACACACACAGTGACACACACACAGTGACACACACACAGTGACACAACAACAACAACAATAACAACCGCCATTTGCCACTAAGTGGCGGTGACGTCACTACGACGCTTGTACCAGGCCATGTGCACCTTGAGGCCACGTGAAGTGTCGAACGCCCGCTGGCAGGAGGTCACGGGGCAGACCCAGCAGGTGCCACGGGTCGACTGACTGAGATGACTGGCTGATGAACCACCTGTGCCCCCTACTGTGTCAACCTACTGTGCTTTAGCCACCCGGCGCTCCGCTCGTTGTTGTGAGCGTCGCTCCTCCGCCCTCCGTTGTTGTTGGAGGGCGACTACCTCCAACTGCCAAGTAGCGTCCTTCACGAGCCTCCTCCTCCACAGAGGCCGATCTTGACACCGCTGGTACCAGCCATCGGCAAGTCCACTCAGCTCCACGTCCTCCTGTACCACATCACTCCATCTCTTCTCTAGCCCGTGCCGCGCCCGCTTAGCCCCCTCGATCCGGCCGAACAAAAGCTGTTTCGGCATGCGGTGGCTGGGCATGCGGGCTACATGACCCAGCCAACGCAGCCTTGCCTGCCGGAGGAGCTCACCGATGGGACCTTGCCCAGACCTTTCAGGGATTTGTGAGCTCCTCATACAATCCAGCCTGGTTAAACCTAGGATGGATCGTAGGCAGGCTAGCCTATATGTTTCTAACCGGCGAAGATGTTCCATTAGGGGGGTCCACGTTTCACAAGCGTAGAGAAGGGAGGGAATGACCGTGGCCGAGAAGACCTGAAGATTAGTGTGGAGCGACAGACCAGGTAGCTTCCACACAGCGTTACGCAACCGATGAAAAGATATTGCCACTCGACTGATTCGGAGTGAGACCTCTGCTGTTAAACTGGAGCCGGTCATGAGCACACTGCCCAGGTATGGGAAACTCTCCACTCTCTCCACAACTGCCCCATCACCGATTGGGAGTTGTGGGGGTGTAGTGTCCGATGGTACAAAATACCCAGGCAGGTGCTAAGTTTTGGTGGGGCTGATGGTAAGGCCCCATCTCTTAGTGGCACGCTCCAGTCTCAGCAGCAGCCTCTCCAACTCCTCCTCTGAATGATCAGCTATTGCCAAATCATCGGCATACATAACATGGTTGAGCAATAGGGAGCCATCCCTTGACCGCACCCGGGCATCGATCAGCCTCCAACTATATCTGTACCATATAGAGATTCCCTCGGTACAGCTATTGAATGCTTAACGAACTACGTGGTCAAAATAGATGTTAAATAATGTTAAATAATGTGTGGCTCTGACTCCCGGCCATGTAGTTTTACCCGGGCCCGCTCACCATCATGAAGGTCCTTAATGATCGTGAGCAGAGGGTCAGGGACTCCAAAAGCACGAAGAACAACCCAGAGCTCAGGCCTACTGATGGTATCATAGGCCTTGACCAGGTCAATAAAGCAGAGATGTAGGTCTTGCTGGAATTCCCTAAACCTCTGCTGTAGCAGACGGACAGAAAATATGGCATCTGTGCAGGACCGCCCTTTCCTGAAACCGCATTGGGGCTCCGCAAGTCTCACCTCAGCGTGCCTGGCAAGGCGATGTTGAATAATCCTTGCCAGGTCCTTTCCTGGCACACTGAGGAGTGAGATGCCCCTGTAGTTGTTACAGTCTGTGCGGTCCCCCTTCTTAAAAAGGGGGACCACCAGGGCATCCTTCAAATCCTGCGGAACCCGTCCAGTGGTCCAGACTGTTGTTATGATGTCATATAGGGCAGTCTGTGCACAAACGTCACCCTCCCTCAGCATGTCGCTTGGTAGATCATCTCTGCCCGCTGCCTTTCCTGGTCTCAGACTCCGGATCACCTTCAGTACTTCCTCAACAGATGGCACCTCAGCCAGCCACTCACAGGGGGTGAGTGGCTGGCTGAGGTAAGCAGCCTTCGCTCGATGACAGTGGGCCTGTCGCTTTTTCTTAACTATCCTGAACACCTCCTCTGTCAGCCAGGGTCTCTGGGGAGGTCTGGACCGCGTACCCAAAGCAGCCATTGCAGCTGCATGAGTCACAGTCCTAAACCTCGCCCATTTACCCTCAACATCAGGAGTGGGGGACGATGCCAACCCCAGCCGCAAGCGATGATTAAATTCTCGCTTGCAACTTTCATCAGATAACTGAGACCAGGCTACTTTAGGTTGGAATGGGGTCCTGGGTGTACACCCACCACCGGAGTGGAAGAATGGCAGGCGCATCTTACAGATGACTAGTCGATGGTGAGAGGGCAGATCACCTCCACGGTAGGTCCTGTGTCAAGGTCATGGGCCCGCATCCGCTGTTCCGTCACTATGTAGTCCAGCAGATGTTCTTGCTTGGACCCGGCATGCATCCATGATGTTGTGTGGATGCACCGATGCCAGAACAGCGTGTTGGTAATTAGAAGCCCATGAGCTGCACAAAAATCTAGCAGTCTCCTACCGTTGTTATTGAGCTGATCTGGCCCATGCCCTCCAATCACTCCAGACCAGGTGCCAGCATCATGACCAACGTACACGTACACACACACACACGTACACACACACACGTACACACGCACACACGTACACACACACGTACACACACGTACACACAAACACGTACACACACACACGTACACACACGCACACGCACACACGCACACGCACACACGCACACACGTACACACACACGTACACACACGTACGTACGTACGTAAATGTACACACACACGTGCACACGTATGCACACGTACACACACACGTACACACACGTACACACAAACGTACACACACACACACACGTACAGACACATACACACGTACACACACATACACGCACGTACACACACACACGTACGAACGTACACGTACACACACACATACACACGTATACACACACACGTACACACACGTACACACACGTACACATACACACACGTACACTCACACGTACACACACACATACGTATGTACATGTACACACACACGTGCACACGTAAACACACACGTACACACACACACACGTACACACACACGTACGCACACACACACACGTACACATACATACACACACAGGTACGCACACGTACGCACGCAAACGCACGCACACACTCTAAAAACAAACACATGTACACACGTACACAGGCACACACGAGCACACACACACACACACGCGTGTGTGTGTGTGTGTGTGCTCGCTCACCTGCTGAAGCTGTAGAGCTTCTTTCGGATGGCCACCTGCCAGGGCCACGAGTGAGGCTTGGCCGGACATCCACCCACGATCCTCCCCATGCAGACCTTGGGCTTCTCCACTTGAACACCACACTTCTCTCCACTCGCTGGGCACGCGCGCACAGAGGGGGTGAAGGCCGTGAAGAACCAGTGGCATCTACATCTACAGAACGTGAAGAACCAGTGGCATCTACATCTGTAGAACGTGGAGAACCAGTGGCATCTACATCTGTAGAACGTGAAGAACCAGTGGCATCTACATCTGTAGAACGTGAAGAACCAGTGGCATCTACATCTGTAGAAGGTGAAGAACCAGTGGCATCTACATATGTAGAACGTGAAGAACCAGTGGCATCTACATCTGCAGAACGTGAAGAACCAGTGGCATCTACATCTACAGAACGTGAAGAACCAGTGGCATCTACATCTGTAGAACGTGGAGAACCAGTGGCATCTACATCTGTAGAGCGTGAAGAACCAGTGGCATCTACATCTGTAGAAGGTGAAAAATCAGTGGCATTTACATCTACAGAACGTTAAGAACCAGTGGCATCTACAGAATGTGAAGAAACAGTTACATCTAGATCTGCAGAACATGAAGAACCAGTGGTATCTACATCTGTAGAACGTGAAGAACCAGTGGCATCGACATCTGCAGAACGTGAAGAACCAGTGAGATCTACATCTGTCGAACGTGAAGAACCAGTGGCATCTACATCTGCAGAACGTGAAGAACCAGTGGCATCTACATCTGTAGAACGTGAAGAATCAGTGGCATCTACATCTGCAGAACGTGAAGAACCAGTGGCATCTACATCTGAAGAACGTGAAGAACCAGTGGCATCTACATTTGTAGAACGTGAAGAACCAGTGGAATCTACATCTGTAGAACGTCTAGAACCAGTGGCATCTACATCTGTAGAACGTGAAGAAGCAGTGGCATCTACATCTGCAGAACGTGAAGAACCAGTGGCATCTACATCTGCAGAACGTGAAGAACCAGTGACATCTACATCTGCAGAACGTGAAGAACCAGTGGCATCTACATCTGCAGAACGTGAAGAACCAGTGGCATCTACATCTGTAGAACGTGAAGAATCAGTGGCATCTACATCTGCAGAATGTGAAGAACCAGTGGCATCTACATCTGCAAAACATGAAGAACCAGTGGCATCTACATCTGTAGAACGTGAAGAACCAGTGGCATCTACATCTGTAGAACGTGAAGAACCAGTGGCATCTACATCTGCAGAACGTGAAGAACCAGTGGCATCTACATCTGCATAACGTGAAGAACCAGTGGCATCTACATCTGCAGAACGTGAAGAACCAGTGGCTTCTACATCTGTAGAACGTGAAGAACCAGTGGCATCTACATCTGTAGAACGTGAAGAACCAGTGGCTTCTACATCTGTAGAAGGTGAAGAACCAGTGGCATCTACATCTGTGTGTGCGTCTGTGCGTGTGTATGTGTACCTGCATGTGAGTACATGTGTGTGTGTGCGTGCGTGCGTCTCAGTCATCTCAGTCAGTCGACCCGTGGCACCTGCTGGGTCTGCCCCGTGACCTCCTGCCAGCGAGCGTTCGACACTTCACGTGGCCTCAAGGTGCACTTGGCCTGGCACAAGCGTCGTGGTGACGTCACCGCCACCTAGTGGCGAATGGCGGTTGTTGTTGTTGGTGTGTGTCGCTGTGTGTGTGTGTGTGTCTGTGTGTGTGTGTCTGTGTGTGTGTCTATGGGTGTGTGTATGTGTGTGTATGGGTGTGTGTGTCTGTGTGTGTATGTCTGTGTGTGTCTGTGTGTGTGTGTCTGTGTGTGTGTCTGTGGGTGTGTCTGTGTGTGTGTCTGCGTGTGTGTGTGTCTGTGTGTGTGTGTGTCTGTGTGTGTGTGTCTGTGTGTGTGTCTGTGTGTGTGTCTGTGTGTGTGTGTCTGTGTGTGTGTCTGTGTGTGTGTGTCTGTGTGTGTCTGTGTGTGTGTCTGTGTGTGTCTGTGTGTGTGTCTGTGTGTGTGTGTGTCTGTGTGTGTGTGTCTCGGCTCACGGCAGCGCTGAATGTTGCAGTGCTCCCACTGCTTGCGGGGGTCCATGGTGTAGCACCAGGGGCCTTGCGCATCCTTGTCAGGGTTTCTGCAGAACTGGGGGACACACAGACACACACACACAGACACACACACGCAGACACACACACAGACACACAAACACACACAGACACACACACACAGACACACACACAGACACACACACACAGACACACACAGACACACACACACACAGACACACACACAGACACAGACACACACACAGACACACACACACACAGACACACACACACAGACACACACAGACACAAACACACACAGACACACACACACACAGACACACACACAGACACACACACACAGACACACAAACACACACGAGATGAGTGTGGGGGGTTGCTGGTTGAGTGTGGATGTTGCTGGTTGAGCGTAAGAGTTGCTGGTTGAGTGTGGGGGGTTGCTGGTTGAGTGTGTGGGTTGCTGGTTGAGTGTGGATGTTGCTGGTTGAGTGTGGATGTTGCTGGTTGAGTGTGGATGTTGCTGGTTGAGTGTGGATGTTGCTGGTTGAGTGTGGGGGTTGCTGGTTGAGTGTGGAGGGTTGCTGGTTGAGTGTGGATGTTGCTGGTTGAGTGTGGATGTTGCTGGTTGAGAGTAAGAGTTGCTGGTTGAGTGTGGGGGGTTGCTGGTTGAGTGTGGATGTTGCTGGTTGAGTGTGGGGGGTTGCTAGTTGAGTGTGTGGGTTGCTGGTTGAGTGTGGTTGTTGCTGGTTGAGTGTGGAGGTTGCTGGTTGAGCGTAAGAGTTGTTGGTTGAGTGTGGATGTTGCTGGTTGAGTGTGGGGGGTTGCTGGTTGAGTGTGTGGGTTGCTGGTTGAGTGTGGATGTTGCTGGTTGAGTGTGGAGGTTGCTGGTTGAGCGTAAGAGTTGTTGGTTGAGTGTGGATGTTGCTGGTTGAGTCTGGAGGGTTGCTGGTTGAGTGTGGAGGTTGCTGGTTGAGTGTGGGGAGTTGCTGGTTGAGTGTGGATGTTGCTAGATGAGTGTGGATGTTGCTGGTTGAGTGTGGAGGGTTTAATGGTTGAGTGTGGAGGTTGCTGGTTGAGTGTGGAGTTTGCTGGTTGAGTGTGGAGGGTTTAATGGTTGAGTGTGGATGTTGCTGGTTGAGAGTAGAGGTTGCTGGTTGAGTGTGGGGGGTTGCTGGTTGAGTGTGGGGGGTTGCTGGTTGAGTGTGGAGGTTGCTGGTTGAGCGTAAGAGTTGTTGGTTGAGTGTGGATGTTGCTGGTTTAGTGTGGGGGGTTGCTGGTTGAGTGTGTGGGTTGCTGGTTGAGTGTGGATGTTGCTGGTTGAGTGTGGAGGTTGCTGGTTGAGCGTAAGAGTTGTTGGTTGAGTGTGGATGTTGCTGGTTGAGTCTGGAGGGTTGCTGGTTGAGTGTGGAGGTTGCTGGTTGAGTGTGGGGAGTTGCTGGTTGAGTGTGGATGTTGCTAGATGAGTGTGGATGTTGCTGGTTGAGTGTGGAGGGTTTAATGGTTGAGTGTGGAGGTTGCTGGTTGAGTGTGGAGGTTGCTGGTTGAGTGTGGAAGGTTTGCTGGTTGAGTGTGGAGGGTTTAATGGTTGAGTGTGGATGTTGCTGGTTGAGTGTAGAGGTTGCTGGTTGAGTGTGGGGGGTTGCTGGTTGAGTGTGGGGGGTTGCTGGTTGAGTGTGGAGGTTGCTGGTTGAGTGTGGGAGTTGCTGGTTGAGTGTGGATGTTGCTGGTTGAGTGTGGGAGTTGCTGGTTGAGTGTGGGGTTTTTGCTGGTTGAGTGTGGATGTTGCTGGTTGAGTGTGGATGTTGCTGGTTGAGTGTGGATGTTGCTGGTTGAGTGTGGGGTTTTTGCTGGTTGAGTGTGGATGTTGCTGGTTGAGTGTGGAGGTTGTTGGTTGAGTGTGGATGTTGCTGGTTGAGTGTGGATGTTGCTGGTTGAGCGTTAGAGTTGTTGGTTGAGTGTGGAGGGTTGCTGGTTGAGTGTGGAGGTTGCTGGTTGAGTGTGGAGGTTGCTGGTTGAGTGTGGATGTTGCTAGATGAGTATGGATGTTGCTGGTTGAGTGTGGAGGGTTTAATGGTTGAGTGTGGATGTTGCTGGTTGAGTGTGGATGTTGCTGGTTGAGTGTGGGAGTTGCTGGTTGAGTGTGTGGGTTGCTGGTTGAGTGTGGATGTTGCTGGTTGAGCGTAAGAGTTGCTGGTTGAGCGTAAGAGTTGCTGGTTGAGTGTGGAGGGTTGCTGGTTGAGTGTGGAGGTTGCTGGTTGAGTGTGGAGGTTGCTGGTTGAGTGTGGAGGGTTGCTGGTTGAGTGTGGATGTTGCTGGTTGAGTGTGGTGGGTTGCTGGTTGAGTGTGGATGTTGCTGGTTGAGTGTGGAGGGTTGCTGGTTGAGTGTGGGGGTTGCTGGATGAGTGTGGAGGTTGCTGGTTGAGTGTGGGAGTTGCTGGTTGAGTGTGTGGGTTGCTGGTTGAGTGTGGATGTTGCTGGTTGAGTGTGGTTGGTTTGATGGTTGAGTTTGGAGGGTTGCTGGTTGAGTGTGGGAGTTGCTGGTTGAGTGTGGAGGGTTGCTGGATGAGTGTGGAGGGTTGCTGGTTGAGTGTGGATGTTGCTGGTTGAGCGTGGATGTTGCTGGTTGAGTGTGGAGGTTGCTGGTTGAGTGTGGATGTTGCTGGTTGAGTGTGGAGGTTGCTGGTTGAGTGTGGATGTTGCTGGTTGAGTGTGGAGGTTGCTGGTTGAGTGTGGGGAGTTGCTGGTTGAGTGTGGATGTTGCTGGTTGAGCGTAAGAGTTGCTGGTTGAGGGTGGAGGTTGCTGGTTGAGTGTGGTTGTTGCTAGATGAGTGTGGATGTTGCTAGATGAGTGTGTGGGTTGCTGGTTGAGTGTGGGAGTTGCTGGTTGAGTGTGGAGGGTTGCTGGTTAAGTGTGGAGGATTGCTGGTTGAGTGTGGATGTTGCTGGTTGAGCGTAAGAGTTGTTGTTTGAGTCTGGAGGGTTGCTGGTTGAGTGTGGGGAGTTGCTGGTTGAGTGTGGATGTTGCTAGATGAGTGTGGATGTTGCTAGATGAGTATGGAGGTTGCTGGTTGAGTGTGGAGGGTTTAATGGTTGAGTGTGGAGGTTGCTGGTTGAGTGTGGGGGGTTGCTGGTTGAGTGTGGATGTTGCTGGTTGAGTGTGGATGTTGCTGGTTGAGTGTGGATGTTGCTGGTTGAGTGTGGATGTTGCTGGTTGAGTGTGGATGTTGCTGGTTGAGTGTGGGGGTTGCTGGTTGAGTGTGGAGGGTTGCTGGTTGAGTGTGGATGTTGCTGGTTGAGTGTGGATGTTGCTGGTTGAGAGTAAGAGTTGCTGGTTGAGTGTGGGGGGTTGCTGGTTGAGTGTGGATGTTGCGGGTTGAGTGTGGGGGGTTGCTAGTTGAGTGTGTGGGTTGCTGGTTGAGTGTGGTTGTTGCTGGTTGAGTGTGGAGGTTGCTGGTTGAGCGTAAGAGTTGTTGGTTGAGTGTGGATGTTGCTGGTTGAGTGTGGGGGGTTGCTGGTTGAGTGTGTGGGTTGCTGGTTGAGTGTGGATGTTGCTGGTTGAGTGTGGAGGTTGCTGGTTGAGCGTAAGAGTTGTTGGTTGAGTGTGGATGTTGCTGGTTGAGTCTGGAGGGTTGCTGGTTGAGTGTGGAGGTTGCTGGTTGAGTGTGGGGAGTTGCTGGTTGAGTGTGGATGTTGCTAGATGAGTGTGGATGTTGCTGGTTGAGTGTGGAGGGTTTAATGGTTGAGTGTGGAGGTTGCTGGTTGAGTGTGGAGTTTGCTGGTTGAGTGTGGAGGGTTTAATGGTTGAGTGTGGATGTTGCTGGTTGAGAGTAGAGGTTGCTGGTTGAGTGTGGGGGGTTGCTGGTTGAGTGTGGGGGGTTGCTGGTTGAGTGTGGAGGTTGCTGGTTGAGCGTAAGAGTTGTTGGTTGAGTGTGGATGTTGCTGGTTTAGTGTGGGGGGTTGCTGGTTGAGTGTGTGGGTTGCTGGTTGAGTGTGGATGTTGCTGGTTGAGTGTGGAGGTTGCTGGTTGAGCGTAAGAGTTGTTGGTTGAGTGTGGATGTTGCTGGTTGAGTCTGGAGGGTTGCTGGTTGAGTGTGGAGGTTGCTGGTTGAGTGTGGGGAGTTGCTGGTTGAGTGTGGATGTTGCTAGATGAGTGTGGATGTTGCTGGTTGAGTGTGGAGGGTTTAATGGTTGAGTGTGGAGGTTGCTGGTTGAGTGTGGAGGTTGCTGGTTGAGTGTGGAAGGTTTGCTGGTTGAGTGTGGAGGGTTTAATGGTTGAGTGTGGATGTTGCTGGTTGAGTGTAGAGGTTGCTGGTTGAGTGTGGGGGGTTGCTGGTTGAGTGTGGGGGGTTGCTGGTTGAGTGTGGAGGTTGCTGGTTGAGTGTGGGAGTTGCTGGTTGAGTGTGGATGTTGCTGGTTGATTGTGGGAGTTGCTGGTTGAGTGTGGGGTTTTTGCTGGTTGAGTGTGGATGTTGCTGGTTGAGTGTGGATGTTGCTGGTTGAGTGTGGATGTTGCTGGTTGAGTGTGGGGTTTTTGCTGGTTGAGTGTGGATGTTGCTGGTTGAGTGTGGAGGTTGTTGGTTGAGTGTGGATGTTGCTGGTTGAGTGTGGATGTTGCTGGTTGAGCGTTAGAGTTGTTGGTTGAGTGTGGAGGGTTGCTGGTTGAGTGTGGAGGTTGCTGGTTGAGTGTGGAGGTTGCTGGTTGAGTGTGGATGTTGCTAGATGAGTATGGATGTTGCTGGTTGAGTGTGGAGGGTTTAATGGTTGAGTGTGGATGTTGCTGGTTGAGTGTGGATGTTGCTGGTTGAGTGTGGGAGTTGCTGGTTGAGTGTGTGGGTTGCTGGTTGAGTGTGGATGTTGCTGGTTGAGCGTAAGAGTTGCTGGTTGAGCGTAAGAGTTGCTGGTTGAGTGTGGAGGGTTGCTGGTTGAGTGTGGAGGTTGCTGGTTGAGTGTGGAGGTTGCTGGTTGAGTGTGGAGGGTTGCTGGTTGAGTGTGGATGTTGCTGGTTGAGTGTGGTGGGTTGCTGGTTGAGTGTGGATGTTGCTGGTTGAGTGTGGAGGGTTGCTGGTTGAGTGTGGGGGTTGCTGGATGAGTGTGGAGGTTGCTGGTTGAGTGTGGGAGTTGCTGGTTGAGTGTGTGGGTTGCTGGTTGAGTGTGGATGTTGCTGGTTGAGTGTGGTTGGTTTGATGGTTGAGTTTGGAGGGTTGCTGGTTGAGTGTGGGAGTTGCTGGTTGAGTGTGGAGGGTTGCTGGATGAGTGTGGAGGGTTGCTGGTTGAGTGGGGATGTTGCTGGTTGAGCGTGGATGTTGCTGGTTGAGTGTGGAGGTTGCTGGTTGAGTGTGGATGTTGCTGGTTGAGTGTGGAGGTTGCTGGTTGAGTGTGGATGTTGCTGGTTGAGTGTGGAGGTTGCTGGTTGAGTGTGGGGAGTTGCTGGTTGAGTGTGGATGTTGCTGGTTGAGCGTAAGAGTTGCTGGTTGAGGGTGGAGGTTGCTGGTTGAGTGTGGTTGTTGCTAGATGAGTGTGGATGTTGCTAGATGAGTGTGTGGGTTGCTGGTTGAGTGTGGGAGTTGCTGGTTGAGTGTGGAGGGTTGCTGGTTAAGTGTGGAGGATTGCTGGTTGAGTGTGGATGTTGCTGGTTGAGCGTAAGAGTTGTTGTTTGAGTCTGGAGGGTTGCTGGTTGAGTGTGGGGAGTTGCTGGTTGAGTGTGGATGTTGCTAGATGAGTGTGGATGTTGCTAGATGAGTATGGAGGTTGCTGGTTGAGTGTGGAGGGTTTAATGGTTGAGTGTGGAGGTTGCTGGTTGAGTGTGGGGGGTTGCTGGTTGAGTGTGGACGGTTTGCTGGTTGAGTGTGGATGTTGCTGGTTGAGTCTGGAGGGTTGCTGGTTGAGTGTGGAGGTTGCTGGTTGAGTGTGGAGGTTGCTGGTTGAGTGTGGAGGGTTTGATGGTTGAGTTTGGAGGGTTTGCTGGTTGAGTGTGGGAGTTGCTGGTTGAGTGTGGAGGGTTTGATGGTTGAGTGTGGTTGGTTTGATGGTTGAGTGTGGAGGGTTTGCTGGTTGAGTGTGGATGTTGCTGGTTGAGTGTGGTTGGTTTGATGGTTGAGTGTGGAGGGTTTGATGGTTGAGTTTGGAGGGTTTGCTGGTTGAGTGTGGGAGTTGCTGGATGAGTGTGGAGGGTTTGCTGGTTGAGTGTGGGAGTTGCTGGTTGAGTGTGGGAGTTGCTGGATGAGTGTGGAGGGTTTGCTGGTTGAGTCTGGAGGGTTGCTGGTTGAGTGTGGAGGGTTGCTGGTTGAGTGTGGATGTTGCTGGTTGAGTGTGGGAGTTGCTGGATGAGTGTGGTTGGTTTGATGGTTGAGTTTGGAGGGTTTGCTGGTTGAGTGTGGTTGGTTGTTGGTTGAGTGTGGTTGGTTGCTGGTTGAGCTCTGGTTGCTCGCCCCGGGGGGTGCTTGCCACGAGTGTTCACCCCTCACACCGCCGCTCACCTTCCCGCTGAGTCCCGCGTCCGGGTGCATCTCTGGCGTGTGCATCCGCACCTTGTGGGGCTCGTCCGACTCCCAGGCCTGGCAGCGGAGGCCCGAGCGGGTGACCGAGGCAGTGCCGCGGTAGTCCAGCCCCAGGCCCGTGAAGCAGTCTGGGCGGGCAGAGAGACGCACAGTGTGCGGGGGGGATGATGCTGATGATGCTGCTGATGATGATGATGAGAGAGAGACGCGGACTAGAAATATTTAGCGGCAGCAGGCGTCGTCAGGGTCCGGATCGAAACCACGACCTCCTGTACACCAGGCGAGGTAGTCAACATCTCCTAGCCACCGTGATGATGGTGGTAGTGGTGGAACCCACGACCTCTTGTACACCAGGCGAGGTAGTTAACATCTCCTAGCCACCGTGATGATGATGGTGGTGGAACCCACGATCTCCTGTACACCAGGCGAGGTAGTTAAGATCTCTGAGCCACCGTGATGATGATGGTGGTGGTGGAGCCCACGACCATCTGTATGGATCCAAATGCCCAAATTAGGCCCGCCCCTTGACGCTGATTGGCCTCCTTGTGCATTAACATAATTATCACGATTTCGCATCATTCATTCTGTCGATGATTACATTCATGCTGTCACAAATCTGTCTGTCGCCTGATGATGCCGGTTGTCGTCACTGGCGAAACGTCGCGATTGGATTGTAACTGTTGTGGATTTGCTCTCCGGCACACAACCGGTTAGTGCTGTACCAGTAAGCTACACAATACACTACAAAGTAATGCTGTACTAGTATACTACACTATACACTACACTATACATTACACTATACACTACACTATACACTATACTATACACTATACACTACACTATACACTACACTATACACTACACTATACACTACTACACACTACACTATACACTACACTATACACTACACACTACACTACACTACACACTACACTATACACTAGTGCTGTACTAGTACACTACACTATACACTACACTATACACTAGTGCTGTACTAGTATACTACACTATACACTACACTAGACACTAGTGCTGTACTAGTATACTACACTATACACTTCACTATACACTACACTATACACTACACTATACACTAGTGCTGTACTAGTATACTACACTATACACTACACTATACACTACACTATACACTACACTATACACTACACTAGACACTAGTGCTGTACTAGTATACTACACTATACACTACACTATACACTACACTATACACTACACTATACACTAGTGCTGTACTAGTATACTACACTATACACTACACTATACACTACACTATACACTACACTATACACTACACTATACACTAGTGCTGTACTAGTATACTACACTATACACTACACTATACACTAGTGCTGTACTAGTATACTACACTATACACTACACTATACACTACACTATACACTACACTATACACTAGTGCTGTACTAGTATACTACACTATACACTATACTAGACATTAGTGCTGTACTAGTATACTACACTATACACTTCACTAGACACTAGTGCTATACTAGTATACTACACTATACACTACACTGTACACTAGTGCTGTACTAGTATACTACACTATACACTATACACTAGTGCTGTACTAGTATACTACACTATACACTACACTATACACTACACTATACACTACACTACACACTACACTATACACTAGTGCTGTACTAGTATACTACACTATACACTACACTCGACACTACACACTACACTAGACACTTCACTATACACTACACTAGACACTAGTGCTGTACTAGTATACTACACTATACACTACACTAGACACTAGTGCTATACTAGTATACTACAATATACACTACACTAGACACTAGTGCTGTACTAGTATACTACACTATACACTACACTAGACACTTCACTATACACTACATTAGACACTAGTGCTGTACTAGTATACTACACTATACACTACACTAGACACTAGTGCTATACTAGTATACTACAATATACACTACACTAGACACTAGTGCTGTACTAGTATACTACACTATACACTACACTATACACTACACTATACACTACACTAAACACTAGACACTAGTGCTATACTAGTATACTACACTATACACTACACTAGACACTAGTGCTGTACTAGTATACTACACTATACACTACACTAGACACTAGTGCTATACTAGTATACTACACTATACACTACACTATACACTACACTATACACTAGACTATACAATACACTATACACTAGTGCTGTACTAGTATACTACACTATACACTACACTATACACTAGAATAGACACTACACTAGACACTAGTGCTGTACTGGTAAAGAATTGGCACCACCTGTTCTGTTTACGTGACAAACCTTCCTGCTGTGCCGGGCGGCGGCGGGTTTACCGACACAACATTGATATATTAACACGATCTGACCCCATTAAACCTCTATTACGGATGCCTTTGTTCGTGAAAGCATCCTGCTCCCTTTTAAACTCTTTTAACAGCTATATATGCTTAGCTCTTTCGGTAAAGTCACGTTGAAGGGAAACAATAAAGTAATACAAAATATATATAAAACAATAAAAAAAATTCTCACGACGTTTCGACCATAACACAAACGGTCGTCGTCAGGTGTTATGGTCAAAACGTCGTGAGAATTTTTTTATTGTTATACATTTTATTATTTTATTGTTTTCCCTTCAACGTGGTGACTTTACCGAAAGAGCTAAGAATACGAATCACTGCGGTCACGAAAGCTTTAAATCTTTTAACAGCTGTTACAGGATCAAATGAATCCGGGACAGAATGAATGATGCATTTTGCAAATGTGCTATTTGTTCAAATGGGAAGACCCACGTGCAAACGACGCCATATATTGGGCCTAAAGCGTGGACGTAAATTTGGGGCCTTTTGGCGTCGTCCTCTGGTCCGACACTGCTCGTGAGACTGGGCCAGGGAGGGTGCTGCTGATGTCACCGGTGTGTACGCCAATCAGTGTCACAGACGACGCATCGATTCATGATCATCGATTCATGATCGGCACACAAGGCGTGTGAGCGCGAGTGTCTGCGGTTTAACGCACCAACTGAAATTCCTTGCCAAAGGCCTCATCCATGTCGGTGTTTGAACGTCTGAAGTTGCATCGCTCGAAAGGGTAAAAGCTATTCTTATTTCTTCGGTACTTTGATACTCCCACAAGACGTACAGTAGCTGCTCTTTGCTTTTTTTCGGTAAGGTCACGTTGGTATACACGGTGGTACCTCGCAGATAGAACTTAATTCGTTCCAAAACCGTGTTCGGACACCGATTTGTTCGAACACCGAATCAATTTTCCCCGTAAGAGTGAATGGAAATAGCATTAGTTGGTTCCCCACCCCAAGGACGCTCCTATTATGGGCCATTTTTACACAAAAGTTTGCGACATTAAAAAAATACAGAGCAGTACATAAAAGCATAACAACAGACAAGAAACGCAGTTATAATTAATCCAATGAATGAACATTGAAACTTCACTTTTACCTGTAGTGGAAGGTGGTGAGGACAAAGTTAACGGAACGATGTTTTTTTTTTGGCGGGTCTGCCGCTGGGCGAGAGCCGCGCGTCTCGGTCGCCATGGTTACAAGTCTCGGTCGCCATGGTTACGTGTCTCGGTCGCCCTGGTTGCGAGTCTCGGTCGCCATGGCTACGCATCTCGGTCGCCATGGCTACGTGTCCCCGTTGCCATGGCTACGCGTCTCGGCCCACGCAGCTTCCTTCCAGCTGTCCGACCTCCGAATGTTTGTCCGATGTCCGGGGCACAAACAAAAAATTGGTTCGTAATTTTTTTGGTTCGATCGCCGAATTGTTCCTCGTCCTGGGGCGTAATCGATCTCCAAGGTTCTACCGTTGATTCATAAAACAATCCTTGCTGTGGGTTTCCCACCTGATGACGATCGAAATGTCGTGATCTAATTAACTTTATTTTGATACCTACTACGTGACTTTAACGAAAGAACCCAAGAGCGCGCATCCCTGCAGTCACGAAAACTTCAAATCAAGATCGTATCTGCTGCTCACCGCCGGGCTACGGAGTGCCCCGATACGCGCGGTGGCATTGCCCTTGTGCTGGTCACCTTAAGGCGTCGTTCTCTGGTCTACTGACACTGCCGGTGAGGCTGGGGCCTAGAGAAGGCCGCTGTCTCTGGTGTAGGCCAATAAGCCTCACAGACAATGCCGTAGAACATTCTAATTACATTGTTATTAAAGACAATGCACACATAAGTAACAGTGTAATATTATAATATTATTATTATTATTATACTGTTCTACTGACGCTGCCGGTGAGGCTGGGGCCTAGAGAAGGCCGCTGTCTCTGGTGTAGGCCAATAAGCCTCAAAGACAATGCCGTAGAACATTCTAATTACATTGTTATTAAAGACAATGCACACATAAGTAACATAAGTAACAGTATAATAATATTATAATAATATTATTATACTGTTCTACTGACACTGCCGATGAGGCTGGAGCCTAGAGAAGGCCGCTGTCTCTGCTGCAGGCAAATCAGCTTCAAAGACAATGCCGTAGAACATTCTAATTACATTGTTACTAAAGACAATGCACACATAAGTAACATAAGTAACAGTATAATAATATTATAATAATATTATTATACTCTTCTACTGACACTGCCGATGAGGCTGGACCCTAGAGAAGGCCGCTGTCTCTGCTGTAGGCCAATAAGCTTCAAAGACAATGCCGTAGAACATTCTGATTACATTGTTACTAAAGACAATGCACACATAAGTAACATAAGTAACAGTATAATAATATTATAATAATATTATTATACTCTTCTACTGACACTGCCGATGAGGCTGGACCCTAGAGAAGGCCGCTGTCTCTGCTGCAGGCTAATCAGCCTCAAAGACAATGCCGTAGAACATTCTGATTACATTGTTACTAAAGACAATGCACACGTAAGTAACAGTATAATATTATAATAATATTATTATACTGTTCTACTGACACTGCCGGTGAGGCTGGACCCTAGAGAAGGCCGCTGTCTCTGCTGCAGGCCAATCAGCTTCAAAGACAATGCCGTAGAACGTTGTAATTACATTGTTACTAAAGACAATGCACACATAAGTAACATAAGTAACGGTGTAATAATATTATACTGTTCTACTGACGCTGCCGATGAGGCTGGGCCACGAAGGAGGCCGCCGCTGTCTGTGGTGTGGGCCAATCAGTGTCACAGACAGGGCAACCGGCTTTACAATCGCAGCCACGTCTGCACGTCCACCGCACGTGGTATAGCGCGTGCGTGTGTGTGCGCGCGTGGCCAACGCGGCAAACTTGATTCCTCGCAAAGGTCGTCACCCATCCACGTTGGCGTCTGAACGTCTCGACACGACAACGTCCCGCCGCCGAACTCGCAAGCAAGGCCCGGGCGCACAAACTCCCATCCCCATGGGTCTCTTCCCCTCCGTCGCAACGTGGAAGCCTCCCTCCACCGCTACCAATGCATCCGTTCACCGCAACCCCAACGCCCCATGCCGAGGTTTCGCCGTGTGCCGCCCCAGGCGCACCCACCGGCCTCCGGTGAAACTTGCGGAGGCTGCGCAACTTGAGCCGTCCCCGCCTGGGAATCGGCGACGCCGGCGACGGCTCCGCCGGTGCCGCACGAGGGCACGTCGCAGTACTCCCAGCGCTGCTCGGGGTCCGCGGTGTAGCACCAGGGCAGCTTCTCGCCGTCCGGGTTGCGGCAGTAGTTGCTCACCAGGCCCCTGTTTTTTTTTGTGCGCCGAGCGGGACAGGAACGGGTGCGAGCTTACCCGCTGGCGCCCGCCGCCCACCGCCCCAGACTCCCGGTGCCGGTGACGTGAGCGAGCAGCCACCCCCCCCCCCCCAAACCCCCCCAACCGGTGGCGATGTTTGCTACACATCGCACTGCGGTGGGTGGGGGGGGGGTACTCAGGGTAGGCCCAAGTCGCACGTACACGAAGACTTTTGTGGGCAAATGCTGTTAGAGCGAGCAGTCATGGAGCATGCCGGCACTGTGGCACGCGGGGGTCGGGAGGGGGGGGGGGGGGTTGGGCCAGCACCACCACGCCCGGCCGCCTTTGTATCCCCGCCCCGGTCCCCCCCTCCCCCGATTGTGTCGATGTCCGTTACCCATTTGAGGCCGAGCCGACCTAGGGGAGGACAGCGTTCGTGGCGACGGCCGCGGAGTGGGAATATAAACTTTGGCGGCGTGGTTGTTTGTTGTTGTTGTTTGTGTTGTTGTTGTTTGTGTTGTTGTTGTTGTTTGTGTTGTTGTTGTTTGTGTTGTTGTTGTTGTTTGTGTTGTTGTTGTTTGTGTTGTTGTTGTTTGTGTTGTTGTGTTGTTGTGTGACGTTCTGATCTGCCCCGATTGGACATTGTAACCCCCCTACCCCCCACCCCCGCCAGCCCTGCTGGCAGCTCCGTACGGTGCGAAAGAAGTTCAGCAAACGTGGACCGGTGACGGAAGAGATCCATGGGCTCCCAACGCGGAGTCTAAATGCGACACATTGTGATTCTGGGTTCTGAGCGCGGTGCGGGAGAGGGGAGGGAGGGACGGAGGAAGGCAAGGGAGGTGGGGGGGGGAGAGGGAGGGGGGAGGGAGGGGGGGAGGGGGGAGGTGGGGGAGGGAGAGGGAGGGGGGGGAGGGAGGTGGGGGAGGGGGGGGAGGGAGGTGGGGGAGGGAGAGGGAGGGGGGGAGGGAGGGGGGGGGGAGAGGGAGGGGGGGAGGGAGGTGGGGGGGAGAGGGAGGGGGGGAGGGAGGTGGGGGGGAGAGAGGGAGGGGGGGGAGGGGGGAAGAGAGAGAGAGAGGGGGGGGGAGGGAGGGAGGGGGGGGAGGGAGGGGCGGGAGAGAGGGAGGGGGGGGAGAGGGAGGGGGAGGAGAGGGAGGGGGGGAGGGAGGTGGGGGGGAGAGGGGGAGGGAGGTGGGGGGGAGAGGGAGGGGGGGAGGGAGGTGGGGGGGAGAGAGGGAGGGGGGGAGAGGGGGGGGAGGGGGGAAGAGAGAGAGAGAGGGGGGGGGAGGGAGGGAGGGGGGGGAGGGAGGGGCGGGAGAGAGGGAGGGGGGGGAGAGGGAGGGGGAGGAGAGGGAGGGGGGGAGGGGGAGGGGGGAGGGAGGGGGGGGAGAGAGGGAGAGAGGGAGGGGGGGATAGAAGGAGGGGGGGGGGATAGAGGGAAGGAGGGTGGGAAGGAGGGGAGGGAGGGGGGAAGAGAGAGAGAGGGGGGGGGTGGAGGGAGGGAGTAGAGAGAGGGAGGGAGTAGAGAGAGGGAGGGAGTAGAGAGCGAGGGATGGGAGGCGAGGGAGTGCCCCGACTCACTGGCAGCTGTAGACGTCAGGCGTGCGGGTGTGTGAGTGCGGAGTCTGCGAGGCCCAGGCCTGGCACGCCTTGCCCGAGACGGTGATCGCCACGGTGCCCCGGTACCCTTCCCCCGTGCCCTTCACGCACGACGTGGTCAGCTCCGGCGCGGCGTTCTCCGGCGGCTCGCCCTCTGCGTTTGGCGGGAGACAGGGCGGAAGTCGTCGCTCCTCCAGCCCTCGTCGCTCCTCCAGCCCTCGTCGCTCCTCCAGCCCTCGTCGCTCCTCGTCGAGCACGGAGGCGCTCGGAGCGCCGGCGGAGGCGCTCGGAGCGCCGCCTCGCCGAACGGATCTCGTCAACGGGCGAGCGGCCAAACTCGGGCGGTCGGCCGCCCTCTCGCTGGCAGAGGCGGCTGCTTTGGGCGAGCCCGTCGATTGAGGAGCGCTCCGTCGCTCGCCCGGGAAAGCGGCCGCCGACCGCGCCGACTCCGCTCGCCGCGGACGCAATCAGAACGTTCTACGGCTTTGTCTTTGAGGCTGATTGGCCTGCAGCAGAGACAGCGGCCTTCTCTAGGGCCCAGCCTCACCGGCAGCGTCAGTAGAACAGTACAATAATAATATTATTATAATATTATTATACTGTTACTTATGTTACTTATGTGTGCATTGTCTTTAGTAACAATGTAATTAGAATGTTCTACGGCATTGTCTTTGAAGCTGATTGGCCTGCAGCAGAGACAGCGGCCTTCTCTAGGCCCTAGCCTCACCGGCAGCGTCAGTAGAACAGTATAATAATATTATTATTATATTATTATACTCATAATAAAGGTTTTTGGGTTAGATCGCGTTTATTTATAAATGTGTCGTAACCCTCCACCACCCGACACGGCCAATCAGCAAAGAAAAGTGTCACGTTGACAAAAGACAAATAATTCACTACTTCAGCCCACCGGTGTGTTGAAGAGTTAATCCACATTTACAGTTTGAGTACGACGTTTCGCTGGTAAATACTTCCAGCATCATCGGGCAATTCGCCAGAATGGTAAAGCCCTCGCTTGCTCCCGGTTTTATATAGAGCAGAAGAGTGACGTCATCACTTAACTCATCAGGTGCAGTGATTAGAGGCGGAGGGGGGGGTAATGCAATTATATAATCGATTAGTAATCAGTCATTGGTTATGATTAGTAATGAGTTGTAGATTAGTAATTCTTTAAATCAAAATGTAATGTGTATTATTTAATAATACGCTTCCAGGCCGCACTGAGCCGGTAGCTGTCAGAGCGATTAAAGTTATTCTTGTTCCTCTCAATTTCAATGGATTCTCTAATTAGTCTTTGCCAGTAATAATTAGTTTTACACACCACTGCAACATTGTCAAAATCAATTGAGTGTCCTTGTTGACAAGCATGTTCTGCCACTGCCGACAGTTGTGTTTGAGATAATTTAATATTTCTCTGATGTTCTTTTAGTCTTACGCTGATGTTACGTCCCGTCTGCCCAATGTAGCAGCTGCCACATGAACAATTAATCCGATATACACCTTCTGTTGATAGTTTAGGTAATGCGTCTTTAGTGCAAGATACTAGTTTTTGAATTTTGTGTACTGTACCAAATCTTACTGTAATGTTTTGCTTTTGCAAAACGCGGGCTAATTTGTCAGTTACTCCTGAGATATATGGAATTTTTATTGTTTTAACAATCTGGTCGCTTTTAGTAGTATTGCTTTGCGATCGTGATTTGGCATTCAGTGCTCTGTTAATTTGAGCATTATTGTAGCCATTCTGTCGTAGTGCGTCTTTAACGTGTTTAATCTCTCTCACTAGACTCTCACCATCTGACACTGTTTTCGCCCGATGCACGAGCGTCTTAATAAGAGAGGATTTTTGAGCTGGATGATGATGTGATTCTGCATTCAGATAGGCATCAGTGTGCGTTTGCTTTCTGTAAACGCTGTGTGTTATTTTACCGTTTAGGCCATGTCCAAGCAAAATATCTAGGAATGGGAGTGTATTATTCACCTCCATTTCCATGGTGAACTGGATGGCCGGGTTTTGTGCATTGAGATGATTTAGAAAATCATTAAGTGTATCTTTACCATGTGGCCAGACAACCAAAGTGTCATCCACATACCTAAACCAAAAGGATGGTTTTAATGTGCTCGAGGCAAGTGCTCTTATTTCAAAGTTTTCCATGTACAAATTTGCTATAGCAGGGGATAAAGGAGAACCCATTGCTGCTCCTTCCTTTTGTTTAAAGAAATCCCCTCTCCATAAGAAGTAAGTGTTATTTAAGCAATGGCCAGCAAGTTTCGGAATATCTTTTTGTAAACTGGTATTCTTTACTAGTGTATCAAGTAATTTAAGCGATTCGTCCACTGGAACCTTAGTGAATAGAGAAATCACATCAAAGCTTACCAGAATATCATCAGGAGTAAGTTTAATATCTTTAATCACATTCACAAGATGTTCTGAATTTTTTTATGAATGAAGATGTCTTACCGATGTAGGGCTGTATTTGTTTGGTTATATATTTTGCTAATTGATATGTGGCAGAGCCAATTGTGCTGACTATGGGTCGTAATGGGATGCCGATTTTATGAATCTTTGGTAGCCCATAGAGTCTAGGTGGTTTTGAGGCCCTTGGCTTAATTAGGTATTGCTCATTTTTAGGGATTAATGAATTTGCAATTATTGCAGTGGTCTTACGTTCTAAAGTATTAGTTGGATCTCGTTTAATTTTAATGTAGGTACTTTCCTCTAGTAAATTTCTAATTTTATTATCATAATCGGCTCGTGACATCAGTACAGTAGTGCGGCCTTTATCAGCTGCTAGGATTTGGATATCCTTATTTACACGCAGCTCTCTTAAGGCTTTTGCCTCGTTAGAGCTAATATTTACTTTTGGAACTTTGTTATTCTCAATTATTTTAGCAACCTCATGTCTAGTCATCTCTGCCTCATTATGTGGAAGGAGTCTAACTGCTGATTCTACCTCAGCAATTATCTCATCCACTGGAATTGTGCGTGGGGTAACGGCAAAGTTAAGGCCTTTAGAAAGGATAGAGACCATGTCACCGGTTAATACAGTGTTGGTCAAGTTCAGTACAGTTTTGTTTTTACATTTTTGGGTTTCAGTAGGGATTTGTTTATTATGTAGTCTAGAAAATTTATTAATTTGGTTAGTTTTTGTTAGTTTAAACACATTATCAGCCGATTGTTGTGTTATGTTATCGATTATATTCCAATAATGCATAGATACACTATTGCTTATATCTAAGTGTAACTGCTTTAGCGATTCCGAAATGTAAGATAATTCACTCCTATTGTGCTGTATTCTCTCTATTAATAATAATTCGCTAGCTTTGTGTAGTATTTGGTTAGCTTTAGAAGACTTTATGTGATGTGTTATTTTAACTGCGTTTGGTATTACCTTTGAATCTCTGCACCTTTTGAGGAACGCCAGTGAAGATATCAATTTCATCCGCTTAATGCGAAGCTTCTCCAATTTTCTGGTTTTAAGAAAAGTATCCTCCCCATAGAGGTTAGTCAGTTTAACACGTAGGCTTTCGCGACCAATATTATTCATAATAAAGGTTTTTGGGTTAGATCGCGTTTATTTATAAATGTGTCATAACCCTCCACCACCCGACACGGCCAATCAGCAAAGAAAAGTGTCACGTTGACAAAAGACAAATAATTCACTACTTCAGCCCACCGGTGTGTTGAAGAGTTAATCCACATTTACAGTTTGAGTACGACGTTTCGCTGGTAAATACTTCCAGCATCATCGGGCAATTCGCCAGAATGGTAAAGCCCTCGCTTGCTCCCGGTTTTATATAGAGCAGAAGAGTGACGTCATCACTTAACTCATCAGGTGCAGTGATTAGAGGCGGAGGGGGGGGGTAATGTAATTATATAATCGATTAGTAATCAGTCATTGGTTATGATTAGTAATGAGTTGTAGATTAGTAATTCTTTAAATCAAAATGTAATGTGTATTATTTAATAATACGCTTCCAGGCCGCACTGAGCCGGTAGCTGTCAGAGCGATTAAAGTTATTCTTGTTCCTCTCAATTTCAATGGATTCTCTAATTAGTCTTTGCCAGTAATAATTAGTTTTACACACCACTGCAACATTGTCAAAATCAATTGAGTGTCCTTGTTGACAAGCATGTTCTGCCACTGCCGACAGTTGTGTTTGAGATAATTTAATATTTCTCTGATGTTCTTTTAGTCTTACGCTGATGTTACGTCCCGTCTGCCCAATGTAGCAGCTGCCACATGAACAATTAATCCGATATACACCTTCTGTTGATAGTTTAGGTAATGCGTCTTTAGTGCAAGATACTAGTTTTTGAATTTTGTGTACTGTACCAAATCTTACTGTAATGTTTTGCTTTTGCAAAACGCGGGCTAATTTGTCAGTTACTCCTGAGATATATGGAATTTTTATTGTTTTAACAATCTGGTCGCTTTTAGTAGTATTGCTTTGCGATCGTGATTTGGCATTCAGTGCTCTGTTAATTTGAGCATTATTGTAGCCATTCTGTCGTAGTGCGTCTTTAACGTGTTTAATCTCTCTCACTAGACTCTCACCATCTGACACTGTTTTCGCCCGATGCACGAGCGTCTTAATAAGAGAGGATTTTTGAGCTGGATGATGATGTGATTCTGCATTCAGATAGGCATCAGTGTGCGTTTGCTTTCTGTAAACGCTGTGTGTTATTTTACCGTTTAGGCCATGTCCAAGCAAAATATCTAGGAATGGGAGTGTATTATTCACCTCCATTTCCATGGTGAACTGGATGGCCGGGTTTTGTGCATTGAGATGATTTAGAAAATCATTAAGTGTATCTTTACCATGTGGCCAGACAACCAAAGTGTCATCCACATACCTAAACCAAAAGGATGGTTTTAATGTGCTCGAGGCAAGTGCTCTTATTTCAAAGACTAATTAGAGAATCCATTGAAATTGAGAGGAACAAGAATAACTTTAATCGCTCTGACAGCTACCGGCTCAGTGCGGCCTGGAAGCGTATTATTAAATAATACACATTACATTTTGATTTAAAGAATTACTAATCTACAACTCATTACTAATCATAACCAATGACTGATTACTAATCGATTATATAATTACATTACCCCCCCCTCCGCCTCTAATCACTGCACCTGATGAGTTAAGTGATGACGTCACTCTTCTGCTCTATATAAAACCGGGAGCAAGCGAGGGCTTTACCATTCTGGCGAATTGCCCGATGATGCTGGAAGTATTTACCAGCGAAACGTCGTACTCAAACTGTAAATGTGGATTAACTCTTCAACACACCGGTGGGCTGAAGTAGTGAATTATTTGTCTTTTGTCAACGTGACACTTTTCTTTGCTGATTGGCCGTGTCGGGTGGTGGAGGGTTACGACACATTTATAAATAAACGCGATCTAACCCAAAAACCGTTATTATGAATAATATTGGTCGCGAAAGCCTACATATTATTATACTGTTACTTATGTTACTTATGTGTGCATTGTCTTTAGTAACAATGTAATTAGAATGTTCTACGGCATTGTCTTTGAGGCTTATTGGCCTGCAGCAGAGACAGCGGCCAGTCGGTCGAAGGCCTCCCCACGGCAGCTCGCCCGGGAAGCCGCCCGCCCGCCCGCCCGCCCGCGACTCTTCCGGCGCCGCCGCCGCCGCCGCCGCCGTTCCCTCCTCACCGACGAGCTATCGGCCGCCGGCCACGCCGACCCCGCTGAACCGCCAATCAGGTCGCCGTCATCGCCGTCATCGCCGTCATCGCCGGCGGCGGCGGCGGCAGCTTTCGTTTGGCCCGGCCATGGAACACGGCGGTCAACGGCATCGTCGCGCGGCGCTTTGGGCCCGTCTGGAACGTTCTGTCCGCCCGGCGTTAGGAAGCAGCTGGGAGCTACGCCGCACTTTGAAATCGTCGTCGTCGTCATCGTCGTCGTCATCGTCGTCATCGTCGTCGTCATCGTCGTCCTCGTCGTCATCGTCGTCATCGTCGTCGTCGTTTGCTGTCCTTGCCCTCGCGCCGCCGAGTAGCCTGGTCGGCTACGTACGGCGCGAATGAAGATCAGCGTCCACAAAGACAAAGATCCCCCGTGTAGCCTGCCGCAGACTGTAGGGGGCAAGTGCCGCTAGTAGCGAGCAGCAGCAGCAGCAGCAGCTGCTGCAGCAGCTGCTGCAGCAGCTGCAGCAGCTGCAGCAGCAGCTGCTGCAGCAGCAGCATAGCAGCAGCAGCTGCTGCTGCTGCAGCTATGAAGGCCGCCGGCACTGTGGCACACGAGGGGGGGTGGGTGGCCGGCAGCACCGCGCCCCGGCCGCCTTTGTCTCCCCCAGTGCTGGCGGTGTTCACTACACCGCTACACCGCTACACCGCTACAGCAGCTACTCACTTGAGGCTGAGTTGACCTCGTGGAGGCCCCAGGGACCGGTTCAGAGAATCGTCACCCCCCGTGTTGGCCATGTGGGGGGAATCATCCAATACGACTGTGACGTCACCGTCGCCGCGGCGATGGCGACCGTGACGCCCACTACGACTGTGATGTCACCGTCGCCGCGGCCACGATGACCGTGACGCCCACTACGACTGTGATGTCACCGTCGCCGCGGCTACGACGACCGTGACGTCACCGTCACCACTATGGCCCTGACGTCACCGTCACCACTACGACCATGACGTCACCGTCACCACTACGACCGTGACGTCACCGTCACCACTACGAACGTGACGTCACCGTCACCACTACGGCCCTGACATCACCGTCACCGCGGAGACCGTGACCTCACCGTCACCACTACGACCGTGACGTCACCGTCACCACTACGACGGCCGTGACGTCACCGTCACCACTACGGCCCTGACGTCACCGTCACCACTACGACGGCCGTGACGTCACCGTCGCCGCGGGGACGTCTCACCGCACTTGGAGAGAGCGCAGTGCTCCCAGCGCTGCGCGGCGTCCGTGGTGAAGCACCAGGGGCGAGACTCCTTGTTGGGGTTGCGGCAGAAGTTGTTGGCCAGGTCGCTCCCTGCGAAGCTGGGGTCAAGCGGGCAACACGCACACAGTGACACACACACACAGTGACACACACAGTGACACACACACACAGTGACACACACACACATAGTGACACACACACACACACACAGTGACACACACACACAGTGACACACACAGTGACACACACAGTGACACACACACACACACACAGTGACACACACACACACACAGTGACACACACACACAGTGACACACACACACACACAGTGACACACACAGTGACACACACACACAGTGACACACACACACAGTGACACACACAGTGACACACACAGTGACACACACACACAGTGACACACACACACAGTGACACACACACACAGTGACACACACACACAGTGACACACACACAGTGACACACACACACAGTGACACACACAGTGACACACACACACAGTGACACACACACAGTGACACACACACACACACAGTGACACACACACAGTGACACACACACAGTGACACACACACAGTGACACACGCACACAGTGACACACACACAGTGACACACACACACAGTGACACACACAGTGACACACACACAGTGACACACACACACAGTGACACACACACACACACAGTGACACACACAGTGACACACACACACACACAGTGACACACACAGTGACACACACACACAGTGACACACACACACACAGTGACACACACAGTGACACACACACACACACAGTGACACACACAGTGACACACACACACACACACAGTGACACACACAGTGACACACACACAGTGACACACACACACACACACAGTGTCACACACACACAGTGACACACACACAGTGACACACACACAGTGACACACACAGTGACACACACAAACACACAGTGACACACACACAGTGACACACACAGTGACACACACACAGTGACACACACAGTGACACACACACAGTGACACACACAGTGACACACACACAGTGACACACACACAGTGACACACACAGTGACACACACACAGTGACACACACAGTGACACACACAGTGACACACACACAGTGACACACACACACAGTGACACACACAGTGACACACACACACAGTGACACACACACACAGTGACACACACAGTGACACACACACACAGTGACACACACACACACACAGTGACACACACACAGTGACACACACACATAGTGACACACACACACACAGTGACACACACACACAGTGACACACACACAGTGACACACACAGTGACACACACACACACAGTGACACACACAGTGACACACACAGTGACACACACACAGTGACACACACACACACAGTGACACACACACACAGTGACACACACACACAGTGACACACACAGTGACACACACACACAGTGACACACACACAGTGACACACACACAGTGACACACACACAGTGACACACACACACAGTGACACACACACACAGTGACACACACAGTGACACACACAGTGACACACACACACAGTGACACACGCACACAGTGACACACACAGTGACACACACACACAGTGACACACACACACACAGTGACACACACACACAGTGACACACACACACACACAGTGACACACACACAGTGACACACACACATAGTGACACACACACACAGTGACACACATACACAGTGACACACACAGTGACACACACACACAGTGACACACATACACAGTGACACACACAGTGACACACACACACAGTGACACACACACACACACAGTGACACACACACACAGTGACACACACACACAGTGACACACACAGTGACACACACACGCACACAGTGACACACACAGTGACACACACACACAGTGACACACACACACACAGTGACACACACAGTGACACACACACACAGTGACACACACACAGTGACACACACAGTGACACACACACACACAGTGACACACACAGTGACACACACAGTGACACACACAGTGACACACACACACAGTGACACACACAGTGACACACAGTGACACACACACAGTGACACACACAGTGACACACAGTGACACACACACAGTGACACACACAGTGACACACACACACACACAGTGACACACACACACAGTGACACACACACAGTGACACACACACACAGTGACACACACAGTGACACACACAGTGACACACACACACACAGTGACACACACACACAGTGACACACACAAACACACAGTGACACACACACAGTGACACACACACAGTGACACACACACAGTGACACACACACAGTGACACACACAGTGACACACACAGTGACACACACACAGTGACACACACACACACAGTGACACACACACACACAGTGACACACACAGTGACACACACAGTGACACACACACAGTGACACACACACACAGTGACACACACACACAGTGACACACACAGTGACACACACACAGTGACACACACAGTGACACACACAGTGACACACACACAGTGACACACACAGTGACACACACACACAGTGACACACACACAGTGACACACACACACACAGTGACACACACAGTGACACACACAAACAGTGACACACACACAGTGACACACACACACAGTGACACACACAGTGACACACACACACAGTGACACACACAGTGACACACACAGTGACACACACACACAGTGACACACACAGTGACACACACACAGTGACACACACACACACAGTGACACACACAGTGACACACACACACACAGTGACACACACAGTGACACACACACACAGTGTCACACACACACACAGTGTCACACACAGTGACACACACACACACACAGTGACACACACAGTGACACACTCACACAATGACACACACACAGTGACACACACAGTGACACACACACAGTGACACACACACAGTGACACACACACACAGTGACACACACAGTGACACACACACACAGTGACACACACACACAGTGACACACACACAGTGACACACACAGTGACACACACACAGTGATACACACAGTTACACACACAGTGACACACACACAGTGACACACACACAGTGACACACACACAGTGACACACACACACACAGTGACACACACAGTGACACACACACAGTGACACACACACACAGTGACACACAGTGACACACTCACACAATGACACACACACAGTGACACACACAGTGACACACACAAACAGTGACACACACAGTGACACACTCACACAATGACACACACAGTGACACACACAGTGACACACACACACACAGTGACACACAGTGACACACACACACACAGTGACACACACAGTGACACACACAGTGACACACACACACAGTGACACACACAGTGACACACACACAGTGACACACACACACAGTGACACACACAGTGACACACACACACACACAGTGACACACACACAGTGACACACACACAGTGACACACAACAACAACAAACAACAACCGCCATTCGCCACTAAGTGGCGGTGACGTCACCACGACGCTTGTGCCAGGCTATGTGCACCCTGAGGCCACGTGAAGTGTCGAACGCCCGCTGGCAGGAGGTCACGGGGCAGACCCAGGTGCCACGGGTCGACTGACTGAGATGACTGGCTGATGCACCACCTGTGCCCCCTACTGTGCCAACCTGCTGTGCTTTAGCCACCCGGCGCTCCGCTCGCTGTTGTGAGCGTCGCTCCTCCGCCCTCCGTTGTTGTTGGAGGGCGACTGCCTCCAACTGCCCAGTAGCATCCTTCACGAGCCTCCTCCACAGAGGCCGATCTTGACACCGCTGGTACCAGTCATCGGCAAGTCCACTCAGCTCCACGTCCTCCTGTACCACATCACTCCATCTCTTCTCTAGCCCGTGCCGCGCCCACTTAGCCCCCTCAATCCGGCCAAACAAAAGCTGTTTCGGCATGCGGTGGCTGGGCATGCGGGCTACATGACCCAGCCATCGCAGCCTTGCCTGCCGGAGGAGCTCACCGATGGGACCCTGCCCAGATCTTTCAAGGATTTGTGAGCTCCTCACACAATCCAGTCTGGTTAAACCCAGGATGGATCGTAGGCAGGCCAGCCTAAATGTTTCTAACCGGCGAAGATGTTCCATTAGGGGGGTCCACGTTTCGCAAGCGTAGAGAAGGGAGGGAATGACCGTGGCCGAGAAGACCTGAAGCTTAGTGCGGAGCGACAGACCAGGTAGCTTCCACACAGCGTTACGCAACCGATGAAAAGATATTGCCGCTCGACTGATTCGGAGTGAGACCTCTGCTGTTAAACTGGAGCCAGTCATAAGCACACTGCCCAGGTATGGGAAACTCTCCACTCTCTCCACAACTGCCCCATCACCGATTGGGAGTTGTGGGGGTGGAGTGTCCGATGGTACAAAAGACCCAGGCAGGTGCTTAGTTTTGGTGGGGCTGATGGTAAGGCCCCACCTCTTAGTGGCACGCTCCAGTCTCAGCAGCAGCGTCTCCAACTCCTCCTCTGACTGAGCAGCTATTACCAAGTCATCAGCATACATAACGTGGTTGAGCAATAGGGAGCCATCCCTTGACCGCACCCGGGCATCGATTAGCCTCCCATTATATCTGTACTATATGGAGATTCCCCCGGTACAGCTATTGAAGGCTTCACGAACTACGTGGTCAAAATAGATGTTAAATAATGTGGGAGCCAGAGGACATCCCTGTCGCACCCCAAGGTGTACAGGGAATGGCTCTGACTCCCGGCCACGTAGTTTTACCCGGGCCCGCTCACCATCATGAAGGTCCTTAATGATCGTGAGCAGAGGGTCAGGTACTCCAAAAGCACGAAGAACGACCCAGAGCCCAGGCCTACTGATGGTATCATAGGCCTTGACCAGGTCAATAAAGCAGAGATGTAGGTCTTGTTGGAATTCCCTACACCTCTGCTGTAGCAGACGGACAGAAAATATGGCATCTGTGCAGGACCGCCCTTTCCTGAAACCGCATTGGGGCTCTGCAAGCCTCTCCTCAGCGTGCCTGGCAAGGCGATGCTGAATAATCCTTGCCAGGACCTTTCCCGGCACACTGAGGAGTGAGATGCCCCTGTAGTTGTTACAGTCTGTGCGGTCCCCCTTCTTAAAAATGGGGACCACCAGGGCATCCTTCCAATCCTGCGGAACCCGTCCAGTGGTCCAGACTGTTGTTATGATGTCATATAGGGCAGTCTGTGCACAAACGCCACCCTCCCTCAGCATTTCGCTTGGGAGATCATCTCTGCCCGCTGCCTTTCCTGGTCTCAGACTCCGGATCGCCTTCAATACTTCCTCAGCAGATGGCACCTCAGCCAGCCACTCACAGGGGGTGACTTCATCCAATATTTGAGGCACCGCAGCCTCAGCAGGGTCATCCTCACTTTGTGCCACGATGTTTTCCTGGCTGAGGGATTTTCCCTCCCCCAGGACCTCACAGAAATGCTCAGCAAATCTGCGAACCTGTTCCTGGGGGTCGGAGATTGGATCACCGTTTTTTCCCCTAATGATGGTAATAGGTGTGGCGCTGCAGGTTACTTTTTTGATGGAGTTAAATAGAGATTTGTGATCACGGGCCACTAAGGCAGACTCCATCTCCTCAGCAACCCGCGACCACCACCCATCCTTGCAGCGCCTCACGGCTCTCCGAACCTCCGAGCGAAGGCAGCGGTAAGCCTCCTCATTCTCTGACGTGGGATTCTGTAGCCGATGACAGTGGGCCTGTCGCTTTTTCTCAACCATCCTGAACACCTCCTCTGTCAGCCAGGGTCTCTGGGGAGGTCTGGACCGCGTACCCAAAGCAGCCATTGCAGCTGCATGAGTCACAGTCCTAAACCTCGCCCATTTACCCTCGACATCAGGAGGAGTCGGGGACGATGCCAATCCCAGCCGCAAGCGATGATGAAATTCTCGCTTGCAACTTTCATCAGATAACTGAGATCAGGCCACTTTATGTTGGAATGGGGTCCTGGGTGTACACCCACCACCGGAGTGGAAGAATGGCAGGCGCATCTTACAGATGACTAGTCGATGGTCAGAGGGCAGATCAGTTCCACGGTAGGTCCTGGTGTCAAGGACATGGGCTCGCATTCGCTGGTCCGTCACTATGTAGTCCAGCAGATGTTCTTGCTTGGACCCGGCATGCATCCATGATTTTGTGTGGATGCGCCGATGCCGGAACAGCGTGTTGGTAATTACAAGCCCATGGGCTGCACAAAAATCTAGCAGCCTCCTACCGTTGTTATTGAGCTGATCTGGCCCATGCCCTTCAATCACTCCAGACCAGGTGCCAGTATCATGACCAACTCGGGCATTGAAGTCACCCAACATGATGACTCTATCCCGAGGGGCCACTTTAGCCAGCACCTGCGACAGGAGGTCATAGAAGGCATCTGACTCATCGGCTTTGCCTGCATCCCTCCACGGATGTTCATCTTCGGTGGGGGCATAAGTAACCACGACCACCATTCCTCGCCTCCGGTTGATGCGAAGGCGAGCCCAAAGTAGCCTGGGGCTTACAGCTTCCCACACCTCACCGCCACGCTCCCACGCCCCCTTCATTCTTTTGTTCAAAAGAAGACCCACACCCTGTTGTTTGGCAGTCTGCTGCCCCGAGTAGAGGACTGTCCACCCCTCATGGTGGCAGGAGCCCGAGCCGGTCCACCGGACCTCCTGAATGCCGCATAGATCCAGGCGGTACCGGTCCAGCTCCCGACAGAGGAGTGGCAGCCTCTCCTCTGCAGTGAGCGTTCGAACATTCCACGTGGCCACCCGTAGTGGCTTTTCGTTGTTTCTGGAGTAGCCCCGAGGGTAGGTATTCAATCTCCTGGCTCCGCCAATTGGGGTATGGCCAGGAGACTTCATAGACGCCTGGCCCCCCGGGGCCTCCGGCACAAGCTTATTAGTTACATATTTCAGTTTAATTCGTGGTTTCGTGGTAATTAATTGAAGGTGGAGGGGTTACCAGCCCCTCGCACCCGTCCAGAGCCCCCATTTAGCCCCTGTGGTGGACACATATACCATGAGGGGAGGAGCCAATCAAAATTGGATCTCCCCCCACAGCACTGTCCACGACAGAGTTGCCCGTCCGGCACCGCGCGGAGGTAGGGGGTTGTTTTGTGTGTCACTGTGTGTGTGTGACACAAAGACAAAGATCCCCCGTATAGCCTTAACAGACTGTAGGGGCAAGTGCTGTTAGCGAGCACCTATGAAGGCCGGAACGGTACACGAGGGGGTGGGTGGCCAGCACCACGCCCAACCGCCTTTGTCTCCCTAGTGGCAATGTTTACACACCGCACCAGGTACTCACTGTGTGTCACTGTGTGTGTGTGTCACTGTGTGTGTGTGTGACACAAAGACAAAGACAAAGATCCCCCATATAGCCTTAACAGACTGTAGGGGCAAGTGCTGTTAGCGAGCACCTATGAAGGCCGGAACGATACACGAGGGGGTGGGTGGCCAGCACCACGCCCGACCGCCTTTGTCTCCCTAGTGGCGATGTTTACACACCGCACCAGGTACTTATTTGAGGCTGAGTCGACCTAGGGGAGGCCCGGGACCGGTTCAGATGATCGTCACTGGTGTTGGCCGTGAGCGGGAATCGAACCCGGGTCGCCAGGTTCATAGCGCAGCGCGCTAACCGCTACACTATCGCTCACACACACAGTGACACACACACAGTGACACACACACACACAGTGACACACACAGTGACACACACAGTGACACACACACACACAGTGACACACACACACACAGTGACACACACACTCAGTGACACACACACAGTGACACACACAGTGACACACACAGTGACACACACACACAGTGACACATACAGTGACACACACACAGTGACACACACACAGTGACACACACACACAGTGACACACACAGTGACACACACACACAGTGACACACACAGTGACACACACACAGTGACACACACAGTGACTCACACAGTGACACACACAGTGACACACACACACAGTGACACACACAGTGACACACACACACAGTGACACACACACACAGTGACACACACACACAGTGACACACACAGTGACACACACACAGTGACACACACAGTGACACACACAGTGACACACACACAGTGACACACACACAGTGACACACAAACACAGTGACACACAGTGACACACAAACACAGTGACACACACAGTGACACACACAGTGACACACACACACAATGACACACACACACATACACACACAGTGACACACACAGTGACACACACACAATGACACACACAGTGACACACACACACAGTGACACATACAGTGACACACACAGTGACACACACACACAGTTACACACACAGTGACACACACAGTGACACACACACACAGTGACACACACAGTGACACACACACACAGTGACACACACACACACAGTGACACACACACAGTGACACACACACACAGTGACACACACACAGTGACACACACACACAGTGACACACACACACAGTGACACACACACAGTGACACACACACACAGTGACACACACAGTGACACACACACACAGTGACACACACAGTGACACACACA
Source organism: Petromyzon marinus (assembly GCF_048934315.1). Taxonomy (NCBI): domain Eukaryota; kingdom Metazoa; phylum Chordata; class Hyperoartia; order Petromyzontiformes; family Petromyzontidae; genus Petromyzon; species Petromyzon marinus. Next base: position 4,660,061 of record NC_133732.1, read on the forward strand.
GTGACACACACACAGTGACACACACACACATACACACAAAGTGACACACACAGTGACACACACACACAGTGACACACACAATGACACACACAGTGACACACATACACAATGACACACACAGTGACACACACACACAATGACACACCCACTGAATTTCCTTAACTTAACAATTGCTCAATGCTTGATCGTTCCATCATCAATTAAAAACAAAAATCCGAATAAATCCACATTGGAAGCATATTCGTTCCTTCGAATTTCCTCATCCCTTAGAAACTGGAACATCCGGGGCGGTTCGACATTTCGATGGCGTCCCGTGGCAACGCTCCACCGGCACGTTTCCACAATCACATCACGCGGTGAACAAATGGAACCTCACGGGCAAAAGAAATTGACCGGCGAGTCCGGAATCGCCAACATCTGCCGGAACGAATCGGCACCTCTGCGGGCTGAAGGTGTGCCTGTGCGGGGTCTGCTCATCCCAGCGTTGGCAGTCCTTGCCCGTCTCGGTCTTGGCCACCGTGCCACGGTAATCCTCGCCGATGCAGTGGTAGCAGCTGCCTGCGCTCGCAAAAAGCCGTTAGCACCACGACGTCGAAGCCACGGGCTCCCCGCGGATCAGGCGAGGTAGTTAGCACCTCGACGTAGAAGCCACGACCTCCTGCGGATCAGGCGAGGTAGTTAACATCTCGATGTAGAACCCACGAGCTCCTGCGTATCAAGCGAGGTAGTTAACAACTCGATGAAGAAGCCACGGGCTCCCAACCGATCAGGCGAGGTAGTTAACATCTCGACGTAGAAGCCACGAGCTCCCGCGGATCAGGCGAGGTAGTTAACATCTCGACGGAGAAGCCACGAGCTCCCGCGGACCAGGCGAGGTAGTTAACATCTCAACATCGAAGCCACGAGCTCCCGCGGACCAGGCGAGGTAGTTAACATCTCAACATCGAAGCCACGAGCTCCCGCGGACCAGGCGAGGTAGTTAACATCTCAACATCGAACCCACGACCTCCCGCGGATCAGGCGAGGTAGTTAACACCTCGACATCGAACCCACGACCTCCTGCGTACCAGGCGAGGTAGTTAACATCACGACGTCGAAGCCACGAGCTCCTGCGGATCAGGCGAGGTAGTTAACACCTCGACATTGAACCCACGACCTCCTGCGTACCAGGCGAGGTAGTTAACACCTCGACATTGAACCCACGACCTCCCGCGGACCAGGCGAGGTTGTTAACATCTCGACATCGAACCCACGACCTCCCGCGTACCAGGCGAGGTAGTTAACACCTCGACGTAGAAGCCACGACCTCCTGCGGATCAGGCGAGGTAGTTAACATCTCGATGTAGAACCAACGAGCTCCTGCGTATCAAGCGAGATAGTTAACAACTCGATGAAGAAGCCACGGGCTCCCAACCGATCAGGCGAGGTAGTTAACATCTCGACGTAGAAGCCACGAGCTCCCGCGGATCAGGCGAGGTAGTTAGCATCTCGACGTAGAAGCCACGACCTCCCGCGTACCAGGCGAGGTAGTTAACATCTCTGTGTGTATCTCTGTGTGTGTATCTCTGTGTGTGTGTGTGTATCTGTGTGTGTATATGTGTGTGTGTATATGTGTGTGTGTATCTCTGTGTGTATCTCTGTGTGTGTATCTCTGTGTGTGTATCTCTGTGTGTGTGAGTATCTCTGTGTGTGTGTGAGTGTGAGTATCTCTGTGTGTGTGTGAGTATCTCTGTGTGTGTGTGAGTATCTCTGTGTGTGTGAGTATCTCTGTGTGAGTGTGAGTATCTCTGTGTGTGTGTGAGTATCTCTGCATGTGTGTGTGAGTATCTCTGTGTGTGAGTATCTCTGTGTGTGAGTATCTCTGTGTGTGTGTGTGTGAGTATCTCTGTGTGTGTGTATCTCTGTGTGTGTGAGTATCTGTGTGTGTGTGAGTATCTCTGTGTGTGAGTATCTCTGTGTGTGAGTATCTCTGTGTGTGTGTGAGTATCTCTGTGTGTGTGTGTGAGTATCTCTGTGTGTGTGAGTATCTCTGTGTGTGTGAGTATCTGTGTGTGTGTGAGTATCTCTGTGTGTGTGTGAGTATCTCTGTGTGTGTGAGTATCTGTGTGTGTGTGAGTATCTCTGTGTGTGTGAGTATCTCTCTCTGTGTGTGAGTATCTCTGTGTGTGTGAGTATCTCTGTGTGTGTGTAAGTATCTCTGTGTGTGTGAGTGTGAGTATCTCTGTGTGTGTGAGTGTGAGTATCTCTGTGTGTGTAAGTATTTACGTGTGTGTGTGTGAGTATCTCTGTATGTGTGTGTGTGAGTATCTCTGTATGTGTGTGTGTGAGTATCTCTGTGTGTGTGAGTATCTCTGTGTGTGTGTATCTCTGTGTGTGTGAGTGTCTCTGTATGTATGTGTGTGCGTATCTCTGTGTGTGTGAGTATCTCTGTGTGTGTGTATCTCTGTGTGTGTGAGTATCTCTGTGTGTGTGTGTGAGTATCTGTGTGTGTGTGAGTGTCTCTCTGTGTGTGTGAGTATCTGTGTGTGTGTGTGTGAGTATCTGTGTGTGTGTGTGAGTATCTCTGTGTGTGTGTATCTCTGTGTGTGTGAGTATCTCTGTGTGAGTGTCTTTCTGTGTGTGTGAGTGTATCTCTGTGTGTGTGAGTATCTCTGTGTGTGTGTATCTCTGTGTGTGTGAGTATCTCTGTGTGTGTGTGTCTCTCTGTGTGTGTGAGTATCTCTGTGTGTGTGTATCTCTGTGTGTGTGAGTATCTCTGTGTGTGTGTATCTCTGTGTGTGTGAGTATCTCTGTGTGTGTGAGTGTCTCTCTGTGTGTGTGAGTGTCTCTCTGTCTGTGTGAGTATCTCTGTGTGTGCATCTCTGTGTGTGTGAGTATCTCTGTATGTGTGTGTGTGAGTATCTCTGTGTGTGTGAGTATCTCTGTGTGTGTGAGTATCTCTGTGTGTGTGTGAGTATCTCACCAGTGGTCCCACCGGCACACGAGGGCACGTTGCAGTACTCCCAGCGACGCTCCGGGTCCGCGGTGTAGCACCAGGGCAGCTTCTCCCCGTCCGGGTTGCGGCAGTAGTTGGCCTCTAAGCCCCTAGAGGAGCGAGCGCAAGGTCGGGACGTGTTAAAAACAACAACAACAACACCAACCAACCAACAACAACAAACAGTAACAACCAACAACAAACATCTACCAATCTTCATTTGAAGCTTTCGTGACTGCAGGAATCCATACTCTTTGGTTCTTTCGGTAAAATCAAAGCCTATTGTGTAGGCTTTGACTTTAACATAGCTATTTCTGTAACCAGTCACAAGCTAATCCTTCAGTTATTTCAATGCTAAATTCTCCTGTTTGATATGTACTAGGTGCCTCTGTGGATGTGTAGGCTTTGACTTTAACATAGCCATTTCTGTGACCAGTCACAAGCTAATCCCTCAGCTATTTCAATGCTAAATTCTCCTGTTTGATTTGTACTAGGTGCCTCTGTGGATGTGTAGGCTTTGACTTTAACATAGCCATTTCTGTGACCAGTCACAAGCTAATCCCACAGCTATTTCAATGCTAAATTCTCCTGTTTGATTTGTACTAGGTGCCCCTGTGGATGTGTAGGCTTTGACTTTAACATAGCCATTTCTGTGACCAGTCACAAGCTAATCACTCAGCTATTTCAATGCTAAATTCTCCTGTTTGATATGTACTAGGTGCCCCTGTGGATGTGTAGGCTTTGACTTTAACATAGCTATTTCTGTGACCAGTCACAAGCTAATCCCTCAGCTATTTCAATGCTAAATTATCCTGTTTGATTTGTACTAGGTGCCTCTGTGGATGTGTAGGCTTTGACTTTAACATAGCTGTTTCTGTGACCAGTCACAAGCTAATCCCTCAGCTATTTCAATGCTAAATTCTCCTATTTGATATGTACTAGGTGCCTCTGTGGATGTGTAGGCTTTGACTTTAACATAGCTATTTATGTGACCAGTCACAAGCTAATCCCTCAGCTATTTCAATGCTAAATTCACCTGTTTGATTTGTACTAGGTGCCTCTGTGGATGTGTAGGCTTTGACTTTAACATAGCCATTTCTGTGACCAGTCACAAGCTAATCCCTCAGCTATTTCAATGCTAAATTCTCCTGTTTGATTTGTACTAGGTGCCTCTGTGGATGTGTAGGCTTTGACTTTAACATAGCCATTTCTGTGACCAGTCACAAGCTAATCCCACAGCTATTTCAATGCTAAATTCTCCTGTTTGATTTGTACTAGGTGCCCCTGTGGATGTGTAGGCTTTGACTTTAACATAGCCATTTCTGTGACCAGTCACAAGCTAATCACTCAGCTATTTCAATGCTAAATTCTCCTGTTTGATATGTACTAGGTGCCCCTGTGGATGTGTAGGCTTTGACTTTAACATAGCTATTTCTGTGACCAGTCACAAGCTAATCCCTCAGCTATTTCAATGCTAAATTATCCTGTTTGATTTGTACTAGGTGCCTCTGTGGATGTGTAGGCTTTGACTTTAACATAGCTGTTTCTGTGACCAGTCACAAGCTAATCCCTCAGCTATTTCAATGCTAAATTCTCCTATTTGATATGTACTAGGTGCCTCTGTGGATGTGTAGGCTTTGACTTTAACATAGCTATTTATGTGACCAGTCACAAGCTAATCCCTCAGCTATTTCAATGCTAAATTCACCTGTTTGATTTGTACTAGGTGCCTCTGTGGATGTGTAGGCTTTGACTTTAACATAGCCATTTCTGTGACCAGTCACAAGCTAATCCCTCAGCTATTTCAATGCTAAATTCTCCTGTTTGATTTGTACTAGGTGCCTCTGTGGATGTGTAGGCTTTGACTTTAACATAGCCATTTCTGTGACCAGTCACAAGCTAATCCCACAGCTATTTCAATGCTAAATTCTCCTGTTTGATTTGTACTAGGTGCCCCTGTGGATGTGTAGGCTTTGACTTTAACATAGCCATTTCTGTGACCAGTCACAAGCTAATCACTCAGCTATTTCAATGCTAAATTCTCCTGTTTGATATGTACTAGGTGCCCCTGTGGATGTGTAGGCTTTGACTTTAACATAGCTATTTCTGTGACCAGTCACAAGCTAATCCCTCAGCTATTTCAATGCTAAATTATCCTGTTTGATTTGTACTAGGTGCCTCTGTGGATGTGTAGGCTTTGACTTTAACATAGCTGTTTCTGTGACCAGTCACAAGTTAATCCCTCAGCTATTTCAATGCTAAATTCTCCTATTTGATATGTACTAGGTGCCTCTGTGGATGTGTAGGATTGACTTTAACATAGCCATTTCTGTGACCAGTCACAAGCTAATCACTCAGCTATTTCAATGCTAAATTCGCCTGTTTGATATGTACTAGGTGCCTCTGTGGATGTGTAGGCTTTGACTTTAACATAGCTATTTCTGTGACCAGTCACAAGCTAATCCCTCAGCTATTTCAATGCTAAATTCTCCTGTTTTATTTGTACTAGGTGCCTCTGTGGATGTGTAGGCTTTGACTTTAACATAGCTATTTCTGTGACCAGTCACAAGCTAATTCCTCAGCTATTTCAATGCTAAATTATCCTATTTGATATGTACTAGGTGCCTCTGTGGATGTGTAGGCTTTGACTTTAACATAGCTATTTATGTGACCAGTCACAAGCTAATCCCTCAGCTATTTCAATGCTAAATTCTCCTGTTTGATATGTACTAGGTGCCTCTGTGGATGTGTAGGCTTTGACTTTAACATAGCCATTTCTGTGACCAGTCACAAGCTAATCCCTCAGCTATTTCAATGCTACATTCGCCTGTTTGATATGTACTAGGTGCCTCTGTGGATGTGTAGGCTTTGACTTTAACATAGCCATTTCTGTGACCAGTCACAAGCTAATCCCTCAGCTATTTCAATGCTAAATTCACCTGTTTGATTTGTACTAGGTGCCTCTGTGGATGTGTAGGCTTTGACTTTAACATAGCCATTTCTGTGACCAGTCACAAGCTAATCCCTCAGCTATTTCAATGCTAAATTCTCCTGTTTGATATGTAAACCCCTTTGTCAAGGTGCCTCACTTCTCTCAACCAGCTTAAAAGACGCTGCGAATCTTAGCGGCGTTCATTGAAGCTCTGTCATCCCGACAGGTTTGTTCCTTTCACCTGAAGAAGGCCACTTGTGTTGTGGCCGAAACGTCGTGAGAATTTTATTGTCTTAATTTATTTTATCATTTTATTCTCATTCTCCGTGACTTTACCGACAGAACCAAAGAAGAAAAGTCCACGTAGTCATTCGAGCCGGCGGCATTATAGCAATGGTCAGCCACGGCAGAGGTATTGGTTCTGCCGTGTTTCAGACCTGCCTTGTGTTCGCGAACGCGGTCCGAGACACGTCGCTCCGTTTCCCCAATCTAACCGCCAGCGCAGGTACAACTCACGGATTTTGCGTCCTGTATTGAATCGGACCTGGATCTTGCGTTTGTTTATGATCTTGGACATCCTTTTGGTAACGCCTGCTATGCATGGTCACGTGATGGTTCTGTTCGGCGTCTCAGGGGGCTGTTTCTCCATGGTTGGAGAAACCGCTTTGCGAATAATGCGGTCCGAGTACCCATTCATCTTGAGGGCCTGGCGTACGTGTATCCAGATCGCTGGCTAGGTGGTGTTGGTCGGAAATGCAGTGGGCCCCTATTGTGTAGTGTTTTGATGAGGGAATTCTTCTGTGCCCTGATGGTGGTGGGAATCCGGTTTCAGATAGGAATCCGTGTGGGTGGCTTTCCTGTAGACAGAGTGTCCCAACGAGCCGTCAGGCCTCATCTCAAACAAAACTACCAGGAATGGTAGCTTACCATCCTTCTCCACTTCCTTGGTGAATTTGATGGGTGGGTGTAATGGAATTGATGTGGTTGAGAAATTGGTTCAATGCTGGCAGGCCACGTGGCCAAATTACCGAAAGTGTCATCCACGTATCTCTTCGACGGGGAAAGATGTAGGGTGGATGTCTGGATGGCATCCGTTTCAAATTTCTCCATGAAAACTTTCGCTATCGCTGGTGATAAGGGCGGACCCATTGGGGCACCTTCATTTTGCTTGTAGAAAGTACCATTGCAAACCTTCGTGATACTATCAAAGGCTTGTTCATGAAGCCATCCAGATATATAAACATAGATGCAACGTCAACCGAGAATATGGGTACAAATTGAGCAATCATTGGAAATATGTTATTAACCAGGTAAAACCTCAAATGCTTTATGGTTGTTCCATCATATCTGCCGGGTACTAGTCTGTTGCTACATTCACATTGTTGCTGCATTGACATTGCTGCTACATTGGCATTGCTGCTGCATTGTTACTACATTGGCATTGTTGCTGCATTGTTGCTACATTGGCATTGTTGCTACATTGGTATTGTTGTTGCATTGCTGCTACATTGGCATTGCTGCTACATTGGCATTGCTGCTACATTGGCATTGTTGCTGCATTGCTGCTACATTGACATTGCTGCTACATTGACATTGCTGCTACATTGGCATTGTTGCTGCATTGTCATTGCTGCTACATTGGCATTGTTACTACATTGGCATTGCTGCTACATTGGCATTGTTACTACATTGGCATTGTTGCTACATTGTTGCTACATTCACATTGTTGCTACATTGGCATTGTTGCTACATTCACATTGTTGCTACATTCACATTGTTGCTACATTGGCATTGTTGCTACATTCTTGCTACATTCACATTGTTGCTACATTGGCATTGTTGCTACATTCTTGCTACATTCACATTGTTGCTACATTGGCATTGCTGCTACATTGGCATTGTTGCTACATTGGCATTGCTGCTGCATTGGCATTGTTAGTGCATTGGCATTGTTGCTACATTGTTGCTACATTCACAATGTTGCTACATTGGCATTGTTGCTACATTGGCATTGTTGCTACATTGTTGCTACATTGGCATTGTTGCTACATTGGCATTGTTGCTAGATTGTTGCTACATTGACATTGTTGCTACATTGTTGCTACATTGGCATTGTTGCTACATTGGCATTGTTGCCACATTGGCATTGCTGCTACATTGGCATTGTTGCTACATTGGCATTGTTGCTACATTGTTGCTACATTTACATTGTTGCTACATTGTTGCTACATTGGCATTGTTGCTACATTGGCATTGTTACTACATTGACATTGTTGTTACATTGGCATTGTTGCTGCATTGGCATTGTTACTACATTGGCATTGTTGCTACATTGGCATTGTTGCTACATTGTTGCTACATTGGCATTGTTGCTACATTGTTGCTACATTAACATTGTTGCTACATTCACATTGTTGCTACATTGGCATTGCTGCTACATTGGCATTGTTGCTAGATTGGCATTGTTACTACATTGGCATTGTTGCTACATTGGCATTGTTGCTACATTGGCATTGTTACTACATTGGCATTGTTACTACATTGACATTGTTGCTGCATTGACATTGTTGCTGCATTGGCATTGTTGCTACATTGGCATTGTTACTACATTGGTATTGTTGTTGCATTGACATTGTTGCTACATTGGCATTGTTGTTACATTGGCATTGTTGCTACATTGGCATTGTTGCTACATTGGCATTGCTGCTGCATTGGCATTGTTGCTACATTGGCATTGTTACTACATTGGCATTGTTGCTACATTGACATTGTTACTACATTGGCATTGTTACTACATTGGCATTGTTACTACATTGGCATTGTTACTACATTGGCATTGTTACTACATTGGCATTGTTGATACATTGGCCTTGCTGCTGCATTGGCATTGTTGCTACATTGGCATTGCTGCTACATTGGCATTGTTGTTACATTGGCATTGTTGCTGCATTGGCACTCGTGTACCCCCTATCTTCTGCTGCTGTTGTTGTTGTTGGTGCTACACTTGGGCTACGCCCATCCCCAAGCCCTTATCAAGAGTTGGCCTTGAGAGGCTGACCCCTTTGCCCGATGACGACCGCTTGGTGTTGCGATGGAAACGTCGTGAATTGTTTTATTTGATTTCTAACAACGTAACTTTACCAAAACAACAACCAACAACAACAAACAACAACTATCTGCGTGTGTACTGTGTGTGTACTATCTTGGTGTGTGTGTACTGTGTGTGTGTACTGTGTGTGTGTACTGTGTGTGTATTAATCTCCATCTGTGTGTGTGTGAGTACTGTGTGTGTGTACTATCTTGGTGTGTGTGCACTGTGTGTGTTTACTGTGTGTGTAACCTGCAGCGCCACACCTATTACCATCATTAGGGGAAAAAACGGTGATCCAATCTCCGACCCCCAGGAACAGGTTTGCAGATTTGCTGAGCATTTCTGTGAGGTCCTGGGGGAGGGAAAATCCCTCAGCCAGGAAAACATCGTGGCACAAAGTGAGGATGACCCTGCTGAGGCTGCGGTGCCTCAAATATTGGAAGAGGAAGTCATTCCCCTGTGAGTGGCTGGCTGAGGTGCCAACTGTTGAGGAAGTACTGAAGGCGATCCGGAGTCTGAGACCAGGAAAGGCAGCGGGCAGAGATGATCTCCCAAGCGAAATGCTGAGGGAGGGTGGCGTTTGTGCACAGACTACCATATATGACATCATAACAACAGTCTGGACCACTGGACGGGTTCCGCAGGATTGGAAGGATGCCCTTGTGGTCCCCCTCTTTAAGAAGGGGGACCGCACAGACTGTAACAACTACAGGGGCATTTCACTCCTCAGTGTGCCTGGAAAGGTCCTGGCAAGGATTATTCAACATCGCCTTGCCAGGCACGCTGAGGCGAGGCTTGCGGAGCCCCAATGCGGTTTCAGGAAAGGGCGGTCCTGCACAGATGCCATATTTTCTGTCCGTCTGCTACAGCAGAGGTGTAGGGAATTCCAGCAAGACCTACATCTCTGCTTTATTGACCTGGTCAAGGGCTATGATACCATCAGTAGACCTGGGCTCTGGGTTGTTCTTCGTGCTTTTGGAGTACCTGACCCTCTGCTCACGATCATTAAGGACCTTCATGATGGTGAGCGGGCCCGGGTAAAACTACGTGGCCGGGAGTCAGAGCCATTTCCTGTACACCTTGGGGTGCGACAGGGATGTCCTCTGGCTCCCACATTATTTAACCTCTATTTTGACCACGTAGTTCGTGAAGCCTTCAATAGCTGTACTGGGGGAATCTCCATATGGTACAGATATAATGGGAGGCTGATCGATGCCCGGGTGTGGTCAAGGGATGGCTCCCTATTGCTCAACCACGTTATGTATGCCGATGATTTGGTAATAGCTGCTCATTCAGAGGAGGAGTTGGAGATGCTGCTGCTGAGACTGGAGCGTGTCACTAAGAGATGGGGCCTTACCATCAGCCCCACCAAACTAAGCACCTGCCTGGGTATTTTGTACCATCGGACACTCCACCCCCACAACTCCCAATCGGTGATGGGGCAGTTGTGGAGAAAGTGGAGAGTTTCCCATACCTGGGCAGTGTGCTTATGACCGGCTCCAGTTTAACAGCAGAGGTCTCACTCAAATCACTCGAGCGGCAATATCTTTTCATCGGTTGCGTAACGCTGTGTGGAAGCTACCTGGTCTGTCGCTCCGCACTAAGCTTCAGGTCTTCTCGGCCACGGTCATTCCCTCCCTTCTCTACGCTTGCGAAACGTGGACCCCCCTAATAGAACATCTTCGCCGGTTAGAAACATTTAGGCTGGCCTGCCTACGATCCATCCTGGGTTTAACCAGGCTGGATTGTGTGACGAGCTCACAAATCCTTGAAAGATCTGGGCACGGTCCCATCGGTGAGCTCCTCCGGCAGGCAAAGCTGCGTTGGCTAGGTCATGTAGCCCGCATACCCAGCCACCGCATGCCAAAACAGCTTTTGTTCGGCCGGATCGAGGGGGCTAAACGGGCGCGGCACGGGCTGGAGAAGAGATGGAGTGATGTGGTACAGGAGGACGTGGAGCTGAGTGGACTTGCAGATGACTGGTACCAGCGGTGTCAAGATCGGACTCTGTGGAGGAGGCTCGTGAAGGACGCTACTGGGCAGTTGGAGGCAGTCGCCCTCCAACAACAACGGAGGGCGGAGGAGCGACGCTCACAACAACGAGTGGAGCGCCGGGTGGCTAAAGCACAGCAGGTTGGCACAGTAGGGGGCACAGGTGGTGCATCAGCCAGTCATCTCAGTCAGTCGCCCCGTGGCACCTGGGTCTGCCCTGTGACCTCCTGCCAGCGGGCGTTCGACACTTCACGTGGCCGCAAGGTGCACATGGCCTGGCACAAGCGTCGTGGTGACGTCACCGCCACTTAGTGGCGAATGGCGTTGTTGTGTGTGTACTATGTGTGTGTACTGTGTGTGTGTACTGTGTGTGTGTACTGTGTGTGTACTGTGTGTGTGTACTATGTGTATACTGTGTGTGTGTACTGTGTGTGTACTGTGTGTGTGTACTGTGTGTGTGTGTACTGTGTGTGTGTACTGTGTGTGTACTGTGTGTGTAGTGTGTGTACTGTGTGTGTACTGTGTGTGTGTACTATGTGTGTACTGTGTGTGTACTGTGTGTACTGTGTGTGTACTGTGTGTGTACTGTGTGTGTAGTGTGTGTACTGTGTGTGTGTGTACTATGTGTGTACTGTGTGTGTACTATGTGTTTGTACTGTGTGTGTAGTGTGTGTACTGTGTGTGTACTGTGTGTGTGTACTATGTGTGTACTGTGTGTGTGTACTATGTGTGTACTGTGTGTGTACTGTGTGTACTGTGTGTGTACTGTGTGTGTACTGTGTGTGTAGTGTGTGTACTGTGTGTGTACTATGTGTGTACTATGTGTGTACTGTGTGTGTATTGTGTGTGTGTACTATGTGTGTGTACTGTGTGTGTACTGTGTGTGTGTACTATGTGTGTGTACTGTGTGTGTACTGTGTGTGTGTACTATGTGTGTACTGTGTGTGTACTGTGTGTGTACTGTGTGTACTGTGTGTGTGTACTATGTGTGTACTGTGTGTGTACTATGTGTGTGTACTGTGTGTACTGTGTGTGTGTACTATGTGTGTACTGTGTGTGTACTGTGTGTGTACTGTGTGTGTACTGTGTGTGTACTGTGTGTACTATGTGTGTGTACTGTGTGTGTACTGTGTGTGTGTACTGTGTGTGTGTACTGTGTTTGTGGACTATCTGTGTGTGTGTGGACTATCTGTGTGTGTGTACTGTGTGTGTACTGTGTGTGTGTACTGTGTGTGTGTGGAATCTGTGTGTGTGTACTGTGTGTGTGTACTCTGTGCGTGTGGACTCTGTGTGTGTACTGTGTGTGTGTACTGTGTGTGTACTGTGTGTGTGTACTGTGTGTGTGTACTGTGTGTGTACTGTGTGTGTGTACTGTGTGTGTACTGTGTGTGTGTACTGTGTGTGTACTGTGTGTGTGTACTGTGTGTGTGTACTGTGTGTGTGTACTGTGTGTGTGTGTACTGTGTGTGTGTGTACTGTGTGTGTACTGTGTGTACTGTGTGTGTGTACTGTGTGTGTGTACTGTGTGTGTACTGTGTGTACTGTGTGTGTGTACTGTGTGTACTGTGTGTGTGTACTGTGTGTACTGTGTGTGTGTACTGTGTCTGTAGTGTGTGTGTGTGTACTGTGTGTGTAGTGTGTGTGTGTGTACTGTGTGTGTGTACTGTGTGTGTACTGTGTGTACTGTGTGCGTACTGTGTGTGTACTGTGTGTGTGTACTGTGTGTACTGTGTGTGTACTGTGTGTGTGTACTGTGTGTGTACTATGTGTGTACTGTGTGTGTGTACTGTGTGTAGTGTGTGTACTGTGTATGTGTGTACTGTGTGTAGTGTGTGTACTGTGTATGTGTGCACTGTGTGTACTGTGTGTACTATGTGTGTACTGTGTGTGTACTATGTGTGTACTGTGTGTGTGTACTGTGTGTACTGTGTGTGTACTATGTGTGTACTGTGTGTGTACTGTGTGTACTGTGTGTGTACTATGTGTGTACTGTGTACTGTGTGTGTACTGTGTGTGTGTGTACTGTGTGTGTACTATGTGTGTACTATGTGTACTGTGTGTACTGTGTGTGTACTGTGTGTGTGTACTGTGTGTGTGTACTGTGTATGTGTACTGTGTGTGTACTATGTGTGTACTGTGTGTGTACTATGTGTGTGTGTACTGTGTGTACTGTGTGTGTGTACTGTGTGTACTGTGTGTGTGTGTACTGTGTGTACTATGTGTGTACTATGTGTGTACTGTGTGTGTACTGTGTGTGTACTGTGTGTGTGTGTACTGTGTGTGTACTATGTGTGTCCTGTGTGTGTACTATGTGTGTACTGTGTGTGTTTACTGTGTGTATACTGTGTGTGTGTACTGTGTGTGTACTGTGTGTGTACTGTCTACTGTGTGTGTACTGTGTGTGTACTGTGTGTGTGTACTGTGTGTGTACTGTGTGTGTACTGTGTGTGTGTACTGTGTGTGTACTGTGTGTGTACTGTGTGTACTGTGTGTGTGTACTGTGTGTGTACTGTGTGTGTACTGTGTGTGTGTACTGTGTGTATACTGTGTGTGTGTACTGTGTGTGTACTGTGTGTGTACTGTGTGTGTACTGTGTATGTGTACTGTGTGTGTATGTGTACTGTGTGTGTGTGTGTACTGTGTGTGTGTACTGTGTGTGTGTACTGTGTGTGTGTACTGTGTGTGTACTGTGTGTAGTGTGTGTACTGTGTGTGTGTACTGTGTGTGTGTACTGTGTGTGTGTACTGTGTGTGTGTGTACTGTGTGTACTGTGTGTACTGTGTGTGTGTACTGTGTGTGTACTGTGTGTGTACTGTGTGTACTGTGTGTGTACTGTGTGTGTACTGTGTGTACTGTGTGTGTGTACTGTGTGTGTACTGTGTGTGTGTACTGTGTGTGTACTGTGTGTGTGTACTGTGTGTGTACTGTGTGTACTGTGTGTGTACTGTGTGTGTACTGTGTGTGTACTGTGTGTGTACTGTGTGTACTGTGTGTGTGTACTGTGTGTGTACTGTGTGTACTGTGTGTGTACTGTGTGTACTGTGTGTGTACTGTGTGTGTGTACTGTGTGTGTGTACTGTGTGTGTGTACTGTGTGTACTGTGTGTACTGTGTGTGTGTGTACTGTGTGTACTGTGTGTGTACTGTGTGTGTACTATGTGTACTGTGTGTGTACTATGTGTGTACTGTGTGTGTACTATGTGTGTACTGTGTGTGTACTATGTGTGTACTGTGTGTGTACTATGTGTGTACTGTGTGTACTCTGTGTGTACTCTGTGTGTACTCTGTGTGTACTGTGTGTACTGTGTGTGTACTGTGTGTGTACTGTGTGTGTACTGTGTGTGTGTGTACTGTATATGTGTACTGTGTGTGTACTGTGTGTGTGTACTGTGTGTGTGTGTACTGTGTGTACTGTGTGTGTACTGTGTGTACTGTGTGTGTGTGTGTGTACTGTGCGTGTACTTTGTGTGTACTGTGTGTACTATGTGTACTGTGTGTGTACTATGTGTGTACTGTGTGTGTGTACTGTATATGTGTACTGTGTGTGTACTGTGTGTGTGTACTGTATATGTGTACTGTGTGTACTCCACCCCCCCACACTCACTTGCAGCTGTAGACCTCTGGCCGCCTACGATGAGCGTGTGGACTCTGCGAGTCCCAGGCCTGGCAGGTCCGGCCCGACACGGTGACCGAGACGGTGCCCCGGTAGCCCTCCCCTTGACCTTTCACGCAGGTCAAGGTGACCTCCAGGTCGGGGTTTGTGGGGGGCGACCCCTCTGGGTGAGAGAAACAACGGAAACCGGGGGGGCGGGGTGATGGTGATGCTGGTGGCCGGGGACTGGCACCTCAAGCTCGGGGCCACCCCCACCATTTTTGTCAAACTCAATTGGGGGGACCCCCCACAAATTCTGACCAGGGGGCAGCTCCAATCGCGATGTGTTTTGTCGTAATTTGTTTTGTTGAATGAAAATGTATTTTTGCTTGTTCCTTGGTAGAAAAATTTCAGAAAAAATTACAAATAATAATAGTAAAATAACAATGTTATTTCTTTTTTCTCTAATAATAATTAAATTTTTCTTCCGACGTGACTTTACCGAGGGAAAAATAATATTAGTTTTCACTCAGGCAGGTAGAAAAATATTTTACCGAAAGAAACAAAAGAGTATATGGATTCCTGCAGTCACCGAAAGCTTCAAGTGAAAATGTATTTTGACACTAATGATATTTCATTAGACATCCCTTGCCAGTATTAAATCGTGACGATAGGGTTTTTTTTTCCTGCAGTCACGACAGTTTCAAGTCAAAATGTAACCCTCCTGTTGCGAATAATATTGGTGATAATAGGTTGTTTTTTTTCACTTCCCTGGCAACAAAAACAGGTGCGTGAAGATGTTAAAGCACCATTCGAGACAACCCGGCCATTGCTCGGCTATTCGCGAGCTTGGAGAGCACACGGACTCCTCCAGTACTCGTCAACATTCGACCCACGAACTTTCAGAGATGCGAACCAACCTGGTCCCTACGTCTAGTTTCGGCTATTCGGACCGAGAGAGTCGTGAGTTCGTCCACAACGCAATAGATGGTGGTGGTGGCATCTACATCTGCAGAACGTGAAGAACCAGTGGCATCTACATCTGCAGAACGCGAAGAACCAGTGGCATCTACATCTGCAGAACGTTAAGAACCAGTGGCATCTACATCTGTAGAACGTGAAGAACCAGTGGCATCTACATCTGCAGAACGCAAAGAACCGGTGGCATCTACATCTGCAGAACGTGAAGAACCAGTGGCATCTACATCTGTAGAGCGTGAAGAACCAGTGGCATCTACATCTGCAGAACGCGAAGAACCAGTGACATCTACATCTGCAGAACGCGAAGAACCAGTGGCATCTACATCTGCAGAACGTGAAGAACCAGTGGCATCTACATCTGCAGAACGTGAATAACCAGTGGCATCTACATCTGCAGAACGTGAAGAAGCAGTGGCATCTGCAGAGAGTGAAGAACCAGTGGCATCTAAATCTGCAGAACGCGAAGAACCAGTGACATCTACATATGCAGAACGCGAAGAACCAGTGGCATCTGCAGAGCGTGAAAAACCAGTGGCATCTACATCTGCAGAACGTGAAGAACCAGTGGCATCTACATCTGTAGAGCGTGAAGAACCAGTGGCATCTACATCTGCAGAACGCGAAGAACCAGTGACATCTACATCTGCAGAACGCGAAGAACCAGTGGCATCTACATCTGCAGAACGTGAAGAACCAGTGGCATCTACATCTGCAGAACGTGAATAACCAGTGGCATCTACATCTGCAGAACGTGAAGAAGCAGTGGCATCTGCAGAGAGTGAAGAACCAGTGGCATCTAAATCTGCAGAACGTGAATAACCAGTGGCATCTACATCTGCAGAACGTGAAGAACCAGTGGCATCTGCAGAGAGTGAAGAACCAGTGGCATCTACATCTGCAGAACGTGAAGAACCAGTGGCATCTACATCTGCAGAACGTGAAGAACCAGTGGCTTCTACATCTGTAGAACGTAAAGAACCAGTGGCATCTACATCTGTAGAACGTGAAGAACCAGTGGCATCTATATCTGCAGAACGCGAAGAACCAGTGGCATCTACATCTGTAGAACGTGAAGAACCAGTGGCATCTATATCTGCAGAACGCGAAGAACCAGTGGCTTCTACATCTGTAGAACGTAAAGAACCAGTGGCATCTATATCTGCAGAACGCGAAGAACCAGTGGCATCTACCTCTGCAGAACGTGAAGAACCAGTGTCTTCTACATCTACAGAACGTGAAGAACCAGTGGCATCTACATCTGTAGAACGTGAAGAACCAGTGGCATCTACATCTGTAGAACGTCAAGAACCAGTGGCATCTACATCTGCAGAACGTGAAGAACCAGTGGCATCTGCAGAGCATGATGAACAAGTGACATCTACATCTGCAGAACGTGAAGAACCAGTGGCATCTGCAGAGAGTGAAGAACCAGTGGCATCTAAATCTGCAGAACGCGAAGAACCAGTGACATCTACATATGCAGAACGCGAAGAACCAGTGGCATCTACATCTGCAGAACGTGAAGAACCAGTGGCATCTACATCTGCAGAACGTGAAGAACCAGTGGCATCTACATCTGCAGAACGTGAAGAACCAGTGGCTTCTACATCTGTAGAACGTAAAGAACCAGTGGCATCTACATCTGTAGAACGTGAAGAACCAGTGGCATCTATATCTGCAGAACGCGAAGAACCAGTGGCATCTACCTCTGCAGAACGTGAAGAACCAGTGTCATCTACATCTACAGAACGTGAAGAACCAGTGGCATCTACATCTGTAGAACGTGAAGAACCAGTGGCATCTACATCTGTAGAACGTCAAGAACCAGTGGCATCTACATCTGCAGAACGTGAAGAACCAGTGGCATCTGCAGAGCATGAAGAACAAGTGACATCTACATCTGCAGAACGCGAAGAACCAGTGACATCTACATATGCAGAACGCGAAGAACCAGTGGCATCTACATCTGCAGAACGTGAAGAACCAGTGGCATCTACATCTGCAGAACGTGAAGAACCAGTGGCATCTACATCTGCAGAACGTGAAGAACCAGTGGCATCTACATCTGCAGAACGTGAAGAACCAGTGGCATCTACATCTGCAGAACGTGAAGAACCAGTGGCATCTACATCTGCAGAACGTGAAGAACCAGTGGCTTCTACATCTGTAGAACGTGAAGAACCAGTGGCATCTATATCTGTAGAACGTGAGGAACCAGTGGCATCTACATCTGCAGAACGCGAAGAACCAGTGGCATCTACATCTGCAGAACGTGAAGAACCAGTGGCATCTACATCTGCAGAACGTGAAGAACCAGTGGCATCTACATCTGCAGAACGTGAAGAACCAGTGGCATCTACATCTGCAGAACGTGAAGAACCAGTGGCATCTACATCTGCAGAACGTGAAGAACCAGTGGCATCTACATCTGCAGAACGTGAAGAACCAGTGGCTTCTACATCTGTAGAACGTGAAGAACCAGTGGCATCTATATCTGTAGAACGTGAAGAACCAGTGGCATCTACATCTGCAGAACGCGAAGAACCAGTGGCATCTACCTCTGCAGAACGTGAATAACCAGTGTCATCTACATCTACAGAACGTGAAGAACCAGTGGCATCTACATCTGTAGAACGTGAAGAACCAGTGGCATCTACATCTGTAGAACGTCAAGAACCAGTGGCATCTACCTCTGCAGAACGTGAAGAACCAGTGTCATCTACATCTACAGAACGTGAAGAACCAGTGGCATCTACATCTGTAGAACGTGAAGAACCAGTGGCATCTACATCTGTAGAACGTCAAGAACCAGTGGCATCTACATCTGCAGAACGTGAAGAACCAGTGACATCTACATATGCAGAACGCGAAGAACCAGTGGCTTCTACATCTGTAGAACGTGAAGAACCAGTGGCATCTATATCTGTAGAACGTGAGGAACCAGTGGCATCTACATCTGCAGAACTTGAAGAACCAGTGGCATCTGCAGAGAGTGAAGAACCAGTGGCATCTAAATCTGCAGAACGCGAAGAACCAGTGACATCTACATATGCAGAACGCGAAGAACCAGTGGCATCTACATCTGCAGAACGTGAAGAACCAGTGGCATCTACATCTGCAGAACGTGAAGAACCAGTGGCATCTACATCTGCAGAACGTGAAGAACCAGTGGCATCTACATCTGCAGAACGTGAAGAACCAGTGGCATCTACATCTGCAGAACGTGAAGAACCAGTGGCTTCTACATCTGTAGAACGTGAAGAACCAGTGGCATCTATATCTGTAGAACGTGAGGAACCAGTGGCATCTACATCTGCAGAACGCGAAGAACCAGTGGCATCTACATCTGCAGAACGTGAAGAACCAGTGGCATCTACATCTGCAGAACGTGAAGAACCAGTGGCATCTACATCTGCAGAACGTGAAGAACCAGTGGCATCTACATCTGCAGAACGTGAAGAACCAGTGGCATCTACATCTGCAGAACGTGAAGAACCAGTGGGATCTACATCTGTAGAACGTGAAGAACTAGTGGCATCTACATCTGTAGAACGTCAAGAACCAGTGGCATCTACATCTGCAGAACGTGAAGAACCAGTGTCATCTACATCTGTAGAACGTGAAGAACCAGTGGCATCTACATCTGTAGAACGTCAAGAACCAGTGGCATCTACATCTGCAGAACGTGAAGAACCAGTGGCATCTGCAGACAGTGAAGAACCAGTGGCATCTAAATCTGCAGAACGCGAAGAACCAGTGACATCTACATATGCAGAACGCGAAGAACCAGTGGCATCTACATCTGCAGAACGTGAATAACCAGTGGCATCTACATCTGCAGAACGTGAAGAACCAGTGGCATGTACATCTGCAGAACGTGAGGAACCAGTGGCATCTACATCTGCAGAACGTGAAGAACCAGTGGCATCTACATCTGCAGAACGTGAAGAACCAGTAACATCTACATCTACAGAACGTGAAGAACCAGTGGCTTCTACATCTGTAGAACGTGAAGAACCAGTGGCATCTATATCTGTAGAACGTGAAAAATCAGTGGCATCTACATCTGCAGAACGCGAAGAACCAGTGGCATCTACATCTGCAGAACGTGAAGAACCAGTGGCATCTACACCTGCAGAACGCGAAGAACCAGTGGCATCTACATCTCTACAACATTAAGAACCAGTGGCATCTACATCTGTAGAGCGTGAAGAACCAGTGGCATCTACATCTGTAGAGGATAGTTGATTGGGTGGTTTGGTGGGGGGGGTGGGTGGGTGGTTTGGTGGAGGGGTGGGTGGGTGTTTGGCTGGTTGGGTTAGTGGTTGGGTGGGTTGGTGTTTGGTTGGTGGGTGGTTGGGTGGGTGGTTGGGTTGGTGGTTGGGTTGGTGGGTGGGTGGGTGTTTGGCTGGGTTGGGTGGGTGGTTGAATGTTTGGCTGGTTGGGTTGGTGGGTGGTTGGGTGGTTGAATGTTTGGCTGGTTGGGTTGGGTGGGTGTTTGGCTGGTTGGGTTGGGTGGGTGGTTGAATGTGTGGCTGGGTAGTTGGGTGGCTGGGCAGCTGAACGTGTGGGTGCTCTGCGTGGCTCTGCCCGCTCACCGCACTTGGCCACGGCGCAGTACTCCCACCGCTTTTCCGGGTCCGTGGTGTAGCACCAGGGTCTGGGCTCCCCGTCTGGGTTGCGGCAGTAGTTGTTCACCAGGCCACGCTCGGGAAAACTGTCTCGCAAACGCAGCGAGCCGGAGCCACGCTCCATACACTGCTGGATGGGTGTGCCGCCTCTCACAGCCCCCCGCGGCTGGGAGCGTGCGTGCCTCATGCACTACTGTGCTATACACTACTCTATACACTACACTACTATACACTACACTATACACTACACTACAATACTATACACTACACTATACACTACTCTACTATACACTACACTACTATACACTACTATACACTACACTATACACTACTCTATACACTACACTACTATACACTACTCTGTACACTACACTACACTACTATACACTACACTACACACTACTCTACTATACACTACATTATACACTACTCTACTAAACACTACACTATACAATACACTACTATACACTACACTATACACTACTCTACTATACACTACACTACTATACACTACACTATTCACTACACTATACACTACACTACTATACACTACTCTACTATACACTACACTATACACTACACTACTATACATTACTTTGCTATACAGTACTGTACTGTGTGGCTGGTAGCTGTGTCTGTGTGTGTGTGAGTGAGTACCTGTGTGAGTACCTGTGTCTGTGTGTGTGAGTGAGTAACTGTGTCTGTGTGTGAGTGAGTGTGAGTACCTGTGTGAGTACCTGTGTCTGTGTGTGTGTGAGTGAGTACCTGTGTCTGTGTGTGTGAGTGAGTAACTGTGTCTGTGTGTGAGTGAGTACCTGTGTGAGTACCTGTGTCTGTGTGTGTGTGAGTGAGTACCTGTGTGGCTGGTAGCTGTGTGTGTGTGAGTGAGTACCTGTGTCTGTGTGTGTGTGAGTGAGTACCTGTGTCTGTGTGTGTGTGAGTGAGTACCTGTGTCTGTGTGTGAGTGAGTACCTGTGTGGCTGGTAGCTGTGTGTGTGTGAGTGAGTACCTGTGTCTGTGTGTGTGTGAGTGAGTACCTGTGTCTGTGTGTGTGTGAGTGAGTACCTGTGTCTGTGTGTGAGTGAGTACCTGTGTGAGTACCTGTGTCTGTGTGTGTGTGAGTGAGTACCTGTGACTGTGCGTGAGTGAGTGTGAGTACCTGTGTTTCTGGTAGCTGTGTCTGTGTGTGTGAGAGTGAGTACCTGTGTAAGTACCTGTGTCTGTGTGTGTGAGTGAGTACCTGTGTGAGTACCTCTGTCTGTGTGTGAGTAAGTACCTGTGTGGCTGGTAGCTGTGTCTGTGTGTGTGTGAGTACCTGTGTAAGTACCTGTGTCTGTGTGTGTGTGAGTGAGTACCTGTGTGAGTACCTGTGTCTGTGCGTGAGCGAGTGTGAGTACCTGTGTGGCTGGTAGCTGTGTCTGTGTGTGTGAGTACCTGTGTCTGTGTGTGTGTGAGTGAGTACGTGTGTGAGTACCTGTGTCTGTGTCTGTGTGTGAGTACCTGTGTCTGTGTGTGTGAGTGAGTACCTGTGTGTGTGTGTGTGAGTGAGTACCTGTGTGAGTACCTGTGTCTGTGTGTGAGCGAGTGTGAGTACCCGTGTGACTGGTAGCTGTGTCTGTGTGTGTGAGTACCTGTGTCTGTGTGAGTACCTGTGTCTGTGTCTGTGTGTGTGTGAGTGAGTACCTGTGTGAGTACCTGTGTCTGTGTGTGTGAGTGAGTACCTGTGTGAGTGTCTGTGTCTGCGTGTGTGTGAGTGAGTACCTGTGTGAGTACCTGTGTGGCTGTGTGTGTGTGAGTACCTGTGTGAGTACCTGTGTCTGTGTGTGTGAGTGAGTACCTGTGTCTGTGTGTGAGTATCTGTGTCTGTGTGTGTGTGAGTACCTGTGTGGCTGGTAGCTGTGTCTGTGTGTGTGTGAGTACCTGAGTGAGTACCTGTGTCTGTGTGTGTGTGAGTACCTGTGTGAGTACTTGTGTCTGTGTCTGTGTGTGTGAGTGAGTACCTGTGTCTGTGTGTGTGTGAGTACCTGTGTGAGTACCTGTGTCTGTGTGTGTGAGTGAGTACCTGTGTGGCTGGTAGCTGTGTCTGTGAGGTTCCAGCTGGTCCCAGCGTTGACACTCCCTCCCCGTCTCCGTGCGGGACGTCTTACCCCGATAGTCTTCTCCAATGCACGTGTAGCAGTCGCCTGCACAACAACAACAACGACAACAACAACAACAATATTCTTTGGTTCTTTCGCTAAAATCACGTAGGCATGAAATGAAATAAATCCCGACGTTTCGGGCGCAACACAAGCGTCCATCATCAGGTGGGGAAAGCCGTGGCCTGCTGCTGAGGCTGACTTTTAGAATGTTTGAAATGGGTCTAGCCCAAGGGTCATAAAGAAGTGGCCGGGGCTAGTGATGTTAATGTGAGACATTAGCGTGATGTTAATGTGAGAAATTAGCGTGATGTTAATGTGAGAAATTAGCGTGATGTTAATGTGAGATATTAGCGTGATGTTAATGTGAGATATTAGCGTGATGTTAATGTGAGATATTAGCGTGATGTTAATGTGATACATTAGCGTGATGTAAATGTGAAACATTATTGTGATGTTA
This sequence comes from Petromyzon marinus, assembly GCF_048934315.1. NCBI lineage: Eukaryota > Metazoa > Chordata > Hyperoartia > Petromyzontiformes > Petromyzontidae > Petromyzon > Petromyzon marinus. The sequence continues at coordinate 4,682,851 of NC_133732.1, forward strand.
ATGTGAGACATTAGCGTGATGTTAATGTGAGAAATTAGCGTGATGTTAATGTGAGATATTAGCGTGATGTTAATGTGAGATATTAGCGTGATGTTAATGTGAGATATTAGCGTGATGTTAATGTGATACATTAGCGTGATGTAAATGTGAAACATTATTGTGATGTTAATGTGAGAGATTAGCATGATGTTAATGTGAGACATTAGTGTGATGTTAATGTGAGAAATTAGCGTGATGTTAATGTGATACATTATTGTTATGTTAATGTGATAAATTAGCGTGATGTTAATGTGAGACATTAGCGTGATGTTAATGTGAGACATTATTGTTATGTTAATGTGATAAATTAGCATGATATTAATGTGATAAATTAGCGTGATGTTAATGTGAGAGATTATCGTGATGTTAATGTGATAAATTAGCGTGATGTTAATGTGATACATTAGAGTGATGTTAATGTGAGACATTAGCGTGATGTTAATGTGAGACATTAGCGTGATGTTAATGTTAGACATTAGTGTGATGTTAATGTGAGACATTAGCGTGATGTTAATGTGAGAGATTAGCGTGATGTTAATGTGAGAGTTTAGCGTGATGTTAACGTGAGACATTAGCGTGATGTTAATGTGAGACATTAGCGTGATGTTAATGTGAGAAATTAGCGTGATGTTAATGTGATAAATTAGCGTGATGTTAACGTGACAGATTAGCGTGATGTTAATGTGAGAGATTAGCGTGATGTTAACGTGAGACATTAACGTGATGTTAATGTGAGACATTAGCATGATGTTAATGTGAGACATTAGCGTGATGTTAATGTGATAAATTAGCGTGATGTTAATGTGAGAAATTAGCGTGATGGTAATGTGAGACATTATTGTGATGTTAATGTGAGACATTAACGTGATGTTAATGTGAGACATTAGCGTGACGTTAATGTGAGACATTAGCGTGATGTGAATGTGAGACTTTAGCGTGATGTTAATGTGAGACATTAGTGTGATGTTAATGTGAGAGATTAGCGTGATGTTAATGTGAGAGATTAGCATGATGTTAATGTGAGACATTAACGTGACGTTAACGTGAGACATTAGCGTGATGTTAATGTGAGACATTATGCTGATGTTAATGTGAGACATTAGCGTGATGTTAATGTGAGACTTTAGCGTGACGTTAATGTGAGAAATTAGCGTGGTGTTAATGTGAGAGATTATCATGATGTTAATGTGAGAAATTAGCGTGATGTTAATGTGATACATTAGTGTGATGTTAATGTGAGACATTAGCGTGATGTTAATGTGAGAGATTAGCGTGATGTTAATGTGAGAGTTTAGCGTGATGTTAATGTGAGAGATTAGCATGATGTTAATGTGAGACATTAGCGTGATGTTAATGTGAGAGATTAGCGTGATGTTAATGTGAGAGTTTAGCGTGATGTTAATGTGAGAGATTAGCATGATGTTAATGTGAGAAATTAGCGTGGTGTTAATGTGAGAGATTATCATGATGTAAATGTGCGAAATTAGCGTGATGGCAGTGACAGAAATTAGCATCTAACTGTAGAAAAGAAGAAGAGCAGCCTCCTGGACGAGGGAGTGCAACACAACAGGTTTAATCCTAAGGGCCTGTGAGTATGAGAGTCTAATCCTAAGACATGTGAGTATGAGAGTGTAATCCTAAGACTTGTGAGTATGAGAGTCTAATCCTAAGACATGTGAGTATGAGAGTCTAATCCTAAGACATGTGAGTATGAGAGTGTAATCCTAAGACTTGTGAGTATGAGAGTCTAATCCTAAGACTTGTGAGTATGAGAGTCTAATCATGTGAGCATGAGAGTGTAATCCTAAGACATGTGAGTATGAGAGTGTAATCCTAGTGACATGTGAGTATGAGAGTGTAATCCTAAGACATGTGAGCATGAGAGTCTAATCCTAAGACATGTGAGCATGAGATTACAATCCTAAGACATGTGAGTATGAGAGTGTAATCCTAAGACATGTGAGTATGAGATTGTAATCCTAAGACATGTGAGCATGAGAGTGTAATCCTAAGACATGTGAGTATGAGAGTGTAATCCTAAGACAAGTGAGTATGAGAGTGTAATCCTAAGACATGTGAGTATGAGAGTGTAACCCTAAGACATGTGAGCATGAGAGTGTAATCCTAAGACATGTGAGTATGAGAGTGTAACCCTAAGACATGTGAGCATGAGAGTCTAATCCTAAGACATGTGAGCATGAGAGTCTAATCCTAAGACATGTGAGTAAGAGAGTGTAATCCTAAGACATGTGAGTATGAGAGTGTAATCCTAAGACATGTGAGTATGAGAGTCTAATCCTAAGACATGTGAGTATGAGAGTTTAATCCTAAGACATGTGAGTATGAGAGTCTAATCCTAAGACATGTGAGTATGAGAGTCTAATCCTAAGACTTGTGAGTATGAGAGTCTAATCATGTGAGCATGAGAGTGTAATCCTAAGACATGTGAGTATGAGAGTGTAATCCTAGTGACATGTGAGTATGAGAGTGTAATCCTAAGACATGTGAGCATGAGAGTCTAATCCTAAGACATGTGAGCATGAGATTACAATCCTAAGACATGTGAGTATGAGAGTGTAATCCTAAGACATGTGAGTATGAGATTGTAATCCTAAGACATGTGAGCATGAGAGTGTAATCCTAAGACATGTGAGTATGAGAGTGTAATCCTAAGACAAGTGAGTATGAGAGTGTAATCCTAAGACATGTGAGTATGAGAGTGTAACCCTAAGACATGTGAGCATGAGAGTGTAATCCTAAGACATGTGAGTATGAGAGTGTAACCCTAAGACATGTGAGCATGAGAGTCTAATCCTAAGACATGTGAGCATGAGAGTCTAATCCTAAGACATGTGAGTATGAGAGTGTAACCCTAAGACATGTGAGCATGAGAGTGTAATCCTAAGACATGTGAGTATGAGAGTCTAATCCTAAGACATGTGAGCATGAGATTACAATCCTAAGACATGTGAGTATTGAGATTACAATCCTAAGACATGTGAGTATGAGAGTGTAATCCTAAGACAGGTGAGTATTAGAGTGTAACCCTAAGACATGTGAGTATGAGAGTCTAATCCTAAGACATGTGAGTATGAGAGTGAAATCCTAAGACATGTGAGCATGAGAGTGTAATCCTAAGACATGTGAGTATGAGAGTGTAATCCTAAGACTTGTGAGTATGAGAGTCTAATCCTAAGACATGTGAGTATGAGGGTGTAATCCTAAGACATGTGAGTATGAGAGTCTAATCCTAAGACATGTGAGTATGAGAGTCTAATCCTAAGACATGTGAGTATGAGAGTGTAATCCTAAGACATGTGAGTATGAGAGTCTAATCCTAAGACATGTGAGCATGAGAGTCTAATCCTAAGACATGTGAGTATGAGAGTCTAATCCTAAGACATGTGAGTATGAGAGTCTAATCCTAAGACATGTGAGTATGAGAGTGTAATCCTAAGACATGTGAGTATGAGAGTGTAACCCTAAGACATGTGAGTATGAGGGTGTAATCCTAAGACATGTGAGTATGAGAGTGTAACCCTAAGACATGTGAGTATGAGAGTCTAATCCTCAGACATGTGAGTATGAGAGTCTAATCCTAAGACATGTGAGTATGAGAGTCTAATCCTAAGACATGTGAGTATGGGAGTCTAATCCTAAGACATGTGAGTATGAGAGTCTAATCCTAAGACATGTGAGTTTGAGAGTGTAATCCTAAGACATGTGAGTATGAGATTACAATCCTAAGACATGTGAGTATGAGAGTCTAATCCTAAGACATGTGAGCATGAGAGTCTAATCCTAAGACATGTGAGTATGAGAGTGTAATCCTAAGACATGTGAGTATGACAGTGTAATCCTAAGACATGTGAGTATGAGAGTCTAATCCTAAGACATGTGAGCATGAGATTGTAATCCTAAGACATGTGAGTATGAGAGTGTAATCCTAAGACATGTGAGCATGAGCGGGTAATCCTAAGACATGTGAGTATGAGAGTCTAATCCTAAGACATGTGAGTATGAGAGTGTAATCCTAGTGACATGTGAGTATGAGATTACAATCCTAAGACATGTGATTATGAGAGTGTAATCCTAAGACATGTGAGTATGAGAGTCTAATCCTAAGACATGTGATTATGAGAGTGTAATCCTAAGACATGTGAGTATGAGAGTGTAATCCTAAGACATGTGAGTATGAGAGTCTAATCCTAAGACATGTGAGTATGAGAGTGTAATCCTAAGACATGTGAGTATGAGAGTCTAATCCTAAGACATGTGAGTATGAGAGTGTAATCCTAAGACATGTGAGTATGAGGGTGTAATCCTAAGACATGTGAGTATGAGAGTCTAATCCTAAGACATGTGAGTATGAGAGTGTAACCCTAAGACATGTGAGTATGAGAGTCTAATCCTAAGACATGTGAGTATGAGAGTCTAATCCTAAGACATGTGAGTATGAGAGTCTAATCCTAAGACTTGTGAGTATGAGAGTGTAATCCTAAGACATGTGAGTATGAGAGTGTAATCCTAAGACATGTGAGTATGAGAGTCTAATCCTAAGACATGTGAGTATGAGGGTGTAATCCTAAGACATGTGAGTATGAGAGTCTAATCCTAAGACATGTGAGTATGAGAGTGTAACCCTAAGACATGTGAGTATGAGAGTCTAATCCTAAGACATGTGAGTATGAGATTGTAATCCTAAGACATGTCAGTATGAGAGTGTAATCCTAAGACACGTGAGTATGAGAGTGTAATCCTAAGACATGTGAGTATGAGAGTGTAATCCTAAGACATGTGAGTATGAGAGTGTAACCCTAAGACATGTGAGTATGAGAGTGTAACCCTAAGACATGTGAGTATGAGAGTCTAATCCTAAGACATGTGAGTATGAGAGTGTAATCCTAGTGACATGTGAGTATGAGATTACAATCCTAAGACATGTGATTATGAGAGTGTAATCCTAAGACATGTGAGTATGATAGTCTAATCCTAAGACATGTGATTATGAGAGTGTAATCCTAAGACATGTGAGTATGAGAGTGTAATCCTAAGACATGTGAGTATGAGAGTCTAATCCTAAGACATGTGAGTATGAGAGTGTAATCCTAAGACATGTGAGTATGAGAGTCTAATCCTAAGACATGTGAGTATGAGAGTGTAATCCTAAGACATGTGAGTATGAGGGTGTAATCCTAAGACATGTGAGTATGAGAGTGTAATCCTAAGACACGTGAGTATGAGAGTGTAATCCTAAGACATGTGAGTATGAGAGTGTAATCCTAAGACATGTGAGTATGAGAGTGTAATCCTAAGACATGTGAGTATGAGAGTGTAACCCTAAGACATGTGAGTATGAGAGTGTAACCCTAAGACATGTGAGTATGAGAGTGTAACCCTAAGACATGTGAGTATGAGAGTCTAATCCTAAGACATGTGAGTATGAGAGTGTAATCCTAGTGACATGTGAGTATGAGATTACAATCCTAAGACATGTGATTATGAGAGTGTAATCCTAAGACATGTGAGTATGATAGTCTAATCCTAAGACATGTGATTATGAGAGTGTAATCCTAAGACATGTGAGTATGAGAGTGTAATCCTAAGACATGTGAGTATGAGAGTCTAATCCTAAGACATGTGAGTATGAGAGTGTAATCCTAAGACATGTGAGTATGAGAGTCTAATCCTAAGACATGTGAGTATGAGAGTGTAATCCTAAGACATGTGAGTATGAGGGTGTAATCCTAAGACATGTGAGTATGAGAGTCTAATCCTAAGACATGTGAGTATGAGGGTGTAATCCTAAGACATGTGAGTATGAGAGTCTAATCCTCAGACATGTGAGTATGAGAGTCTAATCCTAAGACATGTGAGTATGAGAGTCTAATCCTAAGACATGTGAGTATGAGAGTCTAACCCTAAGACTTGTGAGTATGAGAGTCTAATCCTAAGACATGTGAGTATGAGAGTGTAATCCTAAGACATGTGAGTATGAGAGTGTAATCCTAAGACATGTGAGTATGAGAGTGTAACCCTAAGACATGTGAGTATGAGAGTGTAATCCTAAGACATGTGAGTATGAGAGTGTAACCCTAAGACATGTGAGTATGAGAGTGTAACCCTAAGACATGTGAGTATGAGAGTGTAATCCTAAGACATGTGAGTATGAGAGTGTAATCCTAAGACATGTGAGTATGAGAGTGTAATCCTAAGACATGTGAGTATGAGAGTGTAATCCTAAGACATGTGAGTATGAGAGTGTAACCCTAAGACATGTGAGTATGAGAGTGTAATCCTAAGACATGTGAGTATGAGAGTGTAATCCTAAGACATGTGAGTATGAGAGTGTAATCCTAAGACATGTGAGTATGAGAGTCTAATCCTAGTGACATGTGAGTATGAGAGTCTAATCCTAGTGACATGTGAGTATGAGAGTCTAATCCTAAGACATGTGAGTATGAGAGTCTAATCCTAAGACATGTGAGTATGAGAGTGTAACCCTAAGACATGTGAGTATGAGAGTGTAATCCTAAGACATGTGAGTATGAGAGTGTAATCCTAAGACACGTGAGTATGAGAGTCTAATCCTAAGACATGTGAGTATGAGAGTGTAATCCTAAGACATGTGAGTATGAGAGTGTAATCCTAAGACATGTGAGCATGAGAGTCTAATCCTAAGACATGTGAGCATGAGATTACAATCCTAAGACATGTGAGTATGAGAGTGTAATCCTAAGACATGTGAGTATGAGATTGTAATCCTAAGACATGTGAGCATGAGAGTGTAATCCTAAGACATGTGAGTATGAGAGTGTAATCCTAAGACAAGTGAGTATGAGAGTGTAATCCTAAGACATGTGAGTATGAGAGTGTAACCCTAAGACATGTGAGCATGAGAGTGTAATCCTAAGACATGTGAGTATGAGAGTGTAACCCTAAGACATGTGAGTATGAGAGTCTAATCCTAGTGACATGTGAGTATGAGAGTCTAATCCTAGTGACATGTGAGTATGAGAGTCTAATCCTAAGACATGTGAGTATGAGAGTCTAATCCTAAGACATGTGAGTATGAGAGTGTAACCCTAAGACATGTGAGTATGAGAGTGTAATCCTAAGACATGTGAGTATGAGAGTGTAATCCTAAGACACGTGAGTATGAGAGTCTAATCCTAAGACATGTGAGTATGAGAGTGTAATCCTAAGACATGTGAGTATGAGAGTGTAATCCTAAGACATGTGAGTATGAGAGTGTAATCCTAAGACATGTGAGTATGAGAGTGTAATCCTAAGACATGTGAGTATGAGAGTCTAATCCTAAGACATGTGAGTATGAGAGTGTAATCCTAAGACATGTGAGTATGAGAGTGTAATCCTAAGACATGTGAGTATGAGAGTGTAACCCTAAGACATGTGAGTATGAGAGTCTAATCCTAAGACATGTTAGTATGAAAGTGTAATCCTAAGACATGTGAGTATGAGAGTGTAATCCTAAGACATGTGAGTATGAGAGTCTAATCCTAAGACATGTGAGTATGAGAGTGTAATCCTAAGACATGTGAGTATGAGAGTCTAATCCTAAGACATGTGAGTATGATAGTCTAATCCTAAGACATGTGAGTATGAGAGTCTAATCCTAAGACATGTGAGTATGAGAGTGTAATCCTAAGACATGTGAGTATGAGAGTCTAATCCTAAGACATGTGAGTATGAGAGTCTAATCCTAAGACATGTGAGTATGAGAGTCTAATCCTAGTGACATGTGAGTATGAGAGTCTAATCCTAAGACATGTGAGTATGAGAGTCTAATCCTAAGACATGTGAGTATGAGAGTCTAATCCTAAGACATGTGAGTATGAGAGTCTAACCCTAAGACATATGAGTATGAGAGTGTAATCCTAAGACATGTGAGCATGAGAGTCTAATCCTAAGACATGTTAGTAAGAGAGTGTAATCCTAAGACATGTGAGTATGAGAGTGTAATCCTAAGACATGTGAGTATGAGAGTCTAATCCTAAGACATGTGAGTATGAGAGTCTAATCCTAAGACATGTGAGTATGAGAGTGTAATCCTAAGACATGTGAGAATGAGAGTGTAATCCTAAGACATGTGAGTATGAGAGTCTAATCCTAAGACATGTGAGTATGAGAGTCTAATCCTAAGACATGTGAGTATGAGAGTCTAATCCTAAGACATGTGAGTATGAGAGTGTAATCCTAAGACATGTGAGTATGAGAGTCTAATCCTAAGACATGTGAGTATGAGAGTCTAATCCTAAGACATGTGAGTATGAGAGTGTAATCCTAAGACATGTGAGTATGAGAGTCTAATCCTAAGACATGTGAGTATGATAGTCTAATCCTAAGACATGTGAGTATGAGAGTCTAATCCTAAGACATGTGAGTATGAGAGTGTAATCCTAAGACATGTGAGTATGAGAGTCTAATCCTAAGACATGTGAGTATGAGAGTCTAATCCTAAGACATGTGAGTATGAGAGTCTAATCCTAAGACATGTGAGTATGAGAGTCTAACCCTAAGACATATGAGTATGAGAGTGTAATCCTAGTGACATGTGAGTATGAGAGTGTAATCCTAAGACATGTGAGTATGAGAGTCTAATCCTAAGACATGTGAGCATGAGAGTGTAACCCTAAGACATGTGAGTATGAGAGTGTAATCCTAAGACTTGTGAATATGAGAGTCTAATTCTAAGACATGTGAGTATGAGAGTCTAATCCTAAGACATGTGAGCATGAGAGTCTAATCCTAAGACATGTGAGTATGAGAGTGTAATCCTAAGACATGTGAGCATGACAGATCTAAGAGAGAGGCATAGAGAGAGAGATAGAGAGACACAGAGATTCGAAATAACAGCTGACATAGGCAGGTAGAATGGAAACATCACAGTCAGTTAAGACTTTACCTAGTTACTAACGTCCTTCTAATGATTGCTCAGTTTGTACCCATCTTCTCGGTTGAAGTTGTTTCTGTGTGTATATATCTGGATGGCTTCATGAACAAATCTCTGAATGTAGCTGGTGGGTTTTCAGAGTACCCCCGTCTTGGGAAAAATCTATTTCGTGTGAGCCCACGTCGTTTAAACAATGATCGGCAACGGAGAGGTATTGGTCCTTCCGTGTTTCAGATCTGCCTTGTGTTCACGGACGCGGTCAGAGACCTGTCGTTTCGTTTCCCCAATGTAGCTGCTGCCACTAGCATAAGTCAGTTTGTAGACACCAGGGTATTGCATGTCAGGAATCACACCCTTTTACGGATGGGATCAAATCACGGATTTTGTGTACTGTATTGAAACGAACCTGGATCTTGTGTTTGTTTTAAGATTTTGGAAATATTTTTGGTAACCCCTGCTATGTACGGTAAAGTGATGGTTTTGGTTTTGGTTGGATCCTCAGAAGGTGGATAGAGGTACAAGGCGTCTGTGGCTCGCCTGGACACGTGCCGATGCCGCAGTAGTGGAAGCACGTGTCTCGGCTCGTGTTAGACAGAGAGTGACAGATAGAGAGTGATAGATAGAGAGTGATAGATAGAGCGTGATAGATAGAGAGTGATAGATAGAGAGTGATAGATAGAGAGTGATAGATAGAGAGTGATAGATAGAGAGTGATAGATAGAGAGTGATAGATAGAGAGTGATAGATAGTGATAGATAGAGAGTGATAGATAGAGAGTGATAGATAGAGAGTGATAGATAGAGAGTGATAGATAGAGAGTGATAGATAGAGAGTGATAGATAGAGAGTGATAGAGAGTAATAGATAGAGAGTGATAGATAGATAGTGATAGATAGAGATAGAAAGATAGAGAGTGATAGATAGAGAGTGATAGATAGTGAGAGATAGATAGAGATAGATAGATAGAGAGTGATAGATAGAGAGTGATAGATAGAGAGTGATAGTTAGGGATAGATAGATAGAGAGTGATAGATAGAGAGTGATAGATAGAGAGTGATAGTTAGGGATAGATAGATAGAGAGTGATAGATAGAGAGTGATATATAGAGAGTGATAGATAGAGAGTGATAGATAGAGAGTGATAGATAGAGAGTGATAGATAGAGAGTGATAGATAGAGATAGATAGACAGTGATAGATAGAGAGTGATAGATAGAGATAGATAGACAGTGATAGATAGATAGTGATAGATAGAGAGTGATAGATAGAGATAGATAGAGAGTGATAGATAGAGAGTGATAGATAGAGAGTGATAGATAGATAGTGATAGATAGAGAGTGATAGATAGATAGTGATAGATAGAGAGTGATAGATAGAGAGTTATAGATAGAGAGTGATAGAGAGTGATAGATAGAGAGTGATAGATAGAGAGTGATAGAGAGAGAGTGATAGATAGAGAGTGATAGATAGAGAGTGATAGATAGAGAGTGATAGATAGAGAGTGATAGATAGAGAGTGATAGAGAGTGATAGCTAGAGAGTGATAGATAGAGAGTGATAGATAGTGATAGATAGAGAGCGATAGATAGAGATAGATAGAGAGTGATAGATAGATAGTGATAGATAGAGAGTGATAGATAGAGATAGATAGAGAGTGATAGATAGAGAGTGATAGATAGATAGTGATAGATAGAGAGTGATAGATAGAGAGTGATAGATAGAGAGTGATAGATAGAGAGTGATAGATAGATAGTGATAGATAGAGAGTGATAGATAGTGATAGATAGATAGAGAGTGATAGATAGAGATAGATAGAGAGTGATAGACAGAGAGTGATAGATAGAGAGTGATAGATAGAGAGTGATAGATAGAGAGTGATAGATAGAGAGTGATAGATAGAGAGTGATAGATAGAGAGTGATAGATAGAGAGTGATAGATAGAGAGTGATAGATAGACAGTGATAGATAGAGAGTGATAGATAGTGATAGATAGATAGAGAGTGATAGATAGAGACAGATAGATAGAGAGTGATAGATAGAGAGTGATAGATAGAGCGTGATAGATAGAGCGTGATAGAGAGTGATAGATAGAGAGTGATAGATAGATAGATAGTGATAGATAGAGAGTGATAGATAGAGAGTGATAGATAGAGAGTGATAGATAGAGAGTGATAGATAGAGAGTGATAGATAGAGAGTGATAGATAGTGATAGATAGATAGAGAGTGATAGATAGAGAGTGATAGATAGAGAGTGATAGAGAGTGATAGATAGAGAGTGATAGATAGAAAGTGATAGAGAGTGATAGATAGAGAGTGATAGATAGAAAGTGATAGATAGAGAGTGATAGATAGAGATAGATAGATAGAGAGTGATAGATAGAGATAGATAGATAGTGATAGATAGAGAGTGATAGATAGAGAGTGATAGATAGAGAGTGATAGATAGAGAGTGATAGATAGAGATTGATAGATAGAAAGTGATAGATAGAGAGTGATAGATAGAGAGTGATAGATAGAGATAGATAGAGTGTGATAGATAGAGAGTGATAGATAGAGAGTGATAGATAGAGTGATAGATAGAGAGTGATAGATAGAGAGTGATAGAGAGTGAAAGATAGATAGTGATAGATAGAGAGTGATAGATAGAGAGTGATAGATAGAGAGTGATAGATAGAGAGTGATAGATAGAGAGGGATAGATAGTGATAGAGAGTGATAGATAGAGAGTGATAGAGAGTGATAGATAGAGATAGATAGAGAGTGATAGATAGAGTGATAGATAGATAGTGATAGATAGAGAGAGATAGTGATAGATAGTGATAGATAGAGAGTGATAGATAGATAGTGATAGATAGAGAGAGATAGATAGAGAGTGAAAGATAGAGAGTGATAGATAGAGAGTGATAGATAGAGAGTGATAGATAGAGAGTGATAGATAGAGAGTGATAGATAGAGAGTGATAGATAGAGATAGATAGAGAGTGATAGATAGAGAGTGATAGATAGAGAGTGATAGATAGAGATAGATAGTGATAGATAGATAGAGAGTGATAGATAGATAGTGATAGATAGAGATAGATAGAGAGTGATAGATAGATAGAGAGTGATAGATAGAGAGTGATAGATAGAGAGTGATAGATAGAGAGTGATAGATAGAGAGTGATAGATAGAGAGTGATAGATAGAGAGTGATAGAGAGTAATAGATAGATAGAGATAGAAAGAGAGTGATAGATAGAGAGTGAAAGATAGAGAGTATTAGATAGAGAGTGATAGATAGAGAGTGATAGATAGATAGAGAGTGATAGATAGAGATAGATAGAGAGTGATAGATAGAGAGTGATAGATAGAGAGTGATAGTTAGGGATAGATAGATAGAGAGTGATAGATAGAGAGTGATAGATAGAGAGTGATAGATAGAGAGTGATAGATAGAGAGTGATAGATAGAGAGTGATAGATAGAGAGTGATAGATAGAGAGTGATAGATAGAGAGTGATAGATAGAAAGTGATAGATAGAGAGTGATAGATAGATAGTGATAGATAGAGAGTGATAGATAGAGAGTGATAGATAGAGAGTGATAGATAGAGAGTGATAGATAGAGAGTGATAGAGAGTGATAGATAGAGAGTGATAGATAGATAGTGATAGATAGAGAGTGATAGATAGAGAGTGATAGATAGAGAGTGATAGATAGAGAGTGATAGATAGAGAGTGATAGATAGAGAGTGATAGATAGAGAGTGATTGATAGAGAGTGATAGATAGAGAGTGATAGATAGAGAGTGATAGATAGAGAGTGATAGATAGTGATAGATAGAGAGTGATAGATAGAGAGTGATAGATAGAGAGAGATAGATAGAGAGTGATAGATAGATAGTAATAGATAGATTGTGATAGATAGATAGTGATAGATAGAGAGTGATAGATAGAGAGTGATAGAGAGTGATAGATAGAGAGTGATAGATAGAGAGTGATAGATAGAGAGTGATAGATAGAGAGTGATAGATAGAGAGTGATAGATAGAGAGTGATAGATAGAGAGTGATAGATAGAGAGTGATAGATAGAGAGTGATAGATAGAGAGTGATAGATAGATAGTGATAGATAGAGAGTGATAGATAGAGAGTGATAGATAGAGAGCGATAGATAGAGAGTGATAGATAGAGAGTGATAGATAGTGATAGATAGAGAGTGATAGATAGTGAGAGATAGAGAGTGATAGATAGAGAGTGATAGATAGAGAGTGATAGATAGAGAGTGATAGATAGAGAGTGATAGAGAGTAATAGATAGAGAGTGATAGATAGATAGTGATAGATAGAGATAGAAAGATAGAGAGTGATAGATAGAGAGTGATAGATAGTGAGAGATAGATAGAGATAGATAGATAGAGAGTGATAGATTGAGAGTGATAGATAGAGAGTGATAGTTAGGGATAGATAGATAGAGAGTGATAGATAGAGAGTGATAGATAGAGAGTGATAGTTAGGGATAGATAGATAGAGAGTGATAGATAGAGAGTGATAGATAGAGAGTGATAGATAGAGAGTGATAGATAGAGAGTGATAGATAGAGAGTGATAGATAGAGAGTGATAGATAGAGATAGATAGACAGTGATAGATAGAGAGTGATAGATAGAGATAGATAGAGAGTGATAGATAGAGAGTGATAGATAGATAGTGATAGATAGAGAGTGATAGATTGATAGTGATAGATAGAGAGTGATAGATAGAGAGTTATAGATAGAGAGTGATAGAGAGTGATAGATAGAGAGTGATAGATAGAGAGTGATAGATAGAGAGTGATAGATAGAGAGTGATAGATAGAGAGTGATAGATAGAGAGTGATAGATAGAGAGTGATAGATAGAGAGTGATAGAGAGTGATAGATAGAGAGTGATAGATAGTGATAGATAGAGAGCGATAGATAGAGATAGATAGAGAGTGATAGATAGATAGTGATAGATAGAGAGTGATAGATAGATAGTGATAGATAGAGAGTGATAGATAGAGAGTGATAGATAGATAGTGATAGATAGAGAGTGATAGATAGAGAGTGATAGATAGAGAGTGATAGATAGAGAGTGATAGATAGAGAGTGATAGATAGAGAGTGATAGATAGTGATAGATAGATAGAGAGTGATAGATAGAGATAGATAGAGAGTGATAGACAGAGAGTGATAGATAGAGAGTGATAGATAGAGAGTGATAGATAGAGAGTGATAGATAGAGAGTGATAGATAGAGAGTGATAGATAGAGAGTGATAGATAGAGAGTGATAGATAGAGAGTGATAGATAGAGAGTGATAGATAGACAGTGATAGATAGAGAGTGATAGATAGTGATAGATAGATAGAGAGTGATAGATAGAGACAGATAGATAGAGAGTGATAGATAGAGAGTGATAGATAGAGCGTGATAGAGAGTGATAGATAGAGAGTGATAGATAGAGAGTGATAGATAGATAATGATAGATAGAGAGTGATAGATAGAGAGTGATAGATAGAGAGTGATAGATAGAGAGTGATAGATAGAGAGTGATAGATAGAGAGTGATAGATAGAGAGTGATAGATAGAGAGTGATAGATAGAGAGTGATAGATAGTGATAGATAGATAGAGAGTGATAGATAGAGAGTGATAGATAGAGAGTGATAGAGAGTGATAGATAGAGAGTGATAGATAGAAAGTGATAGAGAGTGATAGATAGAGAGTGATAGATAGAAAGTGATAGATAGAGAGTGATAGATAGAGATAGATAGATAGAGAGTGATAGATAGAGATAGATAGATAGTGATAGATAGAGAGTGATAGATAGAGAGTGATAGATAGAGAGTGATAGATAGAGAGTGATAGATAGAGATTGATAGATAGAAAGTGATAGATAGAGAGTGATAGATAGAGAGTGATAGATAGAGATAGATAGAGTGTGATAGATAGAGAGTGATAGATAGAGAGTGATAGATAGAGTGATAGATAGAGAGTGATAGATAGAGAGTGATAGAGAGTGAAAGATAGATAGTGATAGATAGAGAGTGATAGATAGAGAGTGATAGATAGAGAGTGATAGATAGAGAGTGATAGATAGAGAGTGATAGAGAGTGATAGATAGAGATAGATAGAGAGTGATAGATAGAGTGATAGATAGATAGTGATAGATAGAGAGAGATAGTGATAGATAGTGATAGATAGAGAGTGATAGATAGATAGTGATAGATAGAGAGAGATAGATAGAGAGTGAAAGATAGAGAGTGATAGATAGAGAGTGATAGATAGAGAGTGATAGATAGAGAGTGATAGATAGAGAGTGATAGATAGAGAGTGATAGATAGAGATAGATAGAGAGGGATAGATAGAGAGTGATAGATAGAGAGTGATAGATAGAGATAGATAGTGATAGATAGATAGAGAGTGATAGATAGATAGTGATAGATAGAGATAGATAGAGAGTGATAGATAGATAGAGAGTGATAGATAGAGAGTGATAGATAGAGAGTGATAGATAGAGAGTGATAGATAGAGAGTGATAGAGAGTAATAGATAGATAGAGATAGATAGAGAGTGATAGATAGAGAGTGAAAGATAGAGAGTATTAGATAGAGAGTGATAGATAGAGAGTGATAGATAGATAGAGAGTGATAGATAGAGATAGATAGAGAGTGATAGATAGATATAGAGTGATAGATAGAGAGTGATAGATAGAGAGTGATAGATAGAGAGTGATAGATAGAGAGTGATAGATAGAAAGTGATAGATAGAGAGTGATAGATAGATAGTGATAGATAGAGAGTGATAGATAGAGAGTGATAGATAGAGAGTGATAGATAGAGAGTGATAGATAGAGAGTGATAGATAGAGAGTGATAGAGAGTGATAGATAGAGAGTGATAGATAGATAGTGATAGATAGAGAGTGATAGATAGAGAGTGATAGATAGAGAGTGATAGATAGAGAGTGATAGATAGAGAGTGATAGATAGAGAGTGATAGATAGAGAGTGATTGATAGAGAGCGATAGATAGAGAGTGATAGATAGAGAGTGATAGATAGAGAGTGATAGATAGTGATAGATAGAGAGTGATAGATAGAGAGTGATAGATAGAGAGAGATAGATAGAGAGTGATAGATAGATAGTAATAGATAGATTGTGATAGATAGATAGATAGTGATAGATAGAGAGTGATAGATAGAGAGTGATAGAGAGTGATAGATAGAGAGTGATAGATAGAGAGTGATAGATAGAGAGTGATAGATAGAGAGTGATAGATAGAGAGTGATAGATAGAGAGTGATAGATAGAGAGTGATAGATAGAGAGTGATAGATAGAGAGTGATAGATAGAGAGTGATAGATAGATAGTGATAGATAGAGAGTGATAGATAGAGAGTGATAGATAGAGAGCGATAGATAGAGAGTGATAGATAGAGAGTGATAGATAGTGATAGATAGATAGTGATAGATAGAGAGTGATAGATAGAGAGTGATAGATAGAGAGTGATAGAGAGTGATAGATAGAGAGTGATAGATAGAGAGTGATAGATAGAGAGTGATAGAGAGTGATAGATAGAGAGATAGATAGAGAGTGATAGATAGAGAGTGATAGAGAGTGATAGATAGAGAGTGATAGAGAGTGAAAGATAGAGAGTGATAGATAGAGAGTTATAGAGAGTGATAGATAGAGAGTGATAGAGAGTGATAGATAGATAGAGAGTGATAGATAGAGAGTGATAGATAGATAGAGATAGATAGAGAGTGATAGATAGATAGTGATAGATAGAGAGTGAAAGATAGAGAGTGATAGATAGAGAGTGATAGAGAGTGATAGATAGATAGAGAGTGATAGATAGAGAGTGATAGATAGATAGATAGAGAGTGATAGAGAGTGATAGATAGAGAGTGATAGATAGAGAGTGATAGATAGAGAGTGATAGATAGAGAGTGATAGATAGAGATTGATAGATAGAAAGTGATAGATAGAGAGTGATAGATAGAGATAGATAGAGTGTGATAGATAGAGAGTGATAGATAGAGAGTGATAGATAGAGTGATAGATAGAGAATAGATAGAGAGTGATAGAGAGTGAAAGATAGATAGTGATAGATAGAGAGTGATAGATAGAGAGTGATAGATAGAGAGTGATAGATAGAGAGTGATAGATAGAGAGTGATAGATAGAGAGTGATAGATAGATAGTGATAAGAGATAGAGAGTGATAGATAGAGAGTGATAGATAGAGAGTGATAGATAGAGAGTGATAGATAGAGAGTGATAGATAGAGAGTGATAGATAGAGAGTGATAGATAGTGATAGATAGAGAGTGATAGATAGAGAGTGATAGATAGAGAGTGATAGATAGAGAGTGATAGATAGAGAGATAGATAGAGAGTGATAGATAGAGAGTGATAGAGAGTGATAGATAGAGAGTGAAAGATAGAGAGTGATAGATAGAGAGTGATAGATAGAGAGTGATAGATAGAGAGTGATAGAGAGTGATAGATAGAGAGTGAAAGATAGAGAGTGATAGATAGAGAGTGATAGATAGAGAGTGATAGATAGATAGAGAGTGATAGATAGAGAGTGATAGATAGAGAGTGATAGATAGAGAGTGATAGATAGAGAGTGATAGATAGAGAGAGATAGATAGAGAGTGATAGATAGAGAGTGATAGATAGAGAGTGATAGATAGAGAGTGATAGATAGAGAGTGATAGATAGAGAGTGATAGATAGAGAGTGATAGATAGAGAGTGATAGATAGAGAGTGATAGATAGAGAGTGATAGAGAGTGATAGATAGAGAGTGATAGATAGATAGTGATAGATAGAGAGTGATAGATAGAGAGTGATAGATAGAGAGTGATAGATAGAGAGTGATAGATAGAGAGTGATAGATAGAGAGTGATTTAGAGAGTGATTGATAGAGAGCGATAGATAGAGAGTGATAGATAGAGAGTGATAGATAGAGAGTGATAGATAGTGACTAGATAGAGAGTGATAGATAGAGAGTGATAGATAGAGAGAGAGAGATAGAGAGTGATAGATAGATAGTAATAGATAGATTGTGATAGATAGATAGATAGTGATAGATAGAGAGTGATAGATAGAGAGTGATAGAGAGTGATAGATAGAGAGTGATAGATAGAGAGTGATAGATAGAGAGTGATAGATAGAGAGTGATAGATAGAGAGTGATAGATAGAGAGTGATAGATAGAGAGTGATAGATAGAGAGTGATAGATAGAGAGTGATAGATAGAGAGTGATAGATAGAGAGTGATAGATAGAGAGTGATAGATAGAGAGTGATAGATAGAGAGCGATAGATAGAGAGTGATAGATAGAGAGTGATAGATAGTGATAGATAGATAGTGATAGATAGAGAGTGATAGATAGAGAGTGATAGATAGAGAGTGATAGAGAGTGATAGATAGAGAGTGATAGATAGAGAGTGATAGATAGAGAGTGATAGAGAGTGATAGATAGAGAGATAGATAGAGAGTGATAGATAGAGAGTGATAGAAGTGATAGATAGAGAGTGATAGAGAGTGAAAGATAGAGAGTGATAGATAGAGAGTTATAGAGAGTGATAGATAGAGAGTGATAGAGAGTGATAGATAGATAGAGAGTGATAGATAGAGAGTGATAGATAGATAGAGATAGATAGAGAGTGATAGATAGAGAGTGATAGATAGAGAGTGATAGATAGAGAGTGATAGATAGAGAGTGATAGATAGAGAGTGATAGATAGAGAGTGATAGATAGAGAGTGATAGATAGAGAGTGATAGATAGACAGTGATAGATAGAGAGTGATAGATAGTGATAGATAGATAGAGAGTGATAGATAGAGACAGATAGATAGAGAGTGATAGATAGAGAGTGATAGATAGAGCGTGATAGATAGAGCGTGATAGAGAGTGATAGATAGAGAGTGATAGATAGAGAGTGATAGATAGATAGTGATAGATAGAGAGTGATAGATAGAGAGTGATAGATAGAGAGTGATAGATAGAGAGTGATAGATAGAGAGTGATAGATAGAGAGTGATAGATAGAGAGTGATAGATAGAGAGTGATAGATAGAGAGTGATAGATAGTGATAGATAGATAGAGAGTGATAGATAGAGAGTGATAGATAGAGAGTGATAGAGAGTGATAGATAGAGAGTGATAGATAGAAAGTGATAGAGAGTGATAGATAGAGAGTGATAGATAGAAAGTGATAGATAGAGAGTGATAGATAGAGATAGATAGATAGAGAGTGATAGATAGAGATAGATAGATAGTGATAGATAGAGAGTGATAGATAGAGAGTGATAGATAGAGAGTGATAGATAGAGAGTGATAGATAGAGATTGATAGATAGAAAGTGATAGATAGAGAGTGATAGATAGAGAGTGATAGATAGAGATAGATAGAGTGTGATAGATAGAGAGTGATAGATAGAGAGTGATAGATAGAGTGATAGATAGAGAGTGATAGATAGAGAGTGATAGAGAGTGAAAGATAGATAGTGATAGATAGAGAGTGATAGATAGAGAGTGATAGATAGAGAGTGATAGATAGAGAGTGATAGATAGAGAGTGATAGAGAGTGATAGATAGAGATAGATAGAGAGTGATAGATAGAGTGATAGATAGATAGTGATAGATAGAGAGAGATAGTGATAGATAGTGATAGATAGAGAGTGATAGATAGATAGTGATAGATAGAGAGAGATAGATAGAGAGTGAAAGATAGAGAGTGATAGATAGAGAGTGATAGATAGAGAGTGATAGATAGAGAGTGATAGATAGAGAGTGATAGATAGAGAGTGATAGATAGAGAGTGATTGATAGAGAGCGATAGATAGAGAGTGATAGATAGAGAGTGATAGATAGAGAGTGATAGATAGTGATAGATAGAGAGTGATAGATAGAGAGTGATAGATAGAGAGAGATAGATAGAGAGTGATAGATAGATAGTAATAGATAGATTGTGATAGATAGATAGATAGTGATAGATAGAGAGTGATAGATAGAGAGTGATAGAGAGTGATAGATAGAGAGTGATAGATAGAGAGTGATAGATAGAGAGTGATAGATAGAGAGTGATAGATAGAGAGTGATAGATAGAGAGTGATAGATAGAGAGTGATAGATAGAGAGTGATAGATAGAGAGTGATAGATAGAGAGTGATAGATAGATAGTGATAGATAGAGAGTGATAGATAGAGAGTGATAGATAGAGAGCGATAGATAGAGAGTGATAGATAGAGAGTGATAGATAGTGATAGATAGATAGTGATAGATAGAGAGTGATAGATAGAGAGTGATAGATAGAGAGTGATAGAGAGTGATAGATAGAGAGTGATAGATAGAGAGTGATAGATAGAGAGTGATAGAGAGTGATAGATAGAGAGATAGATAGAGAGTGATAGATAGAGAGTGATAGAGAGTGATAGATAGAGAGTGATAGAGAGTGAAAGATAGAGAGTGATAGATAGAGAGTTATAGAGAGTGATAGATAGAGAGTGATAGAGAGTGATAGATAGATAGAGAGTGATAGATAGAGAGTGATAGATAGATAGAGATAGATAGAGAGTGATAGATAGATAGTGATAGATAGAGAGTGAAAGATAGAGAGTGATAGATAGAGAGTGATAGAGAGTGATAGATAGATAGAGAGTGATAGATAGAGAGTGATAGATAGATAGATAGAGAGTGATAGAGAGTGATAGATAGAGAGTGATAGATAGAGAGTGATAGATAGAGAGTGATAGATAGAGAGTGATAGATAGAGATTGATAGATAGAAAGTGATAGATAGAGAGTGATAGATAGAGATAGATAGAGTGTGATAGATAGAGAGTGATAGATAGAGAGTGATAGATAGAGTGATAGATAGAGAGTGATAGATAGAGAGTGATAGAGAGTGAAAGATAGATAGTGATAGATAGAGAGTGATAGATAGAGAGTGATAGATAGAGAGTGATAGATAGAGAGTGATAGATAGAGAGTGATAGATAGAGAGTGATAGATAGATAGTGATAGATAGAGAGTGATAGATAGAGAGTGATAGATAGAGAGTGATAGATAGAGAGTGATAGATAGAGAGTGATAGATAGAGAGTGATAGATAGAGAGTGATAGATAGTGATAGATAGAGAGTGATAGATAGAGAGTGATAGATAGAGAGTGATAGATAGAGAGTGATAGATAGAGAGATAGATAGAGAGTGATAGATAGAGAGTGATAGAGAGTGATAGATAGAGAGTGAAAGATAGAGAGTGATAGATAGAGAGTGATAGATAGAGAGTGATAGATAGAGAGTGATAGAGAGTGATAGATAGAGAGTGAAAGATAGAGAGTGATAGATAGAGAGTGATAGATAGAGAGTGATAGATAGATAGAGAGTGATAGATAGAGAGTGATAGATAGAGAGTGATAGATAGAGAGTGATAGATAGAGAGTGATAGATAGAGAGAGATAGATAGAGAGTGATAGATAGAGAGTGATAGATAGAGAGTGATAGATAGAGAGTGATAGATAGAGAGTGATAGATAGAGAGTGATAGATAGAGAGTGATAGATAGAGAGTGATAGATAGAGAGTGATAGATAGAGAGTGATAGATAGAGAGTGATAGAGAGTGATAGATAGAGAGTGATAGATAGATAGTGATAGATAGAGAGTGATAGATAGAGAGTGATAGATAGAGAGTGATAGATAGAGAGTGATAGATAGAGAGTGATAGATAGAGAGTGATAGATAGAGAGTGATTGATAGAGAGCGATAGATAGAGAGTGATAGATAGAGAGTGATAGATAGAGAGTGATAGATAGTGATAGATAGAGAGTGATAGATAGAGAGTGATAGATAGAGAGAGATAGATAGAGAGTGATAGATAGATAGTAATAGATAGATTGTGATAGATAGATAGATAGTGATAGATAGAGAGTGATAGATAGAGAGTGATAGAGAGTGATAGATAGAGAGTGATAGATAGAGAGTGATAGATAGAGAGTGATAGATAGAGAGTGATAGATAGAGAGTGATAGATAGAGAGTGATAGATAGAGAGTGATAGATAGAGAGTGATAGATAGAGAGTGATAGATAGATAGTGATAGATAGAGAGTGATAGATAGAGAGTGATAGATAGAGAGCGATAGATAGAGAGTGATAGATAGAGAGTGATAGATAGTGATAGATAGATAGTGATAGATAGAGAGTGATAGATAGAGAGTGATAGATAGAGAGTGATAGAGAGTGATAGATAGAGAGTGATAGATAGAGAGTGATAGATAGAGAGTGATAGAGAGTGATAGATAGAGAGATAGATAGAGAGTGATAGATAGAGAGTGATAGAGAGTGATAGATAGAGAGTGATAGAGAGTGAAAGATAGAGAGTGATAGATAGAGAGTTATAGAGAGTGATAGATAGAGAGTGATAGAGAGTGATAGATAGATAGAGAGTGATAGATAGAGAGTGATAGATAGATAGAGATAGATAGAGAGTGATAGATAGATAGTGATAGATAGAGAGTGAAAGATAGAGAGTGATAGATAGAGAGTGATAGAGAGTGATAGATAGATAGAGAGTGATAGATAGAGAGTGATAGATAGATAGATAGAGAGTGATAGAGAGTGATAGATAGAGAGTGATAGATAGAGAGTGATAGATAGAGAGTGATAGATAGAGAGTGATAGATAGAGATTGATAGATAGAAAGTGATAGATAGAGAGTGATAGATAGAGATAGATAGAGTGTGATAGATAGAGAGTGATAGATAGAGAGTGATAGATAGAGTGATAGATAGAGAGTGATAGATAGAGAGTGATAGAGAGTGAAAGATAGATAGTGATAGATAGAGAGTGATAGATAGAGAGTGATAGATAGAGAGTGATAGATAGAGAGTGATAGATAGAGAGTGATAGATAGAGAGTGATAGATAGATAGTGATAGATAGAGAGTGATAGATAGAGAGTGATAGATAGAGAGTGATAGATAGAGAGTGATAGATAGAGAGTGATAGATAGAGAGTGATAGATAGTGATAGATAGAGAGTGATAGATAGAGAGTGATAGATAGAGAGTGATAGATAGAGAGTGATAGATAGAGAGATAGATAGAGAGTGATAGATAGAGAGTGATAGAGAGTGATAGATAGAGAGTGAAAGATAGAGAGTGATAGATAGAGAGTGATAGATAGAGAGTGATAGATAGAGAGTGATAGAGAGTGATAGATAGAGAGTGAAAGATAGAGAGTGATAGATAGAGAGTGATAGATAGAGAGTGATAGATAGATAGAGAGTGATAGATAGAGAGTGATAGATAGAGAGTGATAGATAGAGAGTGATAGATAGAGAGTGATAGATAGAGAGAGATAGATAGAGAGTGATAGATAGAGAGTGATAGATAGAGAGTGATAGATAGAGAGTGATAGATAGAGAGTGATAGATAGAGAGTGATAGATAGAGAGTGATAGATAGAGAGTGATAGATAGAGAGTGATAGATAGAGAGTGATAGATAGATAGTGATAGATAGAGAGTGATAGATAGAGAGTGATAGATAGAGAGTGATAGATAGAGAGTGATAGATAGAGAGTGATAGATAGAGAGTGATAGATAGTGATAGATAGAGAGTGATAGATAGAGAGTGATAGATAGATAGTGATAGATAGAGAGTGATAGATAGAGAGTGATAGATAGAGAGTGATAGATAGAGAGTGATAGATAGAGAGTGATAGATAGAGAGTGATAGATAGAGAGTGATAGATAGAGAGTGATAGATAGAAAGTGATAGATAGAGAGTGATAGATAGATAGTAATAGATAGAGAGTGATAGATAGAGAGTGATAGATAGAGAGTGATAGATAGAGAGTGATAGATAGAGAGTGATAGAGAGTGATAGATAGAGAGTGATAGATAGATAGTGATAGATAGAGAGTGATAGATAGAGAGTGATAGATAGAGAGTGATAGATAGAGAGTGATAGATAGAGAGTGATAGATAGAGAGTGATAGATAGAGAGTGATTGATAGAGAGTGATAGATAGAGAGTGATAGATAGAGAGTGATAGATAGAGAGTGATAGATAGAGAGTGATAGATAGAGAGTGATAGATAGAGAGTGATAGATAGAGAGTGATAGATAGAGAGTGATAGATAGAGAGTGATAGATAGAGAGTTATAGATAGAACGTAATAGAGAGTGATAGATAGATAGTGATAGAGAGTGATAGATAGAGAGTGATAGATAGAGAGTGATAGATAGAGATAGATAGAGAGTGATAGATAGAGAGTGATAGATAGAGAGAGATAGATAGAGAGTGATAGATAGATAGTGATAGATAGAGAGTGATAGATAGAGAGTGATAGATAGAGAGTGATAGATAGAGAGTGATAGATAGAGAGTGATAGATAGAGAGTGATAGATAGAGAGTTATAGATAGAACGTAATAGAGAGTGATAGATAGATAGTGATAGAGAGTGATAGATAGAGAGTGATAGATAGAGAGTGATAGATAGAGATAGATAGAGAGTGATAGATAGAGAGTGATAGATAGAGAGAGATAGATAGAGAGTGATAGATAGAGAGTGATAGATAGAGAGTGATAGATAGAGAGTTATAGATAGAGAGTGATAGATAGATAGTGATAGATAGAGAGAGATAGATAGAGCGTGATAGAGAGTGATAGATAGAGAGTGATAGATAGATAGTGATAGATAGAGAGTGATAGATAGAGAGTGATAGATAGAGATAGATAGAGAGTGATAGATAGAGAGTGATAGATAGAGAGAGATAGATTGAGCGTGATAGAGAGTGATAGATAGAGAGTGATAGATAGATAGTGATAGATAGAGAGTGATAGATAGAGAGTGATAGATAGAGAGTGATAGATAGTGATAGATAGAGAGTGATAGATAGAGAGTGATAGATAGAGAGTTATAGATAGAACGTAATAGAGAGTGATAGATAGATAGTGATAGAGAGTGATAGATAGAGAGTGATAGATAGAGAGTGATAGATAGAGAGAGATAGTGATAGATAGAGAGTGATAGATAGAGAGTGATAGATAGAGAGTGATAGATAGAGAGTGATAGATAGAGAGTGATAGATAGAGAGAGATAGATAGTGATAGATAGAGAGTGATAGATAGATAGTGATAGATAGAGAGTGATAGATAGAGAGTGATAGATAGAGAGTGATAGATAGAGAGTGATAGATAGATAGTGATAGATAGAGAGTGATAGATAGAGAGTGATAGATAGAGAGTGATAGATAGAGAGTGATAGATAGAGAGTGATAGATAGAGAGTGATAGATAGTGATAGATAGAGAGTGATAGATAGAGAGTGATAGATAGAGAGTGATAGATAGAGAGTGATAGATAGAGAGATAGATAGAGAGTGATAGATAGAGAGTGATAGAGAGTGATAGATAGAGAGTGAAAGATAGAGAGTGATAGATAGAGAGTGATAGATAGAGAGTGATAGATAGAGAGTGATAGAGAGTGATAGATAGAGAGTGAAAGATAGAGAGTGATAGATAGAGAGTGATAGATAGAGAGTGATAGATAGATAGAGAGTGATAGATAGAGAGTGATAGATAGAGAGTGATAGATAGAGAGTGATAGATAGAGAGTGATAGATAGAGAGAGATAGATAGAGAGTGATAGATAGAGAGTGATAGATAGAGAGTGATAGATAGAGAGTGATAGATAGAGAGTGATAGATAGAGAGTGATAGATAGAGAGTGATAGATAGAGAGTGATAGATAGAGAGTGATAGATAGAGAGTGATAGATAGATAGTGATAGATAGAGAGTGATAGATAGAGAGTGATAGATAGAGAGTGATAGATAGAGAGTGATAGATAGAGAGTGATAGATAGAGAGTGATAGATAGTGATAGATAGAGAGTGATAGATAGAGAGTGATAGATAGATAGTGATAGATAGAGAGTGATAGATAGAGAGTGATAGATAGAGAGTGATAGATAGAGAGTGATAGATAGAGAGTGATAGATAGAGAGTGATAGATAGAGAGTGATAGATAGAGAGTGATAGATAGAAAGTGATAGATAGAGAGTGATAGATAGATAGTGATAGATAGAGAGTGATAGATAGAGAGTGATAGATAGAGAGTGATAGATAGAGAGTGATAGATAGAGAGTGATAGAGAGTGATAGATAGAGAGTGATAGATAGATAGTGATAGATAGAGAGTGATAGATAGAGAGTGATAGATAGAGAGTGATAGATAGAGAGTGATAGATAGAGAGTGATAGATAGAGAGTGATAGATAGAGAGTGATTGATAGAGAGTGATAGATAGAGAGTGATAGATAGAGAGTGATAGATAGAGAGTGATAGATAGAGAGTGATAGATAGAGAGTGATAGATAGAGAGTGATAGATAGAGAGTGATAGATAGAGAGTGATAGATAGAGAGTGATAGATAGAGAGTTATAGATAGAACGTAATAGAGAGTGATAGATAGATAGTGATAGAGAGTGATAGATAGAGAGTGATAGATAGAGAGTGATAGATAGAGATAGATAGAGAGTGATAGATAGAGAGTGATAGATAGAGAGAGATAGATAGAGAGTGATAGATAGATAGTGATAGATAGAGAGTGATAGATAGAGAGTGATAGATAGAGAGTGATAGATAGAGAGTGATAGATAGAGAGTGATAGATAGAGAGTGATAGATAGAGAGTTATAGATAGAACGTAATAGAGAGTGATAGATAGATAGTGATAGAGAGTGATAGATAGAGAGTGATAGATAGAGAGTGATAGATAGAGATAGATAGAGAGTGATAGATAGAGAGTGATAGATAGAGAGAGATAGATAGAGAGTGATAGATAGAGAGTGATAGATAGAGAGTGATAGATAGAGAGTTATAGATAGAGAGTGATAGATAGATAGTGATAGATAGAGAGAGATAGATAGAGCGTGATAGAGAGTGATAGATAGAGAGTGATAGATAGATAGTGATAGATAGAGAGTGATAGATAGAGAGTGATAGATAGAGATAGATAGAGAGTGATAGATAGAGAGTGATAGATAGAGAGAGATAGATAGAGCGTGATAGAGAGTGATAGATAGAGAGTGATAGATAGATAGTGATAGATAGAGAGTGATAGATAGAGAGTGATAGATAGAGAGTGATAGATAGTGATAGATAGAGAGTGATAGATAGAGAGTGATAGATAGAGAGTTATAGATAGAACGTAATAGAGAGTGATAGATAGATAGTGATAGAGAGTGATAGATAGAGAGTGATAGATAGAGAGTGATAGATAGAGAGAGATAGTGATAGATAGAGAGTGATAGATAGAGAGTGATAGATAGAGAGTGATAGATAGAGAGTGATAGATAGAGAGTGATAGATAGAGAGAGATAGATAGTGATAGATAGAGAGTGATAGATAGATAGTGATAGATAGAGAGTGATAGATAGAGAGTGATAGATAGAGAGTGATAGATAGAGAGTGATAGATAGAGAGTGATAGATAGAGAGTGATTGATAGATAGATAGAGAGTGATTGATAGAGAGTGATAGATAGAGAGTGATAGATAGATAGAGAGTGATAGATAGAGAGTGATAGATAGAGAGTGATAGATAGATAGAGAGTGATAGATAGAGAGTGATAGATAGAGAGTGATAGATAGAGAGTGATAGATAGAGAGTGATAGATAGAGAGTGATAGATAGAGAGTGATAGATAGAGAGTGATAGATAGATTGTGATAGATAGAGAGTGATTGATAGATAGATAGAGAGTGATTGATAGAGAGTGATAGATAGAGAGTGATAGATAGAGAGTGATAGATAGAGCGTGATAGATAGAGAGTGATAGATAGAGAGTGATAGAGAGTGATAGATAGAGAGTGATAGATAGAGAGTGATAGATAGAGAGTGATAGAGAGTGATAGATAGATAGAGAGTGATATATAGAGAGTGATAGATAGAGATAGATAGATAGAGAGTGATAGATAGAGAGTGAAAGATAGACAGTGATAGATAGAGAGTGATAGATAGTGATAGATAGAGAGTGAAAGATAGAGAGTGATAGATAGATAGAGAGTGATAGATAGAGAGTGATAGATAGAGAGTGATAGATAGAGAGTGATAGATAGAGAGTGATAGATAGAGAGTGATAGATAGAGAGTGATAGATAGATTGTGATAGATAGAGAGTGATAAATAGTGATGGATAGAGAGTAATAGATAGAGAGTGATAGATAGAGAGTGATAGATAGTGATGGATAGATAGAGATAGACAGAGAGATAGAGAGTGATTGATAGAGAGTGATAGATAGAGTGATAGATAGATAGAGTGATAGATAGTGAGAGATAGATAGACAGAGAGATAGACAGAGTGATAGACAGAGAGATAGACAGAGAGATAGACAGAGTGATAGACAGAGAGACAGACAGAGAGATAGACAGAGAGATAGACAGAGAGATAGACAGATAGAGAGAGATAGATAGAGAGATAGACAGAGAGATAGACAGAGAGAGATAGAGAGTGGTAGACAGAGAGTGATAGATAGAGAGAGATAGACAGATAGATAGACAGAGAGATAGAGTAATAGATAGAGTAATAGATAGAGTAATAGATAGACAGAGAGATAGACAGAGTGATAGACAGAGAGATAGACAGAGAGATAGACTGAGAGATAGACAGAGAGATAGACAGAGAGAGATAGACAGAGAGATAGACAGAGAGATAGACAGATAGATGGACAGAGAGATAGACAGAGAGATAGACAGAGTGATAGACAGAGAGAGATAGACAGAGAGATAGACAGAGAGATAGACAGAGAGACATAGAGAGTGATAGACAGAGAGAGATAGACAGAGAGATAGATAGAGAGTG
Source organism: Petromyzon marinus (assembly GCF_048934315.1). Lineage (NCBI taxonomy): Eukaryota > Metazoa > Chordata > Hyperoartia > Petromyzontiformes > Petromyzontidae > Petromyzon > Petromyzon marinus. The sequence continues at coordinate 4,711,637 of NC_133732.1, forward strand.
ATAGATAGAGATAGACAGATAGACAGAGAGAGAGACAGAGAGATGGACAGAGAGAGATAGACAGAGAGATAGACAGAGTGATAGACAGAGAGTGATAGATAGAGAGAGATAGACAGTGAGAGATAGACAGAGAGAGATAGACAGAGAGATAGAGTAATAGATAGACAGAGTGATAGACAGATAGATAGACAGAGAGATAGAGTAATAGATAGACAGAGAGAGATAGACAGAGAGAGATAGACAGAGAGAGATAGACAGAGACAGATAGACAGAGAGATAGACAGAGAGATAGACAGAGAGAGATAGACAGAGAGAGATAGACAGAGAGATAGATAGATAGATAGACAGAGAGATAGAGTAATAGATAGACAAAGAGATAGACAGAGAGATAGACAGAGAGAGATAGACAGAGAGAGATAGACAGAGAGAGATAGACAGAGAGAGATAGACAGAGAGAGATAGACAGAGAGAGATAGATAGAGACAGATAGACAGAGACAGATAGACAGAGAGATAGAGTAATAGATAGACAGATAGACAGAGAGAGATAGACAGAGAGAGATAGACAGAGAGAGATAGACAGAGAGAGATAGACAGAGACAGATAGACAGAGAGATAGACAGAGAGAGATAGACAGAGAGATAGACAGAGACAGATAGACAGAGAGAGATAGACAGAGAGATAGACAGAGAGATAGACAGAGAGTGGCTTCACCTGGACACGTGCGGACGCCACAGTAGTTGAATCGGGTGTCTCTGCTCGTGGTGTAGCACCAGGGGCCCTTGGCATCCTGGTCGGGGTTCCGGCAAAAGTTCTCCTCCAGCCCCGCCTCGGGGTGGGTGGCCGGGGAGAAGCTGGCGGGGTGGAGGGGGGGGAGGGGGAGGGGAGGGGGTGGGGGGGAGGGGGGGTGGGGGTGGAGGGGGTGGAGGGGGAGGAGGGGAGGAGGAGGGGGTGGAGGGGGTGGAGGAGGTGGGAGAACATTTGGACCCCACCCCCCGATATTAGCCCCCCCCCTCATCCTTAGTAGCCCCCCACCCCAGCAACCACCACCACTCCCACCACCACCACCACTCCCACCACCACCACTCCCACCATCACCACTCCCACCATCACCACTCCCACCACCACCACCACCACTCCCACCACCACCACTCCCACCATCACCACTCCCACCACCACTCCCACCACCACCACCACTCCCACCACTCCCACCACCACCACCACCACTCCTACCACCACTCCCACCACCACCACCACTCCCACCACCACCACCACTCCCACCACCACTCCCACCACCACCACCACTCCCACCATCACCACCACCACCACTCCCACCACCACCACCACTCCCACCCCCACCACCACCACCACCACTCCCACCACCACCACCACCACCACTCCCACCACCACCACCACTCCCACCCCCACCACCACCACCACCACTCCCACCACCACCACCACCACCACTCCCACCACCACCACCACCACCACTCCCACCACCACCACCACCACTCCCACCACCACCACCACTCCCACCCCCACCACCACCACCACCACTCCCACCACCACCACCCTCACCACCACCACCACTCCCACCACCACCACCACCCACTTGGGTTTGTGAGGGTAGTTGGAGCTCCACTTCTGACAGTCGATCCCAGACGCGGTGATCGCGACGGTGCCTCGGTAGTCAGTGCCGATCCCCTCCACGCAGTCCTCCAGGAAGTCTGCACGGCAACGAGCGGGGTTCTCGCACTGAGACTCACACTGAGACTCACACTGAGACTCACACTGAGACTCACACTGAGCCCCTAGACTCACACTGAGACTCACACTGAGCCCCTAGACTCACACTGAGACTCACGCTGAGACTCACACTGAGACTCACACTGAGACTCACACTGAGACTCACACTGAGCCCCTAGACTCACACTGAGACTCACACTGAGCCCCTAGACTCACACTGAGACTCACGCTGAGACTCACACTGAGACTCACACTGAGACTCACACTGAGACTCACGCTGAGACTCACACTGAGACTCACACTGAGCCCCTAGACTCACACTGAGACTCACACTGAGACTCACACTGAGACTCACACTGAGCCCCTAGACTCACACTGAGACTTACACTGAGACTCACACTGAGACTCACACTGAGACTCACACTGAGACTCACACTGAGACTCACACTGAGACTCACGCTGAGACTCACGCTGAGACTCACACTGAGACTCACACTGAGCCCCTAGACTCACGCTGAGACTCACACTGAGACTCACACTGAGCCCCTAGACTCACACTGAGCCCCTAGACTCACACTGAGCCCCTAGACTCACACTGAGACTCACAATGAGACTCACAATGAGACTCACACTGAGACTCACACTGAGACTCACACTGAGACTCATACTGAGCCCCTAGACTCACACTGAGACTCATACTGAGCCCCTAGACTCACACTGAGACTCACACTGAGACTCACGCTGAGACTCACACTGAGACTCACACTGAGACTCACGCTGAGACTCACACTGAGACTCGCACTGAGACTCACACTGAGACTCACGCTGAGACTCACACTGAGACTCACACTGAGACTCACACTGAGACTCACACTGAGACTCCAGACTCACACTGAGACTCATACTGAGCCCCTAGACTCACACTGAGACTCACACTGAGACTCACGCTGAGACTCACACTGAGACTCATACTGAGACTCACACTGAGACTCACACTGAGACTCACACTGAGACTCACACTGAGACTGATACTGAGACTCACACTGAGACTCACACTGAGACTCACGCTGAGACTCACACTGAGACTCATACTGAGACTCACACTGAGACTCACACTGAGACTCATACTGAGCCCCTAGACTCACACTGAGACTCATACTGAGCCCCTAGACTCACACTGAGACTCACACTGAGACTCACGCTGAGACTCACACTGAGACTCACACTGAGACTCACACTGAGACTCACACTGAGACTCATACTGAGCCCCTAGACTCACACTGAGACTCATACTGAGCCCCTAGACTCACACTGAGACTCACACTGAGACTCACGCTGAGACTCACACTGAGACTCACACTGAGACTCACGCTGAGACTCACACTGAGACTCGCACTGAGACTCACACTGAGACTCACGCTGAGACTCACACTGAGACTCACACTGAGACTCACACTGAGACTCACACTGAGACTCATACTGAGCCCCTAGACTCACACTGAGACTCATACTGAGCCCCTAGACTCACACTGAGACTCACACTGAGACTCACACTGAGACACACACTGAGACTCACACTGAGACTCACACTGAGACTCACACTGAGCCCCTAGACTCACACTGAGACTCACACTGAGACTCACACTGAGACTCACACTGAGACTCACGCTGAGACTCACACTGAGACTCACACTGAGACTCACGCTGAGACTCACACTGAGACTCGCACTGAGACTCACACTGAGACTCACCCTGACACACTGAGACTCACACTGAGCCCCTAGACTCACACTGAGACTCATACTGAGCCCCTAGACTCACACTGAGACTCACACTGAGACTCACACTGAGCCCCTAGACTCACACTGAGACTCACACTGAGACTCACACTGAGACTCACACTGAGCCCCTAGACTCACACTGAGACTCACGCTGAGACTCACACTGAGCCCCTAGACTCACACTGAGACTCACACTGAGACTCACGCTGAGACTCACACTGAGACTCACACTGAGACTCACACTGAGACTCACACTGAGCCCCTAGACTCACACTGAGACTCACGCTGAGACTCACGCTGAGACTCGCACTGAGCCCCTAGACTCACACTGAGACTCACACTGAGACTCACACTGAGCCCCTAGACTCACACTGAGACTCACAATGAGACTCACACTGAGACTCACACTGAGACTCACGCTGAGACTCACACTGAGACTCACACTGAGACTCACACTGAGAATCACGCTGAGACTCACACTGAGACTCACACTGAGACTCACACTGAGACTCCAGACTCACACTGAGACTCACGCTGAGACTCACACTGAGACTCACACTGAGACTCACAATGAGACTCACACTGAGCCCCTAGACTCACACTGAGACTCACACTGAGCCCCTAGAATCAGAATGAGACTCACACTGAGACTCACACTGAGACTCACACTGAGACTCACACTGAGCCCCTAGAATCAGAATGAGACTCACACTGAGACTCACACTGAGACTCACACTGAGACTCACACTGAGCCCCTAGAATCAGAATGAGACTCACACTGAGACTCACACTGAGCCCCTAGAATCAGAATGAGACTCACACTGAGACTCGCACTGTGACTCACACTGAGACTCACACTGAGACTCACACTGAGACTCACGATGAGACTCACGCTGAGACTCACACTGAGACTCACAATGAGATTCACACTGAGACTCCAGACTCACACTGAGACTCACACTGAGACTCACACTGAGACTCACACTGAGACTCACGCTGAGACTCACACTGAGCCCCTAGAATCAGAATGAGACTCACACTGAGACTCACACTGAGCCCCTAGAATCAGAATGAGACTCACACTGAGACTCGCACTGTGACTCACACTGAGACTCACACTGAGACTCACACTGAGACTCACGATGAGACTCACGCTGAGACTCACACTGAGACTCACACTGAGATTCACACTGAGACTCCAGACTCACACTGAGACTCACACTGAGACTCACACTGAGACTCACGCTGAGACTCACACTGAGCCCCTAGACTCGCACTGAGACTCACACTGAGACTCACACTGAGACTGATACTGAGCCCCTTGACTCACACTGATACTCACACTGAGACTCACACTGAGACTGATACTGAGCCCCTTGACTCACACTGAGACTCACACTGAGACTCACACTGAGACTCCAGACTCACACTGAGACTCACACTGAGACTCACGCTGAGACTCCAGACTCACACTGAGACTCACACTGAGACTCACACTGAGCCCCTAGACTCACGCTGAGACTCACACTGAGACTCACCCTGAGACTCACGCTGAGACTCACACTGAGCCCCTAGACTCACACTGAGACTCACACTGAGACTCACACTGAGACTCACACTGAGACTCACGCTGAGACTCACACTGAGCCCCTAGACTCACACTGAGACTCACACTGAGACTCACACTGAGACTCACGCTGAGACTCACACTGAGACTCACACTGAGCCCCTAGAATCAGAATGAGACTCACACTGAGACTCACACTGAGACTCACACTGAGACTCACACTGAGCCCCTAGACTCACACTGAAACTCACGCTGAGACTCACACTGAGACTCACGCTGAGACTCACGCTGAGACTCACACTGAGACTCACGCTGAGACTCACACTGAGACTCACCCTGAGACTCACGCTGAGACTCACACTGAGACTCACACTGAGCCCCTAGACTCACACTGAGACTCACACTGAGACTCACACTGAGCCCCTAGACTCACACTGAGACTCACACTGAGACTCACACAGAGACTCACACTGAGACTCACACTGAGCCCCTAGACTCACACTGAGACTCACACTGAGACTCACACTGAGACTCCAGACTCACACTGAGACTCACACTGAGACTCCAGACTCACACTGAGACTCACACTGAGACTCACACTGAGACTCACACTGAGCCCCTAGACTCACACTGAGACTCACACTGAGACTCACACTGAGACTCACACTGAGACTCCAGACTAACACTGAGACTCAGACTCACACTGAGACTCACGCTGAGACTCACACTGAGACTCACGCTGAGACTCACACTGAGACTCCAGACTAACACTGAGACTCACACTCAGACTCACACTGAGACTCACACTGAGACTCACGCTGAGACTCACGCTGAGACTCCAAACTCACGCTGAGACTCACACTGAGACTCCAGACTCACACTGAGACTCACACTGGGACTCACACTGAGACTCACACTGAGCCCCTAGACTCACACTGAGCCCCTAGACTCACACTGAGACTCACACTGAGACTCACACTGAGACTCACCCTGACACACTGAGACTCACACTGAGCCCCTAGACTCACACTGAGACTCACACTGAGACTCACACTGAGCCCCTAGACTCACACTGAGACTCACACTGAGACTCCAGACTCACACTGAGACTCACACTGAGACTCACACTGAGACTCACACTGAGCCCCTAGACTCACACTGAGACTCACACTGAGACTCACACTGAGACTCACACTGAGCCCCTAGACTCACACTGAGACTCACACTGAGACTCACACTGAGCCCCTAGACTCACACTGATACTCACACTGAGACTCACACTGAGACTCCAGACTCACACTGAGACTCACACTGAGACTCCAGACTCACACTGAGACTCACACTGAGACTCACACTGAGACTCACACTGAGCCCCTAGACTCACACTGAGACTCACACTGAGACTCACACTGAGACTAACACTGAGACTCACACTCAGACTCACACTGAGACTCACGCTGAGACTCACACTGAGACTCACGCTGAGACTCACACTGAGACTCCAGACTAACACTGAGACTCACACTCAGACTCACACTGAGACTCACACTGAGACTCACGCTGAGACTCACGCTGAGACTCCAAACTCACGCTGAGACTCACACTGAGACTCCAGACTCACACTGAGACTCACACTGAGACTCACACTGAGACTCACACTGAGCCCCTAGACTCACACTGAGCCCCTAGACTCACACTGAGACTCACACTGAGACTCACACTGAGACTCACCCTGACACACTGAGACTCACACTGAGCCCCTAGACTCACACTGAGACTCACACTGAGACTCACACTGAGCCCCTAGACTCACACTGAGACTCACACTGAGACTCACACTGAGACTCACACTGAGCCCCTAGACTCACACTGAGACTCACACTGAAACTCACACTGAGAGTCACGCTGAGACTCACACTGAGACTCACACTGAGACTCACACTGAGACTCACACTGAGCCCCTAGACTCACACTGAGACTCACACTGAGACTCACACTGAGACTCACGCTGAGACTCACACTGAGACTCACCCTGAGACTCACACTGAGACTCACACTGAGACTCACACTGAGAGACTCATACTGAGACTCACACTGAGACTCCAGACTCACACTGAGACTCACACTGAGACTCATACTGAGAATCACACTGAGACTCCATACTCACACTGAGACTCACACTGAGCCCCTAGACTCATACTGAGACTCACACTGAGACTCACACTGGTCTCACACTGAGGCTCACACTGAGCCCCTAGACTCACACTGAGACTCACACTGAGACTCACACTGAGACTCACACTGAGACTCACACTGAGCCCCTAGACTCACACTGAGACTCACACTGAGACTCACACTGAGCCCCTAGACTCACACTGAGACTCACACTGAGACTCACATTGAGACTCACACTGAGACTCACACTGAGACTCACGCTGAGACTCCAGACTCACACTGAGACTCACACTGAGACTCACACTGAGACTCACACTGAGACTCACACTGAGACTCACACTGAGCCCCTAGACTCACACTGAGACTCACACTGAGACTCACACTGAGACTCACGCTGAGACTCACACTGAGACTCACACTGAGACTCACGCTGAGACTCACACTGAGACTCGCACTGAGACTCACACTGAGACTCACCCTGACACACTGAGACTCACACTGAGCCCCTAGACTCACACTGAGACTCATACTGAGCCCCTAGACTCACACTGAGACTCACACTGAGACTCACACTGAGCCCCTAGACTCACACTGAGACTCACACTGAGACTCACACTGAGACTCACACTGAGCCCCTAGACTCACACTGAGACTCACGCTGAGACTCACACTGAGCCCCTAGACTCACACTGAGACTCACACTGAGACTCACGCTGAGACTCACACTGAGACTCACACTGAGACTCACACTGAGCCCCTAGACTCACACTGAGACTCACGCTGAGACTCACGCTGAGACTCGCACTGAGCCCTTAGACTCACACTGAGACTCACACTGAGACTCACACTGAGCCCCTAGACTCACACTGAGTCACAATGAGACTCACACTGAGACTCACACTGAGACTCACGCTGAGACTCACACTGAGACTCACACTGAGACTCACGCTGAGACTCACACTGAGACTCACACTGAGACTCACACTGAGACTCCAGACTCACACTGAGACTCACGCTGAGACTCACACTGAGACTCACACTGAGACTCACAATGAGACTCACACTGAGCCCCTAGACTCACACTGAGACTCACACTGAGCCCCTAGAATCAGACTCACACTGAGACTCACACTGAGACTCACACTGAGACTCACACTGAGCCCCTAGAATCAGAATGAGACTCACACTGAGACTCACACTGAGACTCACACTGAGACTCACACTGAGCCCCTAGAATCAGAATGAGACTCACACTGAGACTCACACTGAGCCCCTAGAATCAGAATGAGACTCACACTGAGACTCGCACTGTGACTCACACTGAGACTCACACTGAGACTCACACTGAGACTCACGATGAGACTCACGCTGAGACTCACACTGAGACTCACACTGAGATTCACACTGAGACTCCAGACTCACACTGAGACTCACACTGAGACTCACACTGAGACTCACGCTGAGACTCACACTGAGCCCCTAGAATCAGAATGAGACTCACACTGAGACTCACACTGAGCCCCTAGAATCAGAATGAGACTCACACTGAGACTCGCACTGTGACTCACACTGAGACTCACACTGAGACTCACACTGAGACTCACGATGAGACTCACGCTGAGACTCACACTGAGACTCACACTGAGATTCACACTGAGACTCCAGACTCACACTGAGACTCACACTGAGACTCACACTGAGACTCACGCTGAGACTCACACTGAGCCCCTAGACTCGCACTGAGACTCACACTGAGACTCACACTGAGACTGATACTGAGCCCCTTGACTCACACTGATACTCACACTGAGACTCACACTGAGACTGATACTGAGCCCCTTGACTCACACTGAGACTCACACTGAGACTCACACTGAGACTCCAGACTCACACTGAGACTCACACTGAGACTCACGCTGAGACTCCAGACTCACACTGAGACTCACACTGAGACTCACACTGAGCCCCTAGACTCACGCTGAGACTCACACTGAGACTCACCCTGAGACTCACGCTGAGACTCACACTGAGCCCCTAGACTCACACTGAGACTCACACTGAGACTCACACTGAGACTCACGCTGAGACTCACACTGAGCCCCTAGACTCACACTGAGACTCACACTGAGACTCACACTGAGACTCACGCTGAGACTCACACTGAGACTCACACTGAGCCCCTAGAATCAGAATGAGACTCACACTGAGGCTCACACTGAGACTCACACTGAGACTCACACTGAGCCCCTAGACTCACACTGAAACTCACGCTGAGACTCACACTGAGACTCACACTGAGACTCACACTGAGCCCCTAGACTCACACTGAAACTCACGCTGAGACTCACACTGAGACTCACGCTGAGACTCACGCTGAGACTCACACTGAGACTCACGCTGAGACTCACACTAAGACTCACACTGAGACTCACACTGAGACTCACCCTGAGACTCACGCTGAGACTCACACTGAGACTCACACTGAGCCCCTAGACTCACACTGAGACTCACACTGAGACTCACACTGAGCCCCTAGACTCACACTGAGACTCACACTGAGACTCACACAGAGACTCACACTGAGACTCACACTGAGCCCCTAGACTCACACTGAGACTCACACTGAGACTCACACTGAGACTCCAGACTCACACTGAGACTCACACTGAGACTCCAGACTCACACTGAGACTCACACTGAGACTCACACTGAGACTCACACTGAGCCCTTAGACTCACACTGAGACTCACACTGAGACTCACACTGAGACTCCAGACTAACACTGAGACTCACACTCAGACTCACACTGAGACTCACGCTGAGACTCACACTGAGACTCACACTGAGACTCACGCTGAGACTCACACTGAGACTCACACTGAGACTCACGCTGAGACTCACACTGAGACTCACACTGAGACTCACACTGAGACTCCAGACTCACACTGAGACTCACGCTGAGACTCACACTGAGACTCACACTGAGACTCACAATGAGACTCACACTGAGCCCCTAGACTCACACTGAGACTCACACTGAGCCCCTAGAATCAGACTCACACTGAGACTCACACTGAGACTCACACTGAGACTCACACTGAGCCCCTAGAATCAGAATGAGACTCACACTGAGACTCACACTGAGACTCACACTGAGACTCACACTGAGCCCCTAGAATCAGAATGAGACTCACACTGAGACTCACACTGAGCCCCTAGAATCAGAATGAGACTCACACTGAGACTCGCACTGTGACTCACACTGAGACTCACACTGAGACTCACACTGAGACTCACGATGAGACTCACGCTGAGACTCACACTGAGACTCACACTGAGATTCACACTGAGACTCCAGACTCACACTGAGACTCACACTGAGACTCACACTGAGACTCACGCTGAGACTCACACTGAGCCCCTAGAATCAGAATGAGACTCACACTGAGACTCACACTGAGCCCCTAGAATCAGAATGAGACTCACACTGAGACTCGCACTGTGACTCACACTGAGACTCACACTGAGACTCACACTGAGACTCACGATGAGACTCACGCTGAGACTCACACTGAGACTCACACTGAGATTCACACTGAGACTCCAGACTCACACTGAGACTCACACTGAGACTCACACTGAGACTCACGCTGAGACTCACACTGAGCCCCTAGACTCGCACTGAGACTCACACTGAGACTCACACTGAGACTGATACTGAGCCCCTTGACTCACACTGATACTCACACTGAGACTCACACTGAGACTGATACTGAGCCCCTTGACTCACACTGAGACTCACACTGAGACTCACACTGAGACTCCAGACTCACACTGAGACTCACACTGAGACTCACGCTGAGACTCCAGACTCACACTGAGACTCACACTGAGACTCACACTGAGCCCCTAGACTCACGCTGAGACTCACACTGAGACTCACCCTGAGACTCACGCTGAGACTCACACTGAGCCCCTAGACTCACACTGAGACTCACACTGAGACTCACACTGAGACTCACGCTGAGACTCACACTGAGCCCCTAGACTCACACTGAGACTCACACTGAGACTCACACTGAGACTCACGCTGAGACTCACACTGAGACTCACACTGAGCCCCTAGAATCAGAATGAGACTCACACTGAGGCTCACACTGAGACTCACACTGAGACTCACACTGAGCCCCTAGACTCACACTGAAACTCACGCTGAGACTCACACTGAGACTCACACTGAGACTCACACTGAGCCCCTAGACTCACACTGAAACTCACGCTGAGACTCACACTGAGACTCACGCTGAGACTCACGCTGAGACTCACACTGAGACTCACGCTGAGACTCACACTAAGACTCACACTGAGACTCACACTGAGACTCACCCTGAGACTCACGCTGAGACTCACACTGAGACTCACACTGAGCCCCTAGACTCACACTGAGACTCACACTGAGACTCACACTGAGCCCCTAGACTCACACTGAGACTCACACTGAGACTCACACAGAGACTCACACTGAGACTCACACTGAGCCCCTAGACTCACACTGAGACTCACACTGAGACTCACACTGAGACTCCAGACTCACACTGAGACTCACACTGAGACTCCAGACTCACACTGAGACTCACACTGAGACTCACACTGAGACTCACACTGAGCCCTTAGACTCACACTGAGACTCACACTGAGACTCACACTGAGACTCCAGACTAACACTGAGACTCACACTCAGACTCACACTGAGACTCACGCTGAGACTCACACTGAGACTCACGCTGAGACTCACACTGAGACTCCAGACTAACACTGAGACTCACACTCAGACTCACACTGAGACTCACACTGAGACTCACGCTGAGACTCACGCTGAGACTCCAAACTCACGCTGAGACTCACACTGAGACTCCAGACTCACACTGAGACTCACACTGAGACTCACACTGAGCCCCTAGACTCACACTGAGACTCACACTGAGACTCACACTGAGCCCCTAGACTCACACTGAGACTCACACTGAGACTCCAGACTCACACTGAGACTCACACTGAGACTCACACTGAGACTCACACTGAGCCCCTAGACTCACACTGAGACTCACACTGAGACTCACACTGAGACTCACACTGAGCCCCTAGACTCACACTGAGACTCACACTGAGACACACACTGAGCCCCTAGACTCACACTGAGACTCACACTGAGACTCACACTGAGACTCCAGACTCACACTGAGACTCACACTGAGACTCCAGACTCACACTGAGACTCACACTGAGACTCACACTGAGACTCACACTGAGACTCACACTGAGCCCCTAGACTCACACTGAGACTCACACTGAGACTCACACTGAGACTCCAGACTAACACTGAGACTCACACTCAGACTCACACTGAGACTCACGCTGAGACTCACACTGAGACTCACGCTGAGACTCACACTGAGACTCCAGACTAACACTGAGACTCACACTCAGACTCACACTGAGACTCACACTGAGACTCACGCTGAGACTCACGCTGAGACTCCAAACTCACGCTGAGACTCACACTGAGACTCCAGACTCACACTGAGACTCACACTGAGACTCACACTGAGACTCACACTGAGCCCCTAGACTCACACTGAGCCCCTAGACTCACACTGAGACTCACACTGAGACTCACACTGAGACTCACCCTGACACACTGAGACTCACACTGAGCCCCTAGACTCACACTGAGACTCACACTGAGACTCACACTGAGCCCCTAGACTCACACTGAGACTCACACTGAGACTCCAGACTCACACTGAGACTCACACTGAGACTCACACTGAGACTCACACTGAGCCCCTAGACTCACACTGAAACTCACACTGAGAGTCACGCTGAGACTCACACTGAGACTCACACTGAGACTCACACTGAGACTCACACTGAGCCCCTAGACTCACACTGAGACTCACACTGAGACTCACACTGAGACTCACGCTGAGACTCACACTGAGACTCACCCTGAGACTCACACTGAGACTCACACTGAGACTCACACTGAGAGACTCATACTGAGACTCACACTGAGACTCCAGACTCACACTGAGACTCACACTGAGACTCATACTGAGAATCACACTGAGACTCCATATTCACACTGAGACTCACACTGAGCCCCTAGACTCATACTGAGACTCACACTGAGACTCACACTGGTCTCACACTGAGGCTCACACTGAGCCCCTAGACTCACACTGAGACTCACACTGAGACTCACACTGAGACTCACACTGAGACTCACACTGAGCCCCTAGACTCACACTGAGACTCACACTGAGACTCACATTGAGACTCACACTGAGACTCACACTGAGACTCACGCTGAGACTCCAGACTCACACTGAGACTCACACTGAGACTCACACTGAGACTCACACTGAGACTCACGCTGAAACTCACACTGAGACTCACACTGAGACTCACACTGAGCCCCTAGACTCACACTGAGACTCACACTGAGACTCACACTGAGCCCCTAGACTCACACTGAGACTCACACTGAGACTCACACTGAGACTCCAGACTCACGCTAAGACTCACACTGAGACTCACACTGAGCCTCTAGACTCACACTGAGACTCACACTGAGCCCCTAGACTCACACTGAGACTCACACTGAGACTCACACTGAGACTCACACTGAGACTCACACTGAGCCCCTAGACTCACACTTAGACTCACACTGAGACTCCAGACTCATACTGAGACTCACACTGAGACTCACACTGAGACTCACACTGAGACTCACACTGAGACTCACACTGAGCCCCTAGACTCACACTGAGACTCACACTGAGACTCACACTGAGACTCACACTGAGACTCACACTGAGACTCCAGACTCACACTGAGACTCACACTGAGACTCACACTGAGACTCACACTGAGCCCCTAGACTCACATTGAGCCCCTAGACTCACAACAGGCAGACCGCACACACACACAACAACCGCCATTCGCCACTAAGTGGCGGTGACGTCACCACGACGCTTGTGCCAGGCTACGTGCACCTTGAGGCCACGTGAAGTGTCGAACGCCTGCTGGCAGGAGGTGACGGGGCAGACCCAGGTGCCACGGGTCGACTGACTGAGATGACTGGCTGATGCACCACCTGTGCCCCCTACTGTGCCAACCTGCTGTGCTTTAGCCACCCGGCGCTTCGCTCGTTGTTGTGAGCGTCGCTCCTCCGCCCTCCGTTGTTCTCACGAGCCTCCTCCACAGAGGCCGATCTTGACACCGCTGGTACCGGTCATCGGCAAGTCCACTCAGCTCCACGTCCTCCTGTACCACATCACTCCATCTCTTCTCTAGCCCATGCCGCGCCCGTTTAGCCCCCTCGATCCGGCCGAACAAAAGCTGTTTCGCCATGCGGTGACTGGGCATGCGGGCTACATGACCCAGCCAACGCAGCCTTGCCCGCCAGAGGAGCTCACCGATGGGACCTTGTCCAGATCTTTCAAGGATTTGTGAGCTCCTCACACAATCCAGCTTGGTTAAACCCAGGATGGATCGTAGGCATGCTAGGCTAAATGTTTCTAACCGGCGACGATGTTCCATTAGGGGGGTCCACGTTTCGCAAGCGTAGAGAAGGGAGGGAATGACCGTGGTCGAGAAGACCCGAAGCTTCGTGCGGAGCGACAGACCAGGTAGCCTCCACACAGCGTTACGCAACCGATTTAAAGATATTTCCGCTCGACTGAGGTGTACAGGGAATGGCTCTGACTCCCGGCCACGTAATTTTACCCGGGCCCGCTCACCATCATGAAGGTCCTTAAATGATCGTGAGCAGAGGGTCAGGTACTCCAAAAGCACGAAGAACAACCCAGAGTCCAGGCCTACTGATGGTATCATAGGCCTTGACCAGGTCAATAAAGCAGAGATGTAGGTCTTGTTGGAATTTCCTACACCTCTGCTGTAGCAGACGGACAGAAAATATGGCATCTGTGCAGAACCGCCCCATCCTGAAACCGCATTGGGGCTCCGCAAGCCTCTCCTCAGCGTGCCTGGCAAGGCGATGCTGAATAATCCTTTCCAGGACCTTTCCCGGCAAACTGAGGAGTGAGATGCCCCTGTAGTTGTTACAGTCTGTGCGGTCCCCCTTCTTAAAAAGGGGGACCACCAGGGCATCCTTCCAATCCTGCGGAACCCATCCAGTGGTCCAGACTGTTGTTATGATGTCATATAGGGCAGTCTGTGCACAAACGCCACCCTCCCTCAGCATTTCGCTTGGGAGATCATCTCTGCCCGGTCCCTTTCCTGGTCTCAGACTCTGGATCACCTTCAGTACTTCATCAACAGATGGCAGCTCAGCCAGCCACTCACAGGGGGTGACTTCCTCCTCCAATATTTGAGGCTCCGCAGCCTCAGCAGGGTCATCCTCACTTTGTGCCACGATGTTTTTCTGGCTGAGGGATTTCCCCTCCCCCAGGACCTCACAGAAATGCTCAGCAAATCTGCAAACCTGTTTCTGGGGGTCGGAAATTGGATCACCGTTTTTTCCCCCTCGTGATGTAATAGGTGTGACGCTGCAGGTTACTTTTTTATTGAATTAAAGAGCGATTTGTGATCTAGGGCCACTGAGGCAGACTCCATCTCCTCAGCAACCCGCGACCACCACCCATCCTTGCAGTGCCTCACGGCTCTCCGAACCTGCGAACGAAGGCTGCGGTAGGCCTCCTCATTCTCCGACGTGGGATGCTGTAGCCGATGACAGTGGGCCTGTCACTTTTTCTCAGCCAGCTTGAACACCTCCTCTGTCAGCCAGGGTCTCTGGGGAGGTCTGGACCGTGTACTCAAAGCAGCCATTGCAGCTGCATGAGCCACAGTCCTATACCTTGCCCATTTACACTCAACATCAGGAGGAGTGTGGGACGATGCCAACCCCAGCCACAAGCGATGATGAAATTCTCCCTTGCAACTTTCATAAACTAGCTGAGACCATGCCAGTAAGGGTTTGAATGGGGTCCTGGGGGTACACCCACCACTGGAGTGGAAGAATGGCAGGCGCATCTTACAGATGGCAAGTCGATGGTCAGTGGGTAGATCAGCTCCACGGTAGGTCCTGGTGTCAATGACATGGGCCCGCATCCGCTGTTCCGTTAAAATGTAGTCCAGCAGATGTTCTTGCTTGGACCCGACATGCATCCATGATGTGGTGTGGATGCGCTGATGCCAGAACAGCGTGTTGTTAATTACAAGCCCATGGGCTGCACAAAAATCTAGCAGCCTCCTGCCGTTGTTTTTGAGCTGATCTGGCCCATGCCTTCCAATTACTCCAGACCAGGTGCCAGCATCATGACCAACTCGGGCATTGAAGTCACCCAACAAGATGACTCTATCCCGAGGGGCTACTTTAGCCAGCACCTGTGACAGGAGGTCATAGAAGCCATCTGACTCATTGGCCTTGCCTGCATCCCTCCACAGATGTTCGTCTTCGGTGGGGACATAAGTAACAACGACCACCACTCCTCGCCTCCGGTTGATGGGAAGGCGAGCCCAAAGTAGCCTGGGGCTTACAGCTTCCCACACCTCACCGCCACGCTCCCATGCCCCCTTAATTCCTTTGTTCAAAAGAAGAGCCACACCCTGTTTTTTGGCAGTCTACTGCCCCGAGTAGAGGACTGTCCACCCCTCATGGTGGCAGGAGCCAGAGCCGGTCCACCGGATCTCCTGAATGCCGCATAGATCCAGGCGGTACTGGTCCAGCTCCCGACAGAGGAGCGGCAGCCTCTCCTTCGCAGTGAGCGTTCGAACGTTCCACGTGGCCACACGTAGTGGTTTTTAGTTGTTTCTGGAGGAGCCCCGAGGGTAGAGATTCAATCTCCTGGCTCCGCCAAATGGGGTTTGGCCAGGAGACGTCATAGACGCCTGTCCCCCCGGGGCCTCCGGCACAAGCTTATTAATTAGATATTTTAGACGTGGTTTGATGGTAATGTATTGAAGGTGGAGGGGTTACCAGCCCCTCGCACCCGTCCAGAGCCCCCCGTTTAGCCGCTGTGGTGACTACAAACACCCTGAGGGGAAAGGCCGCTCGGAATTGGACCTCCCCCCACAGCACTGCCCACGACAGCGTTGCCAAGTCCGGCACCACGAGGAGGTAGGGGGTTGTTTTGCCACGCACACAACAGGCGGACCACACACACACACACACCAACAGGCGGACTACACACACACACACCAACACAACAGGTGGACCACACACACACACCAACACAACAGGCGGACCACACACACACCAACACAACAGGCGGACCACACACACACACACACCAACAGGCGGACTACACACACACACACCAACACAACAGGTGGACCACACACACACACCAACACAACAGGCGGACCACACACACACACCAACAGGCGGACTACACACACACACACACCAACACAACAGGTGGACCACACACACACACCAACACAACAGGCGGACCACACACACACCAACACAACAGGCGGACCACACACACACACACCAACAGGCGGACCACACACACACACCAACACAACAGGCGGACCACACACACACCAACACAACAGGCGGACCACACACACACCAAGACAACAGGCGGGACCACACACACACACCAACAGGCGGACCACACACACATACATACACACCAACAGGGAGGACCACACACACACAACAACAGACGGACCACACACACACACAACAACACAACAGGCGGACTACACACACACCAACAGGCGGACCACACACACACAACGACAACAGGCGGACTACACACACTACACACACCAACAGGCGGACTACACACACACACCAACAGGCGGACTACACACACAACAACAGGCGGACCACACACACCAACATAACAGGCGGACCACACACACACACAACAACAACAGGCGGTGCCACACACACCAACAGGCGGACCACACACACACCAACATAACAGGCGGACCACACACACACATACCAACAGGCGGACTACACACACACACCAACAGGCGGACTACACACACACAACACACACCAACAGGCGGACTACACACACACCAACACAACAGGGAGGACCACACACACACCAACACAACAGGCGGACTACACAGACACACACACACCAACAGGCGGACTACACACACGCCAACAGGCGGACTACACACACACCAACACTACAGGCGGACTACACACACACCAACACTACAGGCGGACTACACACACACCAACAGGCTGACTACACACACACACACACCAACAGGCGGACTACACACACACACAACAACATGCGGACTACACACACACACCAACAGGCGGACTACACACACACAACAACAGGCGGACCACACACACACACACCAACAGGCGGACCACACACACACACACCAACAGGCGGACCACACACACACCAACACAACAGGGAGGACCACACACACCAACACAACAGGCGGACTACACACACACACACACCAACAGGCTGACTACACACACACTACACTACACACACACTACACTACACACACTACACTACACTCACACACGACACGACAACAGGCGGCGGAGCGAGGCTCACCCTGCCTCTCGTACAGGACGTATCCCTTGCGGCTCATCGTGAACTTGCTCAGCGAGTTGAGGGGCATCACAGAGCAGTCCAACACCGCACTCGTGAACACGAACGCCCTGGGGGGAGGGGGGGTGGAGGGGGGTGGAGGGGGGTGGAGGGGGGGAGGAGGGGGGGTGGAGGGGGGGGGAAGAGGAGGAGAGGAGGATGGGGGGGAGGAGGGGGAAAGGATGAGGGGGGAGGAGGAGGGGGGGGGAGGAGGGGGGGGGGAGGAGGGGGGGGAGGGGAGGGGGGGGTGAGGGGGAGGAGGGGGGGTGATGGGAGGGGGGGTGAGAGGGGTGAGGGTAGTGAGGTGAGAGCCTCACCGCCAAGATGATCGTGGTGGTGATGGTAATGACCCCGGTTACTGACCCCACGTGACTGACCCCAGTGACTGACCCCAGTGACTGACCCCCCAGTGACTGACCCCCAGTGACTGACCCCTAGTCACTGACCCCTAGTCACTGACCCCCAGTGACTGACCCCCAGTGACCCCCCCAGTGACTGACCCCCAGTGACTGACCCCTAGTCACTGACCCCCAGTGACTGACCTGCAAGTGACTGAACCCCAGTGACCCCCAGTCACTGACCCCCAGTGACTGACCTGCAAGTGACTGAACCCCAGTGACCCCCAGTGACTGACCCCTAGTGACTGACCTGCAAGTGACTGACCCCCCAGTGACCCCCAGTGACCCCCAGTGACCCCCCTACTGACTGACCTACAAGTGACTGACCCCTACTGACTGACCTACAAGTGACTGACCCCTACTGACTGACCTACAAGTGACTGACCCCCAGTGACCCCACAGTGACTGACCCCCCAGTGACTGACAACCCAGTGACCCCCCAGTGACCCCCAGTGACCCCTACTGACTGACCTACAAGTGACTGACCCCCAGTGACCCCACAGTGACTGACCAGCCAGTGACTGACCCCCCAGTGACCCCCCAGTGACCCCCAGTGACCCCTACTGACTGACCTACAAGTGACTGACCCCCAGTGACCCCCAGTGACTGACCCCTACTGGCTGACCTACAAGTGACTGATCTCTACTGACTGACCCCCCCAGTGACCCCCAGTGACCCCCAGTGACCCCTACTGACTGACCTACAAGTGACTGATCTCTACTGACTGACCCCCAGTGACCCCCAGTGACCCCTACTGACTGACCTACAAGTGACTGATCTCTACTGACTGACCCCCCAGTGACCCCCCAGTGACCCCCAGTGACCCCTACTGACTGACCTACAAGTGACTGATCTCTACTGACTGACCCCCCAGTGACCCCCAGTGACCCCCAGTGACCCCTACTGACTGACCTACAAGTGACTGATCTCTACTGACTGACCCCCCAGTGACCCCCCAGTGACCCCCAGTGACCCGTACTGACTGACCTACAAGTGACTGACCCCCAGTGACCCCCAGTGACTGACCCCTACTGGCTGACCTAAAAGTGACTGATCTCTACTGACTGACCCCCCAGTGACCCCCAGTGACCCCCAGTGACCCCTACTGACTGACCTACAAGTGACTGATCTCTACTGACTGACCCCCCAGTGACCCCCCAGTGACCCCCAGTGACCCCTACTGACTGACCTACAAGTGACTGATCTCTACTGACTGACCCCCCAGTGACCCCCCAGTGACCCCCAGTGACCCCTACTGACTGACCTACAAGTGACTGATCTCTACTGACTGACCCCCCAGTTACCCCCCAGTGACCCCAAGTGACCCCTACTGACTGACCTACAAGTGACTGATCTCTACTGACTGACCCCCCAGTGACCCCCCAGTGACCCCCAGTGACCCCTACTGACTGACCTACAAGTGACTGATCTCTACTGACTGACCCCCCAGTGACCCCCCAGTGACCCCCAGTGACCCCTACTGACTGACCTACAAGTGACTGATCTCTACTGACTGACCCCCCAGTGACCCCCCAGTGACCCCCAGTGACCCCTACTGACTGACCTACAAGTGACTGATCTCTACTGACTGACCCCCCAGTGACCCCCCAGTGACCCCTACTGACTGACCTACAAGTGACTGATCTCTACTGACTGACCCCCCAGTGACCCCCCAGTGACCCCCAGTGACCCCTACTGACTGACCTACAAGTGACTGATCTCTACTGACTGACCCCCCAGTGACCCCCCAGTGACCCCCAGTGACCCCTACTGACTGACCTACAAGTGACTGATCTCTACTGACTGACCCCCCAGTGACCCCCCAGTGACCCCCAGTGACCCCTACTGACTGACCTACAAGTGACTGGTCTCTACTGACTGACCCCCCAGTGACCCCCCAGTGACCCCCAGTGACCCCTACTGGCTGACCTACAAGTGACTGATCTCTACTGACTGACCCCCCAGTGACCCCCCAGTGACCCCCAGTGACCCCTACTGACTGACCTACAAGTGACTGATCTCTACTGACTGACCCCCCAGTGACCCCCCAGTGACCCCCAGTGACCCCTACTGACTGACCTACAAGTGACTGGTCTCTACTGACTGACCCCCCAGTGACCCCCCAGTGACCCCAAGTGACCCCTACTGACTGACCTACAAGTGACTGATCTCTACTGACTGACCCCCCAGTGACCCCCCAGTGACCCCCAGTGACCCCTACTGACTGACCTACAAGTGACTGGTCTCTACTGACTGACCCCCCAGTGACCCCCAGTGACCCCCAGTGACCCCTACTGACTGACCTACAAGTGACTGATCTCTACTGACTGACCCCCCAGTGACCCCCCAGTGACCCCCAGTGACCCCTACTGACTGACCTACAAGTGACTGATCTCTACTGACTGACCCCCCAGTGACCCCCAGTGACCCCTACTGACTGACCTACAAGTGACTGATCTCTACTGACTGACCCCCCAGTGACCCCCAGTGACCCCTACTGACTGACCTACAAGTGACTGATCTCTACTGACTGACCCCCCAGTGACCCCCAGTGACCCCTACTGACTGACCTACAAGTGACTGATCTCTACTGACTGACCCCCCAGTGACCCCCAGTGACCCCTACTGACTGACCTACAAGTGACTGATCTCTACTGACTGACCCCCCAGTGACCCCCCAGTGACCCCAAGTGACCCCTACTGACTGACCTACAAGTGACTGATCTCTACTGACTGACCCCCCGGTGACCCCCCAGTGACCCCCAGTGACCCCTACTGACTGACCTACAAGTGACTGATCTCTACTGACTGACCCCCCAGTGACCCCCAGTGACCCCCAGTGACCCCTACTGACTGACCTACAAGTGACTGATCTCTACTGACTGACCCCCCAGTGACCCCCAGTGACCCCTACTGACTGACCTACAAGTGACTGATCTCTACTGACTGACCCCCCAGTGACCCCCCAGTGACCCCCAGTGACCCCTACTGACTGACCTACAAGTGACTGATCTCTACTGACTGACCCCCCAGTGACCCCCAGTGACCCCCAGTGACCCCTACTGACTGACCTACAAGTGACTGATCTCTACTGACTGACCCCCCAGTGAACCCCCAGTGACCCCCAGTGACCCCTACTGACTGACCTACAAGTGACTGATCTCTACTGACTGACCCCCCAGTGACCCCCAGTGACCCCTACTGACTGACCTACAAGTGACTGATCTCTACTGACTGACCCCCCAGTGACCCCCAGTGACCCCCAGTGACCCCTACTGACTGACCTACAAGTGACTGATCTCTACTGACTGACCCCCCAGTGACCCCCCAGTGACCCCCAGTGGCCCCTACTGACTGACCTACAAGTGACTGATCTCTACTGACTGACCCCCCAGTGACCCTCCAGTGACCCCCAGTGACCCCTACTGACTGACCTACAAGTGACTGATCTCTACTGACTGACCCCCCAGTGACCCCCCAGTGACCCCCAGTGACCCCTACTGACTGACCTACAAGTGACTGATCTGTACTGACTGACCCCCCAGTGACCCCCAGTGACCCCTACTGACTGACCTACAAGTGACTGATCTCTACTGACTGACCCCCCAGTGACCCCCAGTGACCCCCAGTGACCCCTACTGACTGACCTACAAGTGACTGATCTCTACTGACTGACCCCCCAGTGACCCCCAGTGACCCCTACTGACTGACCTACAAGTGACTGACCCCCCAGTGACCCCCAGTGACCCCTACTGACTGACCTACAAGTGACTGACCCCCAGTGACCCCCAGTGACCCCTACTGACTGACCTACAAGTGACTGACCCCCCAGTGACCCCCAGTGACCCCTACTGACTGACCTACAAGTGACTGACCCCCAGTGACCCCCAGTGACTGACCCCTACTGGCTGACCTACAAGTGACTGACCCCCAGTGACCCCCAGTGACCCCTACTGACTGACCTACAAGTGACTGACCCCCAGTGACCCCCAGTGACTGACCCCTAGTGACTGACCTACAAGTGACTGACCCCCAGTGACCCCCAGTGACCCCTACTGACTGACCTACAAGTGACTGACCCCCAGTGACCCCCAGTGACCCCTACTGACTGACCTACAAGTGACTGACCCCCAGTGACCCCCAGTGACTGACCCCTACTGGCTGACCTACAAGTGACTGACCCCCAGTGACCCCCAGTGACACCCCTACTGACTGACCTACAAGTGACTGACCCCCAGTGACCCCCAGTGACACCCCTACTGACTGACCTACAAGTGACTGACCCCCAGTGACCCCCAGTGACTGACCCCTACTGGCTGACCTACAAGTGACTGACCCCCAGTGACCCCCAGTGACAGCCCTACTGACTGACCTACAAGTGACTGACCCCCAGTGACCCCCAGTGACACCCCTACTGACTGACCTACAAGTGACTGACCCCCAGTGACCCCCAGTGACACCCCTACTGGCTGACCTACAAGTGACTGACCCCCAGTGACCCCCAGTGACACCCCTACTGACTGACCTACAAGTGACTGACCCCCAGTGACCCCCAGTGACTGACCCCTACTGGCTGACCTACAAGTGACTGACCCCCAGTGACCCCCAGTGACACCCCTACTGACTGACCTACAAGTGACTGACCCCCAGTGACCCCCAGTGACACCCCTACTGACTGACCTACAAGTGACTGACCCCCAGTGACCCCCAGTGACACCCCTACTGGCTGACCTACAAGTGACTGACCCCCAGTGACCCCCAGTGACACCCCTACTGACTGACCTACAAGTGACTGACCCCCAGTGACCCCCAGTGACTGACCCCTACTGACTGACCTACAAGTGACTGACCCCCAGTGACCCCCAGTGACCCCCAGTGACTGACCCCTACTGGCTGACCTACAAGTGACTGACCCCCAGTGACCCCCAGTGACACCCCTACTGACTGACCTACAAGTGACTGATCTCTACTGACTGACCCCCCAGTGACCCCCAGTGACCCCTACTGACTGACCTACAAGTGACTGATCTCTACTGACTGACCCCCCAGTGACCCCCCAGTGACCCCCAGTGACCCCTACTGACTGACCTACAAGTGACTGACCCCCAGTGACTGACCCCCAGTGACCCCCAGTGACCCCCAGTGACTGACCCCTACTGACTGACCTACAAGTGACTGACCCCCCAGTGACCCCCCAGTGACCCCCAGTGACCCCTACTGACTGACCTACAAGTGACTGACCCCCCAGTGACCCCCAGTGACCCCCCTACTGACTGACCTACAAGTGACTGACCCCCAGTGACCCCCAGTGACCCCCAGTGACCCCCAGTGACCCCTACTGACTGACCTACAAGTGACTGACCCCTACTGACTGACCTACAAGTGAAGGTCGTTTCGGCCTCACACTTCTCTGCACACTCCGACACGGAGGCCACGCTGTAGACCTCCCGCGTCACCGAGAAGATGTAGGACTCGTCGCTCCTGCGGTAGCCTCGCACCTCCACCGTCTGACCTGGGGTAGGGAGGGCACGGGGGAGGGGGGAATTGAGTTGCCATCGCCTGCGTCTCTGTGTGGTGAGTCTGTGGGTCTCTGTGTGGTGAGTCTGTGGGTCTCTGTGTGGTGAGTCTATGGGTCTCTGTGTGGTGAGTCTGTGGGTCTCTGTGTGGTGAGTCTATGGGTCTCTGTGTGGTGAGTCTGTGGGTCTCTGTGTGGTGAGCCTGTGGGTGTCTGTGTGGTGAGTCTGTGGGTGTCTCTGTGTGGTGAGTCTGTGGGTCTCTGTGTGGTGAGTCTGTGGGTCTCTGTGTGGTGAGCCTGTGGGTGTCTGTGTGGTGAGTCTGTGGGTGTCTCTGTGTGGTGAGTCTGTGGGTGTCTCTGTGTGGTGAGTCTGTGGGTCTCTGTGTGGTGAGTCTGTGGGTCTCTGTGTGGTGAGTCTGTGGGTGTCTGTGTGGTGAGTCTGTGGGTGTCTCTGTGTGGTGAGTCTGTGGGTCTCTGTGTGGTGAGTCTGTGGGTCTCTGTGTGGTGAGTCTGTGGGTCTCTGTGTGGTGAGTCTGTGGGTCTCTGTGTGGTGAGTCTGTGGGTCTCTGTGTGGTGAGTCTGTGGGTGTCTGTGTGGTGAGTCTGTGGGTGTCGCTGTGTGGTGAGTCTGTGGGTCTCTGTGTGGTGAGTCTGTGGGTCTCTGTGTGGTGAGTCTGTGGGTCTCTGTGTGGTGAGTCTGTGGGTCTCTGTGTGAGAGTCTGTGGGTCTCTGTGTGGTGAGTCTGTGGGTCTCTGTGTGGTGAGTCTATGGGTCTCTGTGTGGTGAGTATGTGGGTCTCTGTGTGGTGAGTCTGGGTGTCTCTGTGTGGTGAGTCTGTGGGTCACTGTGTGGTGAGTCTGTGGGTCTCTGTGTGGTGAGTCTGGGTGTCTCTGTGTGGTGAGTCTGTGGGTCTCTGTGTGGTGAGTCTGTGGGTCTCTGTGTGGTGAGTCTGTGGGTCTCTGTGTGGTGAGTCTGTGGGTGTCTCTGTGTGGTGAGTCTGTGGGTGTCTGTGTGGTGAGTCTGTGGGTCTCTGTGTGATGAGTCTGTGGGTCTCTGTGTGGTGAGTCTGTGCGTGTCTCTGTGTGGTGAGTCTGTGGGTGTCTCTGTGTGGTGAGTCTGTGGGTCTCTGTGTGGTGAGTCTGTGGGTCTCTGTGTGGTGAGTCTGTGGGTGTCTCTGTGTGGTGAGTCTGTGGGTCTCTGTGTGGTGAGTCTGTGGGTCTCTGTGTGGTGAGTCTGTGTGTCTCTGTGTAGTGAGTCTGTGGGTCTCTGTGTAGTGAGTCTGTGGGTCTCTGTGTGGTGAGTCTGTGGGTCTCTGTGTGGTGAGTCTATGGGTCTCTGTGTGGTGAGTCTGTGGGTCTCTGTGTGGTGAGTCTATGGGTCTCTGTGTGGTGAGTCTATGGGTCTCTGTGTGGTGAGTCTGTGGGTCTCTGTGTGGTGAGTCTGTGGGTCTCTGTGTGGTGAGTCTGTGGGTCTCTGTGTGGTGAGTCTGTGGGTCTCTGTGTGGTGAGTCTGTGGGTCTCTGTGTGATGAGTCTGTGGGTGTCTCTGTGTGGTGAGTCTGTGGGTGTCTGTGTGGTGAGTCTGTGGGTGTCTCTGTGTGATGAGTCTGTGGGTCTCTGTGTGGTGAGTCTGTGGGTCTCTGTGTGGTGAGTCTATGGGTCACTGTGTGGTGAGTCTGTGGGTGTCTGTGTGGTGAGTCTGTGGGTCTCTGTGTGGTGAGTCTGTGGGTGTCTGTGTGGTGAATCTGTGGGTGTCTGTGTGGTGAGTCTGTGGGTCTCTGTGTGGTGAGTCTGTGGGTCTCTGTG
This sequence comes from Petromyzon marinus, assembly GCF_048934315.1. Classification (NCBI taxonomy): domain Eukaryota; kingdom Metazoa; phylum Chordata; class Hyperoartia; order Petromyzontiformes; family Petromyzontidae; genus Petromyzon; species Petromyzon marinus. Next base: position 4,738,239 of record NC_133732.1, read on the forward strand.
TGGTGAGTCTATGGGTCTCTGTGTGGTAAGTCTGTGTGTCTCTGTGTGGTGAGTCTGTGGGTCTCTGTGTGGTGAGTCTGTGGGTCTCTGTGTGGTGAGTCTGTGGGTCTCTGTGTGGTGAGTCTGTGGGTCTCTGTGTGATGAGTCTGTGAGTCTCTGTGTGTTGAGTCTGTGGGTCTCTGTGTGGTGAGTCTGTGGGTCTCTGTGTGGTGAGTCTGTGGGTCTCTGTGTGGTGAGTCTGTGGGTCTCTGTGTGGTGAGTCTATGGGTGTCTGTGTGGTGAGTCTGTGGGTGTCTCTGTGTGGTGAGTCTACGGGTCTCTGTGTGGTGAGTCTGTGGGTCTCTGTGTGGTGAGTCTGTGGGTGTCTCTGTGTGGTGAGTCTGTGGGTCTCTGTGTGGTGAGTCTATGGGTCTCTGTGTGGTGAGTCTGTGTGTCTCTGTGTGGTGAGTCTGTGGGTCTCTGTGTGAGTCTATGGGTCTCTGTGTGGTGAGTCTGTGGGTCTCCGTGTGGTGAGTCTGTGGGTGTCTCTGTGTGGTGAGTCTGTGGGTGTCTCTGTGTGGTGAGTCTGTGGGTGTCTCTGTGTGGTGAGTCTGTGGGTCTCTGTGTGGTGAGTCTATGGGTCTCTGTGTGGTGAGTCTGTGTGTCTCTGTGTGGTGAGTCTGTGGGTCTCTGTGTGGTGAGTCTGTGGGTCTCTGTGTGGTGAGTCTGTGGGTCTCTGTGTGGTGAGTCTGTGGGTCTCTGTGTGGTGAGTCTGTGGGTGTCTGTGTGGCGAGTCTGTGGGTCTCTGTGTGGTGAGTCTGTGGGTCTCTGTGTGGTGAGTCTGTGGGTCTCTGTGTGGTGAGTCTGTGGGTGTCTGAGTGTGGTGAGTCTGTGGGTCTCTGTGTGGTGAGTCTGTGGGTCTCTGTGTGGTGAGTGTGTGGGTCTCTGTGTGATGAGTCTGTGGGTCTCTGTGTGATGAGTCTGTGGGTGTCTCTGTGTGGTGAGTCTGTGGGTCTCTGTGTGGTGAGTCTGTGGGTGTCTCTGTGTGGTGAGTCTGTGGGTCTCTGTGTGGTGAGTCTGTGGGTCTCTGTGTGGTGAGTCTGTGGGTGTCTCTGTGTGGTGAGTCTGTGGGTCTCTGTGTGGTGAGTCTGTGGGTGTCTCTGTGTGGTGAGTCTGTGGGTCTCTGTGTGGTGAGTCTATGGGTCTCTGTGTGGTGAGTCTGTGTGTCTCTGTGTGGTGAGTCTGTGGGTCTCTGTGTAGTGAGTCTGTGGGTGTCTCTGTGTGGTGAGTCTGTGGGTCTCTGTGTGGTGAGTCTATGGGTCTCTGTGTGGTGAGTCTGTGTGTCTCTGTGTGGTGAGTCTGTGGGTCTCAGTGTGGTGAGTTTGTGGGTCTCTGTGTGGTGAGTCTGTGGGTCTCTGTGTGGTGAGTCTATGGGTCTCTGTGTGGTAAGTCTGTGTGTCTCTGTGTGGTGAGTCTGTGGGTCTCTGTGTGGTGAGTCTGTGGGTCTCTGTGTGGTGAGTCTGTGGGTCTCTGTGTGGTGAGTCTGTGGGTCTCTGTGTGGTGAGTCTGTGGGTCTCTGTGTGGTGAGTCTGTGGGTCTCTGTGTGGTGAGTCTGTGGGTGTCTCTGTGTGGTGAGTCTGTGAGTCTCTGTGTGTTGAGTCTGTGGGTCTCTGTGTGGTGAGTCTGTGGGTCTCTGTGTAGTGAGTCTGTGGGTCTCTGTGTGGTGAGTCTTTGGGTGTCTGTGTGATGAGTCTGTGGGTCTCTGTGTGGTGAGTCTGTAGGTGTCTCTGTGTGGTGAGTCTGTGGGTCTCTGTGTGGTGAGTCTGTGGGTCTCTGTGTGGTGAGTCTGTGGGTCTCTGTGTGGTGAGTCTGTGGGTGTCTGCGTGGTGAGTCTGTGTGTCTCAGTGTGGTGAGTCTGTGGGTGTCTGTTTGATGAGTTTGTGGGTCTCTGTGTGGTGAGTCTGTGGGTCTCTGTGTGGTGAGTCTATGGGTCACTGTGTGGTGAGTCTGTGGGTGTCTGTGTGGTGAGTCTGTGGGTCTCTGTGTGGTGAGTCTGTGGGTGTCTGTGTGGTGAATCTGTGGGTGTCTGTGTGGTGAGTCTGTGGGTCTCTGTGTGGTGAGTCTGTGGGTGTCTCTGTGTGGTTAGTCTGTGGGTGTCTGCGTGGTGAGTCTGTGGGTCTCTGTGTGGTGAGTCTGTGGGTCTCTGTGTGTTGAGTCTGTGGGTGTCTGTGTGCTGAGTCTGTGGGTCTCTGTGTGCTGAGTCTGTGGGTCTCTGTGTGGTAAGTCTGTGGGTCTCTGTGTGGTGAGCCTGTGGGTGTCTGTGTGGTGAGTCTGTGGGTCTCTGTGTGGTAAGTCTGTGGGTCTCTGTGTGGTGAGCCTGTGGGTGTCTGTGTGGTGAGTCTGTGGGTCTCTGTGTGGTGAGTCTGTGGGTCTCTGTGTGATGAGTCTGTGGGTCTCTGTGTGGTGAGTCTGTGTGTCTATGTGTCGTGAGTCTGTGGGTCTCTGTGTGGTGAGTCTGTGGGTCTCTGTGTGGTGAGTCTGTGGGTCTCTGTGTGAGTCTATGGGTCTCTGTGTGAGTCTATGGATCTCTGTGTGGTGGTGAGTCTATGGGTCTCTGTGTGAGTCTATGGGTCTCTGTGTGGTGAGTCTGTGGGTGTCTGTGTGGTGAGTCTGTGGGTCTCTGTGTGGTGAGTCTGTGGGTGTCTGTGTGGTGAGTCTGTGGGTGTCTGTGTGGTGAGTCTGTGGGTGTCTGTGTGGTGAGTCTGTGGGTCTCTGTGTGGTGAGTCTGTGGGTGTCTCTGTGTGGTGAGTCTGTGGGTGTCTGCGTGGTGAGTCTGTGGGTGTCTGTGTGGTGAGTCTGTGGGTGTCTCTGTGTGGTGAGTCTGTGGGTGTCTGTGTGGTGAGTCTGTGGGTGTCTCTGTGTGGTGAGTCTGTGGGTCTCTGTGTGGTGAGTCTGTGGGTGTCTCTGTGTGGTGAGCCTGTGGGTGTCTGTGTGGTGAGTCTGTGGGTCTCTGTGTAGTGAGTCTGTGGGTGTCTGCGTGGTGAGTCTGTGGGTCACTGTGTGGTGAGTCTGTGGGTGTCTGTTTGATGAGTTTGTGGGTCTCTGTGTGGTGAGTCTAGGGGTCTCTGTGTGGTGAGTCTGTGGGTCTCTGTGTGGTGAGTCTATGGGTCACTGTGTGGTGAGTCTGTGGGTGTCTGTGTGGTGAGTCTGTGGGTCTCTGTGTGATGAGTCTGTGGGTCTCTGCGTGGTGAGTCTGTGGATCTCTGTGTGATGAGTCTGTGTGTCTCTGTGTGATGAGTCTGTGGGTGTCTCTGTGGTGAGTCTGTGGGTCTCTGTGTGGTGAGTCTGTGGGTCTCTGTGTGGTGAGTCTGTGGGTCTCTGTGTGGTGAGTCTGTGGGTCTCTGTGTGGTGAGTCTGTGGGTCTCTGTGTGGTGAGTCTGTGGGTCTCTGTGTGGTGAGTCTGTGCGTCTCTGTGTGGTTAGTCTGTGGGTCTCTGTGTGGTGAATCTGTGGGTCTCTGTGTGGTGAGTCTGTGGGTCTCTGTGTGGTGAATCTGTGGGTCTCTGTGTGGTGAGTCTGTGGGTCTCTGTGTGGTGAGTCTGTGGGTCTCTGTGTGGTGAGTTTGTGGGTCTCTGTGTGGTGAGTCTGTGGGTCTCTGTGTGGTGAGTCTGTGGGTCTCTGTGTGGTGAGTCTGTGGGTCTCTGTGTGGTGAGTCTGTGGGTCTCTGTGTGGTGAGTCTGTGGGTCTCTGTGTGGTGAGTCTGTGGGTCTCTGTGTGGTGAGTCTGTGGGTCTCTGTGTGGTGAGTCTGTGCGTCTCTGTGTGGTTAGTCTGTGGGTCTCTGTGTGGTGAATCTGTGGGTCTCTGTGTGGTGAGTCTGTGGGTCTCTGTGTGGTGAATCTGTGGGTCTCTGTGTGGTGAGTCTGTGGGTCTCTGTGTGGTGAGTCTGTGGGTCTCTGTGTGGTGAGTTTGTGGGTCTCTGTGTGGTGAGTCTGTGGGTCTCTGTGTGGTGAGTCTGTGGGTCTCTGTGTGGTGAGTCTGTGGGTCTCTGTGTGTGAGCCAGGAGCTGTCACCCCCATCCACTATCACTCCGTGGGTCTCTTCATTAATTTTCGTGAATGGCATTTCGCTATGGGCCTAATTAAGCGGCCTATCCGACTGTAATTACACCCCAGCAGACACAAAGACAAAGATCCCCCGTGTAGCCTACACAGACTGTAGGGGAAAGTGCTGTTAGTAGCGAGTAGCGGTGTCTATGAAAATACAAAGAGAAAGATCCCCCAGGTAGTCTCTAGCAGGCTGTAGGGGCAAGTTGCTGTTAGTAAGCGAGTAGCAGTGTCTATGAAAATACAAAGAGAAAGATCCCCCAGGTAGCCTCTAGCAGGCTGTAGGGGCAAGTGCTGTTAGTAAGCGAGTAGCAGTGTCTATGAAAATACAAAGACAAAGATACCCCAGGTAGTCTCCAGCAGGCTGTAGGGGCAAGTGCTGTTAGTAAGCGAGAAGCAGTGTCTATGAAAATACAAAGACAAAGATACCCCAGGTAGCCTCCAGCAGGCTGTAGGGGCAAGTGCTGTTAGTAGCGAGTAGCAGTGTCTATGAAAATACAAAGACAAAGCTCTCCCAGGTAGCCTCTAGCAGGTTGTAGGGGCAAGTGTTGTTAGTAGCGAGTAGCGGTGTCTATGAAAATACAAAGACAAAGATCCCCCAGGTAGCCTCTAGCAGGCTGTAGGGGCAAGTGCTGTTAGTAAGCGAGTAGCAGCAGCTGCCTATGAAGGTTACCGGCGCTGTGGCACACACAGAGGGGGTGAGTGGCCAGCACCACCACCACGCCCGGCCGCCTTTGTCTCTCCCACAGTGGCGATGTTTACACACCGCACCAGATAACTCAGACACACAAAGACAAAGATCCCCCATATAGCCTTAACAGACTGTAGGGGCAAGTGCTGTTAGCGGGCACCTATGAAGGCCGGAACGGTACACGAGGGGGTGGGTCGCCAGCACCACGCCCGACCGCCTTTGTCTCCCTAGTGGCGATGTTTACTAAACACCGCACCAGGTACTCATTTGAGGCTGAGTTGACCTAGGGGAGGCCCGGGACCGGTTCAGATAATCGTCACTGGTGTTGGCCGTGAGCGGGAATCGAACCCGGGTCGCCAGGTTCATAGCGCAGCGTAGCGCTAACCACTACACTATCGCTCCCCACAGACACACACACAGTCACACACACACACACTCACACACACACTCTCACACACACACTCACACACACGCACTTTCACATACACACTCCCACAATACGCACGCACACTCACTCAGACACACACACTCACACACTCACACACACTCACACACACTCACACACACTCACACACACACTCACACACTCACACACACTCACACACACTCACACACACTCACACACACTCACACACACTCACACACACACTCACACACACTCACACACACTCACACACACTCACACACACACTCACACACTCACACACACTCACGCACTCACACACTCACACACTCACACACACTCACACCCACACTCACAAACTCACACACACACTCACACACTCACACACACTCACACACACACTCACACACTCACACACACACTCACACACTCACACACACTCACGCACTCACACACTCACACACACTCACACCCACACTCACACACTCACACTCTCACTCACACACTCACACACACACTCACACACTCACACACACTCACACACACTCACACACACACTCACACACACACTCACGCACTCACACACTCACACACACTCACACACACTCACACACACTCACACCCACACTCACACACTCACACTCTCACTCACACACTCACACACACACTCACACACTCACACACACACTCACACACACACTCACACACACACTCACACACTCACACACACACACTCACACACACTCACACACACACTCACACACAGTGCGTGGGTACACACCGCGACTACTCCACACTCTCACCCCCCTCTCTCTGCCTCTCCCCCTAACTCTCTCTGATGTCTGTCCAAGGATCCACCATAACCACAACCACCACAACCACCACAAACACCACAACCACCACCACCCCCTACACCACCACCACCACCCCAACCACCACCACCACAACCACCACAACCACCATCCCCACCACCACCCCCTACACCACCACCACCACCACCACCAACCCCCCCACCACCACCCCCTACACCACCACCCCCCCACAACCACCACCACCCCAACCACCCCCCCACCACCATCACCAACCCCACCACCCCACCACCACCACCCCCCCCCACCACCACCACCCCACAACCACCACCACCACCCCCACCACCACCACCACCGGGTAAAACTACGTGGCCGGGAGTCAGAGCCATTCCCTGTTCACCTTGGGGTGCGACAGGGATGTCCTCTGGCTCCCACATTATTTAACATCTATTGTGACCACGTAGTTCGTGAAGTTTTTGATGGCTGTACCAGAGGTATTTCCATCTGGTACAGATATAATGGGGGGCTAATCGATGCCCGGGTGCGGTCAAGGGATGGCTCCCTATTGCTCAACCACGTTATGTATGCCGATGATTTGGTAATTGCCGCTCACTCAGAGGAGGAGTTGGAGACGCTGCTGCTGAGACTGGAGCGTGCCACTATGAGGTGGGGCCTTACCATCAGCCCCACCAAAACTAAGCACCTGCCTGGGTATTTTGTACCATCGGACACTCCACCACCTCCACAACTCCCAATTGGTGATGGGGCAGTTGTGGAGAGAGTGGAGAGTTTCCCATACCTGGGCAGTGTGCTTATGACCGGCTCCGGTTTAACAGCAGAGGTCTCACTCCGAATCAGTCGAGCGGCAATATCTTTAAATCGGTTGCATAACGCTGTGTGGAAGCTTCCTGGTCTGTCGCTCCGCACGAAGCTTCAGGTCTTCTCGGCCACGGTCATTCCCTGCCTTCTCTACGCTTGCGAAACGTGGACCCCCTTAATGGAACATCATCGGCGGTTAGAAACATTTAGGCTGTCCTGCCTACGATCCATCCTGGGTTTAACCAGGCTGGATTGTGTGAGCAGCTCACAAATCCTTAAAAGATCTGGGCAAGGTCCCATCGGTGAGCTCCTCCGGCAGGCAAGGCTGCGATGGCTGGGTCATGTAGCCCACATGCCCAGCCACCGCATGGCGAAACAGCTTTTGTTCGGCCGGATCGAGGGGGCTAAACGGGCGCGGCACGGGCTATAGAAGAGATGGAGTGATGTGGTACAGGAGGACGTGGAGCTGAGTGGACTTGCAGATGACTGGTACCAGCGGTGTCAAGATCGGCCTCTGTGGAGGAGGCTCGTGAGAACAACGGAGGGCGGAGGAGCGACGCTCACAACAACGAGCGGAGCGCCGGGTGGCTAAAGCACAGCAGGTTGGCACAGTAGGGGGCACAGGTGGTGCATCAGCCAGTCATCTCAGTCAGTCGACCCGTGGCACCTGCTGGGTCTGCCCCGTGACCTCCTGCCAGCGGGCGTTCGACACTTCACGTGGCCTCAAGGTGCACGTAGCCTGGCACAAGCGTCGTGGTGACGTCACCGCCACTTAGTGTCGAATGGTGGTTGTTGTTGTTGTGTAGGTGTGTGTGGGTGTGTGTCATTGTGTGTTTGCGTGTGATTGTGTGTGGTTGTGTGTGTGGGTGTGTGGTTGTGAGTGGGGAGCGGTGGGTGTAGTGGTTAGCGCTACGCTGCGCTACGAACCCGGCGATCCGGGTTCGATTCCCGATCACGGCCAACACCACCGGTGACGATTATCTGAACCGGTCCCGGACCTCCCCTAGGTCGCCTCAGCCTCAAGCGAATATCTGGTGCGGTGTGTAGTAAACATCCCCACTAGGGGAGACAAAGGCGGACGGGCGTGGTGCTGGCCACCCACCCCCTCGTGTGCCGTGCCGGCCTTCATAGGTGGTGCTGCTACTCGCTAAGAGCACTTGCCCCTACAGTCTGTAAAGGCTACACGGGGGATCTTTGTCTTTGTGTGTTCACAGGCGATGCTACCCGCTAAGAGCACTTGCCCCTACAGTCTGTAAAGGCTACACGGGGGATCTTTGTCTTTGTGTGATCTTCATCCATCAGTGGATAGGCCGTGGTGGTGGTGATGGCAATTAGAGACGGAGAGAGAGGAGCACGTGGATTAGAGATCACAAAGACAAAGATCCCCCGTGTAGCCTCTAACAGACTGCTGGGGCAAGTGCTGTGAGTAGCGAGTAGCACCGCCTATGAACACACAAAGACAAAGATCCCCCGTGTAGCCTTCACAGACTGCTGGGGCAAGTGCTGTCAGCGAGTAGCACCGCCTGTGAACACACAAAGACAAAGATCCCCCGTGTAGCCTTCACAGACTGCTGGGGCAAGTGTTGGTAGCGAGTAGCACCCTAATGAAGAGTGGCAAGGCACACACGAGAGGGGGTGGGTGGCCAGCACCACGCCCGGCCGCCTTTGTCTCCCTTAGTGAGACATCACCACCACCACCACAACACCACGTACATAGAACATGACCAAGGCCACTTGTATTGCGATCGGAACGCCGTGGGTACTGGTTTTTTTTTCCTTTTAATTATTTTCAATTTTCTTTGGTTCTTTCGGTAAAGTCACCACGTAGAATGAGAATAAAATAATAAATTGATAAAATAAAATAACACAATAATATTATTGTGTTATTTTATTTTTTATAAATTAACACAATACTATTATTGTGTTATTTTATAAATAACACAATACTATTATTGTGTTATTTATTATTGTGTTATTTTATTTTTTATAAATAACACAATAATATTATTGTGTTATTTTTTTTATAAATAACACAATAATAGTATTATTATTTATAAATAACACAATAATATTATTGTGTTATTTATAAAATAAAATAACAATAATATTATTGTGTTATTTTATTTTATCAATTTATTATTTTATTCTCATTCTACGTGGTGACTTTACCGAAAGAACCAAAGAAGATGAATCCTTGCAGTCACGAAAGCTTTAAATCGATATTTTCAATTTATTATTTTTAATTAACGTTTTATTTCATTTGTATTTTCTATTTTTTTTTCTTTCTATTTTCCATCTTCGTGACTTCAGCGAAAGAACCAAGAACAGGGCTCCCCTTGCAGGCGAGCAAGTTTCACGTCGAAAATGTTCATCGACAAATCTGCTCAACGATTCCAGCTTTTTCATTTGAATCAGGCGAGGGTTCACACGGCTCCACGTGGCTCTTCCATTGCACAAACCACTTGGCCGTGGCGACATTCTTGTTGATATCAGCAGCCGGACACGCTAAACGCACGCGTTGTTCATGGTGAATGTGGAGGAAGGGGAGGTGGAGGTGGGGGACAACTGAGATCACGGAGAGCAATCCACGAGACCACGGGGGGGAGAGAGAGAGAGACGCAGACTCCGAATATACAGCAGATCGAACCCACGACCTCCTGTAGACTTGGTGAGGTAGTCAACATCTCCTAGCCACCGTGATGATGATGATGATGGTTGTTGTGGAACCCACGACCTCCTGTACACCAGGCGAGGTAGTCAACATCTCCTAGCCACCGTGATGATGATGGTGGTGGTGGTGGAACCCACGACCTCCTGTAGACCAGTCCAGGTGGTCAACATCTCCGAGCCACCGTGATGATGATGATGATGGTGGTGGTGGAACCCACGACCTCCTGTAGACCAGGCGAGGTAGTCAACATCTCCTAGCCACTGTGATGATGATGTTGGTGGAACCCACGACCTCAGTACACCAGGCGAGGTAGTCAACATCTCCTAGCCACCGTGATGATGATGGTGGTGGTGGTGGAACCCACGACCTCCTGTACACTGGGCGAGGTGGTCAACATCTCCTAGCCACTGTGATGATGATGATGATGGTGGTGGAACCCACGACCTCCTGTAGACCAGGCCAGGTGGTCAACATCTCCGAGCCACTGTGATGATGATGATGGTGGTGGAACCCACGACCTCCTGTACACCAGGCGAGGTAGTCAACATCTCCTAGCCACCGTGATGATGGTGGTGGTGGAACCCACGACCTCCTGAACACCAGGCGAGGTAGTCAACATCTCCTAGCCAACGTGATGATGATGGTGGTGGAACCCACGACCTCCTGTACACCAGGCGAGGTAGTCAACATCTCCTAGCCACCGTGATGATGGTGGTGGTGGAACCCACGACCTCCTGTACACCAGGCGAGGTAGTCAACATCTCCTAGCCACCGTGATGATGGTGGTGGAACCCACGACCTCCTGTACACCAGGCCAGGTAGTCAACATCTCCTAGCCACCGTGATGATAATGATGGTGGTAAAACCCACGACCTTCTGAACACCAGGCGAGGTAGTCAACATCTCCTAGCCACCGTGATGATGATGGTGGTGGAACCCACGACCTCACGTACCCCAGGCGAGGTAGTCAACATCTCCTAGCCACCGTGATGATGGTGGTGGAACCCACGACCTCCCGTACACCAGGCGAGGTTGTCAACATCTCCTAGCCACCGTGATGATAATGATGGTGGTGGAACCCACGACCTCCTGTACACCAGGCGAGGTAGTCAACATCTCCTAGCCACCGTGGTGATGGTGGTGGAACCCACGACCTCCTGAACACCAGGCGAAGTAGTCAACATCTCCTAGCCACCGTGATGATAATGATGGTGGTGGAACCCACGACCTCCTGAACACCAGGCGAGGTAGTCAACATCTCCTAGCCACCGTGATGATAATGATGGTGGTGGAACCCACGACCACCTGAACACCAGGCGAGGTAGTCAACATCTCCTAGCCACCGTGATGATGGTGGTGGTGGAACCCACGACCTCCTGTACACCAGGCGAGGTAGTCAACATCTCCTAGCCACCGTGATGATGGTGGTGGTGGTGGAACCCACGACCTCCTGCACACCAGGCGAGGTAGTCAACATCTCCTAGCCACCGTGATGATGGTGGTGGTGGTGGAACCCACGACCTCCTGCACACCAGGCGAGGGAGTCAACATCTCCTAGCCACCGTGATGATGGTGGTGGTGGTGGAACCCACGACCTCCTGAACACCATGCGAGGTAGTCAACATCTCCTAGCCACCGTGATGATGATGGTGGTGGTGGAACCCACGACCTCCTGAACACCAGGCGAGGTAGTCAACATCTCCTAGCCACCGTGATGATGATGGTGGTGGTGGAATCCACGACCTCCTGAACACCAGGCGAGGTAGTCAACATCTCCTAGCCACCGTGATGATGATGGTGGTGGTGGAACCCACGACCTCCTGAACACCAGGCGAGGTAGTCAACATCTCCTAGCCACCGTGAAGATGATGGTGGTGGTGGAACCCACGACCTCCTGAACACCAGGCGAGGTAGTCAACATCTCCTAGCCACCGTGATGATGATGGTGGTGGTGGAACCCACGACCTTCTGTACACCTGGCGAGGTAGTCAACATCTTCTAGCCACCGTGATGATGGTGGTGGAACCCACGACCTCCTGTACACCAGGCGAGGTAGTCAACATCTCCTAGCCACCGTGATGATGATGGTGGTGGAACCCACGACCTCCTGTACACCAGGCGAGGTAGTCAACATCTCATAGCCACCGTGATGGTGATGGTGGTGGATGAACCCACGACCTCCTGAACACCAGGCGAGGTAGTCAACATCTCCTAGCAACCGTGATGATGATGGTGGTGGTGGAACCCACGACCTCCTGTACACCTGGCGAGGTAGTCAACATCTCCTAGCCACCGTGACGATGATGGTGGTGGAACCCACGACCTCCTGTACACCAGGCGAGGTAGTCAACATCTCCTAGCCACCGTGATGATGATGGTGGTGGAACCCACGACCTCCTGTACACCAGGCGAGGTAGTCAACATCTCATAGCCACCGTGATGGTGATGGATGAACCCACGACCTCCTGAACACCAGGCGAGGTAGTCAACATCTCCTAGCCACCGTGATGATGATGGTGGTGGTGGAACCCACGACCTCCTGTACACCTGGCGAGGTAGTCAACATCTCCTAGCCACCGTGATGATGATGGTGGTGGAACCCACGACCTCCTGTACACCAGGCGAGGTAGTCAACATCTCCTAGCCACCGTGATGATGATGGTGGTGGAACCCACGACCTCCTGTACACCAGGCGAGGTAGTCAACATCTCATAGCCACCGTGATGGTGATGGTGGTGGATGAACCCACGACCTCCTGAACACCAGGCGAGGTAGTCAACATCTCATAGCTACCGTGATGATGATGGTGGTGGTGGAACCCACGACCTCCTGTACACCAGGCGAGGTAGTCAACATCTCCTAGCCACCGTGGTGATGATGGTGGTGGAACCCACGACCTCCTGTACACCTGGCGAGGTAGTCAACACTGCGAACAAACTCTAAGCTCTGTTTTATTTTAATGCCCTCACTGAGCTGCATTTTGCGCAATCCGATCACAAGCTGATAGCAGCTCGACAAAACGATCATTACCATCATCACCATCATCACCACCACCATCACCACCACCATCACCATCACCACCACCATCACCACCACCATCACCACCATCACCATGATCACCACCACCACCATCACCATGATCACCACCACCACCATCACCACCATCACCATCACCACCATCACCACCACCACCATCACCATCACCACGATCACCACCACCATCATCATCACCACCACCATCACCACCATCACCATGATCACCATCATCACCACCACCATCACCACCATCACCATGATCACCATCATCACCACCACCATCACCACCATCATCACCACCACCACCATCACCACCACCATCACCACCATCACCATCACCACCACCATCACCACCACCACCATCACCACCACCATCACCACCATCACCATCATCACCACCACCATCACCACCATCATCATCACCACCACCACCACCATCACCACCACCATCACCACCACCATCACCACCACCACCATCACCACCATCATCACCACCATCACCATGATCACCATCATCACCACCACCATCACCACCATCACCATGATCACCATCATCACCACCACCATCATCATCACCACCATCACCACCACCATCACCACCACCATCACCACCATCACCATCACCACCATCACCACCACCATCACCACCACCATCACCACCACCATCACCACCACCACCATCACCACCACCATCACCACCACCACCATCACCACCACCATCACCACCATCACTGCCGTGTGTAGACGTAGAGTCTCACACTGGGCCAGGACTTGTGAGACTAAACTCTTCACCCTTGAGGGGTTTTCGGGGTCGGATCGTGCAAATGCAAAGCTCCCCCGTGTAGCCTTTACAGACTGCAGGGGCAAGTGCTGTTAGCGAGCAGCACCACCTATGAAGGCCGGCATGACACACGAGGGGGTGGGTGGCCAGCACCACACCCGGCCGCCTTTGTCTCCCTAACGGCAATGTTTACACACCGCACCAGGTACTCATTTGAGGCTGAGTCGACCTAGGGGAGGCCCAGGTCCTGGTTCAGATAATCGTCACTGGTGTTGGCCGTGAGCGGGAATCGAACCCGGGTCGCCAGGTTCATAGCGAAGCGTAGCGCTAACCGCTACACTACCGTTACTCACTGTCTCAGACACACACACACACACACAGACACACACACACAGACACATACACAGAAACACACACAGACACACAGACACATACAGACACACACAGACACACACACACCCACACACAGACACACACATACACAGATACACACACAGACACACCCAGACACACACACAGACACACACACCCCACACAACAACAACAACCGCCATTCGCCACTAAGTGGCGGTGACGTCACCACGACGCTTGTGCCAGGCCATGTGCACCCTGAGGCCACGTGAAGTGTCGAACGCCCGCTGGCAGGAGGTCACGGGGCAGACCCAGGTGCCACGGGTCGACTGACTGAGATGACTGGCTGATGCACCACCTGTGCCCCCGACTGTGACAACTTGCTGTGCTTTAGCCACCCGGCGCTCCGTACGTTGTTGTGAGCGTCGCTCCTCCGCCCTCCGTTGTTGTTGGAGGGCGACTGTCTCCAACTGCCCAGTAGCATCCTTCACGAGCCTCCTCCACAGAGGTGATCTTGACACCGCTGGTACCAGTCATCGGCAAGTCCACTCAGCTCCACGTCCTCCTGTACCAAATCACTCCATCTCTTCTCTAGCCCGTGCCGCGCCCGCTTAGCCCCCTCAATCCGGCCGAACAAAAGCTGTTTCGGCATGCGGTGGCTGGGCATGCGGGCTACATGACCCAGCCATCGCAGCCTTGCCCGCCGGAGGAGCTCACCGATGGGACCTTGCCCAGATCTTTCAAGGATTTGTGAGCTCCTCACACAATCCAGTCTGGTTAAACCCAGGATGGATCGTAGGCAGGCCAGCCTAAATGTTTCTAACCGGCCAAGATGTTTCATTAGGGGGGTCCACGTTTCGCAAGCGTAGAGAAGGGAGGGAATGACCGTGGCCGAGAAGACCTGAAGCTTAGTGCGGAGCGACAGACCAGGTAGCTTCCACACAGCTTTACGCAACCGATGAAAATATATTGCTCCTCGACTGATTCGGAGTGAGACCTCTGTTGTTAAACTGGAGCTCGCCATGAGCACACTGCCCAGGTATGGGAAACTCTCCACTCTCTCCACAACTGCCCCATCACCGATTGGGAGTTGTGGGGGTGGAGTGCCCGATGGTACAAAATACCCAGGCAGGTGCTTAGTTTTGTTGGGGCTGATGGTAAGGCCCCAACTCTAAATGGCAAGCTCCAGTTTCAGCAGCAGCGTCTCCAACTCCTCTTCTGAGTGAGCCGCAATTACCAGATCGGCATACATAACATGGTTGAGCAATAGGGAGCCATCCCTTGACCGCACCCGGGCATCGATCAGCCTCCTATTGTATCTGTACCAGATGGAGATTCCCCCGGTACAGCTATTGAAGGCTTCACAAACTACGTGGTCGAAATAGATGTTAAATAATGTGGGAGCCAGAGGACATCCCTTTCGCACCCCAAGGTGTACAGGGAATGGCTCCGACTCCCGGCCACGTAGTTTTACCCGGGCCCGCTCACCATCACGAAGGTCCTTAAATGATCGTGAGCAGAGGGTCAGGGACTCCGAAAGCACGAAGAACAACCCAGAGCCCAGGCCTACTGATGGTATCATAGGCCTTGACCAGGTCAATAAAGCAGAGGTGTAGGTCTTGCTGGAATTCCCTACACCTCTGCTGTAGAACACGCACAGAAAATATGTACCAGATGGGAATTCCTCCGGTACAGCTACTGAGGGCTTCACGAACGACGCGGTCTTAAAAAGATGTCAAATAACACGCACAACGGGCTTATTGCTCTCATTAGATACGAATTGTCGCCACGTGTTGCTGCTGCTGCTGCTGCTGACGTGACAACCCACCCACACCCCCATCCCCTTATCGCTTAGGCTGCGTCGTGTGGTGGAGGGTTTAACGACACAAGATTAAACATGAATGAATTCTACATCATTAGACCTCCTTTGCCAGTACCAAAATGTAATAATAATTATCGGGGTTTTCCCCCTTTTATCTGGCAACGAAACTGAAACCTTTATTTTTGCAAGGATTCATGCCTACTGCATTAACCACAATACCTGCAGTCAAAATGCAAAACACAAAAACAACACACACTATGATAATTTATGATGATGCGTTGTCCTTGAAACTGATTGGTCTTTTCGCGTCACGTGGTCGAGCACCAATTGGGTCGAGGCTCAAAAGAAAGCCGTCCCTTGGTGTGGACCAATCAGCTTCAAGGACAATGCATCACAGATATTATAGCATAGTGTGTGTTGTTTTTGTGTTTTACATTTTGACTGCAGGTATTGTGGTTAATGCAGCGACATGAATCCTTGTAAATAAAAAAAGTTTCAGTTTGTTGCCAGGAAAAAAGAAAGGGGAAAACCCCCGATTAATAAATACCACAACGCAAACAACGCCTCTCGATCACGTGGGGAGCCCAGAAAAATTCCGCTGGGAAGGGTGGGTAGGGGAATATTTAAAAAAATAAAATTTCCACCACCCCCCACTCACATCGGATTTGACGGATCGACTTACCCCGAACCTCTGCCATCTCGCTGGCCATGAGCGTCAGCGAGACCAGCAGCAGCAGGAGGGAGGGGATCGTCGTGGTGGCTGAGCGAGATTGCATCGCGAGAGAATTTCTAGAGGAAGCGAACACGCAGCCACACACACACAGACACACACAGATACAGCCACACGCAGCCACACACACACACAGCCACACACACAGACACACACACAGCCACACACACAGACACACACAGACACACACACGCAGACACACACAGACACACACACACAGTCACACACACACACAGACACACACAGCCACAGACACACACACACAGTCACACACACAGTAACACACACAGCCACACACACACAGTCAAACACACACACACTCACACACACAGCCACACACACGCAGCCACGCACACAGACACGCACACGCACACAGACACGCACACACACACAGACACACACAGTCACACACAGCCACACACACACAGACAGTCACACACAGTCAGGGACACACACACACAGTCACACACACACACAGACACACACACAGCCACACACACACACACACACAGACAGTCACACACGCAGACACACACAGTCACACACACAGCCACACACACACACAGTCACACACACAGTCACACACACACACGCACAGTCACACACACAGTCACACACACAGTCAGGGACACACACACACACAGTCACACACAGCCAGACACACACAGTCAGAGAGACACACACAGCCAATCACACACACAACCAGAGACACACAGCAGACACAGCTGCTCAAAGCCACACAGCCAGGCAGCTGAACACAGCCAGGCAGATTAACACAGCCAGACAGATAAACACAGCCTTATACAGACAGACAGCCTGACCACAGCCACATACAGGCATCTAGACAGCCTGACCACAGCCTTACACAGACAGGTGACCAAAGGCAGACAACCTTACACAGGCAGACAGCCAGATACACACAGCCACACACACATAGACACACACACAGACACACAGTCACACACACACAGTCACACACACACAGCCACACACACACACAGCCAGATACACACAGACACACAGTCACACACAAACAGTCACACACACACAGCCACACACACTCAGCCACACACACACACAGCCAGCTACACACAGACACACACACAGACACACAGTCACACACACAGACACACACACGCAACCACACACACACAGTCACACACACACGCACACAACCAGATACACACAGACACACAGTCACACACACACAGACACACACACGCAGCCACACACACACACAGCCAGATACACACAAAGTCACACACACACAGCCACACACACACACAGCCACACACACACAGCCACACACACACACACAGATACACACAGACACACACAGCCAGATACACACAGCCACACACACACACACAGACACACACAGTCACACACACAGCCACAAATACACAGACATAGCCACACATACAGTCACACACGCAGCCACACACACACAGCCAGATACACACAGACACACACACAGACACACAGTCACACACACATAGCCACACACACACAGACACACACAGACACACAGATACACACACAATCACACACACAGCCACACACACACACACAGCTACACAAACACAGTCACACACACAGCCACACACACACACACAGCCACACACATACACAGTCACACACAGTCACACACACACGCACAGTCACACACATAGTCACACAGACAGTCAGGGACACACACACAGTCACACACAGCCAGACACACACAGTCAGAGAGACACACACACAGCCAATCACACACACAACCAGAGACACACAGCAGACACAGCTGCTCAAAGCCACACAGCCAGACAGCTGAACACAGCCAGGCAGATTAACACAGCCAGACAGATAAACACAGCCTTATACAGACAGACAGCCTGACCACAGCCACATTCAGGCATCTAGACAGCCTGACCACAGCCTTAAACAGCCAGACAGGTGACCACAGGCAGACAACCTTACACAGGCAGACAGCCAGATACACACAGCCATACACACACACAGACACAGCCACACACACAGTCACACACACGCAGCCATACCCACACACAGCCAGATACACACAGACACACACACAGACACACAGTCACACACACACAGTCACACACACAGCCACACACACGCAGCCACACACACACACAGCCAGATACACACAGACACACAGTCACACACACACAGTCACACACACACAGCCACACACACTCAGCCACACACACACAGCCAGCTACACACAGACACACACACAGACACAGTCACACACACAGACACACACACGCAGCCACAAACACACAGCCACACACACACGCACACAACCAGATACACACAGACACACAGACACACAGTCACACACACACAGACACACACACGCAGTCACACACACACTGCCAGATACACACAAAGTCACACACACACAGACACAGATACACACAGACACACACAGCAAGATACACACAGCCACACACACACAGACACACACAGTCACACACACACAGCCACAAATACACAGACACAGCCACACATACAGTCACACACGCAGCCACACACACACAGCCACACACACACAGCCACACACACACACACAGATACACACAGACACACACAGCCAGATACACACAGCCACACACACACACAGACACACACAGTCACACACACACAGCCACAAATACACAGACATAGCCACACATACAGTCACACACGCAGCCACACACACACACAGCCAGATACACACAGACACACACACAGACACACAGTCACACACACATAGCCACACACACACAGACACACACAGACACACAGATACACACAGCCAGATACACACACAATCACACACACAGCCACACACAAACACAGCTACACAAACACAGTCACACACACACAGCCACACACACACACAGCCACACACATACACAGTCACACACAGTCACACACACACGCACAGTCACACACATAGTCACACACACAGTCAGGGACACACACACACACAGTCACACACACACAGCCAGACACAAACAGTCAGAGCCACACACACACCGCCAATCACATACACAACCAGAGACACACAGCAGACACAGCCGCTCAAAGCCACACAGCCAGACAGCTGAACACAGCAAGGCAGATGAACACAGCCAGACAGATGATTAACACAGCCAGACAGATGAACACAGCCAGACAGATGAACACAGCCTTACACAGCCAGACAGGTGACCACAGGCAGACAGCCTTACACAGGCAAACAGCTGACCACAGCCTTACACAGGCAAACAGCCTGACCACAGCCTTACACAGCCAGACAGTTGACCACAGGCAGACAGCCTTACACAGGCAAACAGCTGACCACAGCCATACACAGCAAGACAGCTGACCACAGCCTTACACAGGCAGACAGCTGACCACAGGCAGACAGCTGACCACAACCAGACAGCTGACCACAGCCTTACACAGCCAGACAGCTGACCACAGCTGACCACAGCCAGACAGCTGACCACAGCCTTACACAGCCAGCCAGACAGCTCACCACAGCTGACCACAGCCAGACAGCTGACCACAGCCTTACACAGCCAGACAGCTCACCACAGTTGACCACAGGCAGACAGCTGACCACAGCCTTACACAGCCAGACAGCTGACCACAGCTGACCACAGCCAGACAGCAGCCCACAGCCTTACACAGCCAGACAGGCAGCCCACAGCCTTACACAGCCAGACAGCTGACCACAGGCAGACAGCTGACCACAGCCTTACACAGACAGACAGCTGACCACAACCATACACAGCAAGACAGCTCACCACAGCCGTACACAGGCAGCCAGACAGCTGACCACAGCTGACCACAGCCAGACAGCTGACCACAGCCTTATACAGGCAGCCAGACAGCTGACCCCCCCCCCCCCCCAAAGAGAGAGAGGGGGGGGGGAGGCGGAGGTTGGGGCCTCAATCGGTGGCACGAGAATCACAAAAGTAGTGACAAAGGGCCCCCGAGTAGCCTCGAACAGGCTGCAGGGGCAAGTGCTGATCGCGAGCGGGGGTGGCTCCTGAAGGTCGCCACTGATGGCACACGACGGGGGGGGGGTGGCCAGGACCCTCCCCGATCCCGGCCGCCTTTGTCTCTCCCTCCCCCCTCCCCCAGACACTCAGTGGCGATGTTTAAACGACGCGCGGCTTACTCACGAGTGACTCGTTTGAGGCTGAGTCGGCCTAGGGGGGATGAGTGTGTGAGGAGTCCCGAGACCAGTTCAGATCGTCACGTGACACACACACACACACGTGCACACACACACGTGTAGACACACACAGGTGTACACACACACACGTGCACACACACACACGTGTGGACACACACACACACACACGTGTACACACACACACGTGTACACACACACACGTATAGACACACACACACACGTGAACACACAGACACACACGTGTACACACACACGTGTAGACACACACACGTGTAGACACACACACGTGTAGACACACGTGTAGACACACGTGTAGACACACACACACGTGTAGACACACACACACACGTGTACACACACACGTGTACACACACACACGTGTAGACACACACACACGTGTAGACACACACACACACGTGTACACACACACGTGTATATACACACACACACGTGTAGACACACGTGTAGACACACACACACGTGTAGACACACACACGTGTAGACACACACACGTGTAGACACACGTGTAGACACACACACACGTGTAGACACACACACACGTGTAGACACACACACACACGTGTAGACACACACACACACACGTGTAGACACACACACACGTTTAGACACACACACGTGTAGACACACACACACACACACGTGTAGACACACACACACAGTGTACACACACACACACGTGTAGACACACACACACACACGTGTAGACACACACACACGTGTAGACACACGTGTAGACACACACACACACGTGTAGACACACACACACGTGTAGACACACACACACACGTGTAGACACACACACACACACGTGTAGACACACACACGTGGAGACACACACACACGTGTACACACACACACGTGTAGACACACACACACGTGTAGACACACGTGTAGACACACACACGTGTAGACACACACACACGTGTAGACACACACACACACACACGTGTAGACACACACACACGTTTAGACACACACACACACGTGTAGACACACACACGTGTAGACACACACACGTGTAGACACGTGTAGACAACAACAACCGTCATTCGCCACTAAGTGGCGGTGACGTCACCACGACGCTTGTGCCAGGCCATGTGCACCTTGAGGCCAAGTGGAGTGTCGAACGCCCGCTGGCAGGAGGTCACGGGGCAGACCCAGCAGGTGCCACGGGTCGACTGACTGAGATGACTGGCTGGTGCACCACCTGTGCCCCCTACTGTGCCAACCCGCTATGCTTTAGCTACCCGGCGCTCCGCTCGTTGTTGTGAGCGTCGCTCCTCCGCCCTCCGTTGTTGTTGGAGGGCGACTACCTCCAACTGCCCAGTAGCAGCGTCCTTCACGAGCCTCCTCCTCCACAGAGGCCGATCTTGACACCGCTGGTACCAGTCATCGGCAAGTCCACTCAGCTCCACGTCCTCCTGTACCACATCACTCCATCTCTTCTCTAGCCCGTGCCGCGCCCGCTTAGCCCCCTCGATCCGGCCGAACAAAAACTGTTTCGGCATGCGGTGGCTGGGCATGCGGGCTACATGACCCAGCCATCGCAGCCTTGCCCGCCGGAGGAGCTCACCGATTGGACCTTGCCCAGATCTTTCAAGGATTTGTGAGTTCCTCACACAATCCAGTCTGGTTAAACCCAGAATGGATCGTAGGCAGGCTAGCCTAAATGTTTCTAACCGGCGAAGATGTTTCATTAGGGGGGGTCCACGTTTCGCAAGCGTAGAGAAGGGAGGGAATGACCGTGGCCGAGAAGACCTGAAGCTTAGTGCGGAGCGACAGACCAGGTAGCTTCCACACAGCGTTACGCAACCGATGAAAAGATATTGCCGCTCGACTGATTCGGAGTGAGACCTCTGCTGTTAAACCGGAGCCGGTCATGAGCACACTGCCCAGGTATGGGAAACTCTCCACTCTCTCCACAACTGCCCCATCACCGATTGGGAGTTGTGGGGGTGGAGTGTCCGATGGTACAAAATACCCAGGCAGGTGCTTAGATTTGGTGGGGCTCATGGTAAGGCCCCACCTCTTAGTGGCACGCTCCAGTCTCAGCAGCAGCGTCTCCAACTCCTCCTCTGAGTGAGCGGAAATTATGGGCCGTCGATAAATGACGTCACGCGATTTTGGACGATTTTTGACCCCCCCCCCCGCTCGTCACAGAAAATCAGACCCCCCCCTCAAATATGACGTCACAAAGCTCTGCCCCTCCCCCTGCAAAAAAACACACTTAAAATCGCTTTAAACTATTGTCACATTGTAGTGCGTATTTAATGTGGTGCTTACACTCTGATGTTGTAGGTAGAAAACATTTATTAACAAAGACTATTTAATTAAGTAGAAACGTGTTTCGATTTCAAGCTTTCGTGACTGCAGTGATTAATATTCTTTGGTTCTTTCGGTAAAGTCACCACGTAGAATGAGAATAAAATAATAAATCACTCAGCTATTTCAATGCTAAATTCTCCTGTTTGATTTGTACTAGGTGCCTCTGTGGATGTGTAGGCTTTGACTTTTACATAGCCATTTCTGTGACCAGTCGCAAGCTAATCCCTCAGCTATTTCAATGCTAAATTCTCCTGTTTGATTTGTACTAGGTGCCTCTGTGGATGTGTAGGCTTTGACTTTAACATAGCTATTTCTGTGACCAGTCACAAGCTAATCACTCAGCTATTTCAATGCTAAATTCTCCTGTTTTATATGTACTAGGTGCCTCTGTGGATGTGTAGGCGTTGACTTTAACATAGCTATTTCTGTGACTAGTCACAAGCTAATCACTCAGCTATTTCAATGCTAAATTCTCCTGTTTGATATGTAGTAGGTGCCTCTGTGGATGTGTAGGCTTTGACTTTAACATAGCTATTTCTGTGACCAGTCACAAGCTAATCACTCAGCTATTTCAATGCTAAATTCTCCTGTATGATATGTACTAGGTGCCTCTGTGGATGTGTAGGCTTTGACTTTACCATAGCTATTTCTGTGACCAGTCACAAGCTAATCCCTCAGCTATTTCAATGCTAAATTCTCCTATTTGATTTGTACTAGGTGCCTCTGTGGATGTGTAGGCTTTGACTTTAACATAGCCATTTCTGTGACCAGTCACAAGCTAATCCCTCAGCTATTTCAATGCTAAATTCTCCTGTTTGATTTGTACTAGGTGCCTCTGTGGATGTGTAGGCTTTGACTTTAACATAGCTTTCTGTGACCAGTCACAAGCTAATCACTCAGCTATTTCAATGCTAAATTCTCTTGTTTGATTTGTACTAGGTGCCTCTGTGGATGTGTAGGCTTTGACGTCAACATAGCCATTTCTGTGACCAGTCACAAGCTAATCACTCAGCTATTTCAATGCTAAATTCTCCTGTTTGATTTGTACTAGGTGCCTCTGTGGATGTGTAGGCTTTGACTTTAACATAGCCATTTCTGTGACCAGTCACAAGCTAATCCCTCAGCTATTTCAATGCTAAATTATCCTGTTTGATTTGTACTAGGTGCCTCTGTGGATGTGTAGGCTTTGACTTTAACATAGCTATTTCTGTGACCAGTCACAAGCTAATCACTCAGCCATTTCAATGCTAAATTATCTTGTTTGATTTGTACTAGGTGCCTCTGTGGATGTGTAGGCTTTGACTTTAACATAGCTATTTCTGTGACCAGTCACAAGCTAATCCCTCAGCTATTTCAATGCTAAATTCTCCTGTTTGATTTGTACTAGGTGCCTCTATGGATGTGTAGGCTTTGACTTTAACATAGCTATTTCTGTGATCAGTCACAAGCTAATCACTCAGCTATTTCAATGCTAAATTCTCCTGTTTGATATGTATTAGGTGCCTCTGTGGATGTGTAGGCTTTGACTTTAACATAGCTATTTCTGTGACCAGTCACAAGCTAATCCCTCAGCTATTTCAATGCTAAATTCTCCTGTTTGATTTGTACTAGGTGCCTCTGTGTAGGCTTTGACTTTAACATAGCCATTTCTGTGACCAGTCACAAGCTAATCACTCAGCTATTTCAATGGTAAATTATCCTGTTTGATTTGTACTAGGTGCCTCTGTGGATGTGTAGGCTTTGACTTTAACATAACCATTTCTGTGACCAGTCGCAAGCTAATCACTCAGCTATTTCAATGCTAAATTCTCCTGTTTGATATGTACTAGGTGCCTCTGTGGATGTGTAGGCTTTGACTTTACCATAGCTATTTCTGTGACCAGTCGCAAGCTAATCACTCAGCTATTTCAATGCTAAATTATCCTGTTTGATTTGTACTAGGTGCCTCTGTGGATGTGTAGGCTTTGACTTTAACATAGCCATTTCTGTGACCAGTCGCAAGCTAATCACTCAGCTATTTCAATGCTAAATTCTCCTGTTTGATATGTACTAGGTGCCTCTGTGGATGTGTAGGTTTTGACTTTAACATAGCCATTTCTGCGACCAGTCACAAGCTAATCACTCAGCTATTTCAATGCTAAATTATCCTGTTTGATTTGTACTAGGTGGCTCTGTGGATGTGTAGGCTTTGACTTCAACATAGCCATTTCTGTGACCAGTCGCACGCTAATCACTCAGCTATTTCAATGCTAAATTCTCCTGTTTGATTTGTACTAGGTGCCTCTGTGGATGTGTAGGCTTTGACTTTAACATAGCCATTTCTGTGACCAGTCACAAGCTAATCACTCAGCTATTTCAATGCTAAATTCTCCTGTTTGATGTGTACTAGGTGCCTCTGTGGATGTGTAGGCTTTGACTTTAACATAGCCATTTCTGTGACCAGTCACAAGCTAATCCCACAGCTATTTCAATGCTAAATTCTCCTGTTTGATATGTACTAGGTGCCTCTGTGGATGTGTAGGCTTTGACTTTAACATAGCTATTTCTGTGACCAGTCACCAGCTAATCCCTCATCTATTTCAATGCTAAATTATCCTGTTTGATTTGTACTAGCTGCCTCTGTGGATGTGTAGGCTTTGATTTTAACATAGCCATTTCTGTGACCAGTCACAAGCTAATCCCACAGCTGTTTCAATGCTAAATTCTACGCTAATTCCTTTGTCAAGGCGCTCTGTTTCTTCTCACACAGCTTAAAGGTCGCGATCTCAGCGTGGCTTTGTTCGCTCCAGTGCTGTCCTCCAGACAGTCTCGTCCCTTCACCTGATGAAGGCCGCTTGTGTTGTGGCCGAAACGTCGTGAGAATTTTTATTGTGCTATTTTATTACATCAATTTATTATTTTATGGTGACTTTACCGAAAGAACCAAAGAAGATAGAAACGTGTTGTCCGTATTTATTTAAAGTTGCGCGTTTTGATGTGACGTCACATTTCCAAAACCCCTCTCCTCCCTCCCCTTGTCACACATCGTCACAAATGTCTGACCCCCCCTCCACCCTCGCCCAGGTGTTTGACGTCATGTATGCACGGTCCCTTACCAAATCATCGGCGTGCATAACGTGGGAGTTGTGGGGGGTGGGTAGCGACACACACAACAAAGACAAAGATCCCCCGTGTAGCCTTAGCAGACTGTAGGGGCAAGTGCTGTTAGCGAGCAGCACCACCTATGAAAGCCGGTAACGGCACACGAGGGGGTGGGTGGCCAGCACCACGCCCGACCGCCTTTGTCTCCCCAGTGGCGATGTTTACTGCACACCGCACCAGGTACTCATTTGAGGCCGAGTCGCCCTAGGGGAGGCCCGGGACCGGTTCAGATAATCGTCACTGGTGTTGGCCGTGAGCGGGAATCGAACCCGGGTCGCCAGGTTCATAGCGCAGCGTAGCGCTAACCGCTACACTATCGCTCCCCACATACACACACACGTGTGTACACACACAGTGTACATACATAGTGTACACACACACACACACGTGTGTACACACACAGTGTACATACATAGTGTACACACACACACACGTGTACACACACACACACCCACGTGTGTACACACGCAGTGTACAAACATAGTGTACACACACACGTGTACACACACGTGTACACACACGTGTACACACACGTGTACACACACACACACCCACGTGTGTACACACACAGGCACACACACACACCCGTGTGTACACACACACACGTGTACGCACACACAGTGTACACACACACACACACACGTGTGCACACACACACAGTGTACACACACACAGTGTACACACACACACACACACGTGTACACACACAGTGTACACACACACACGTGCACACACACACATATTTTACACACACACAGTGTACACACACACACGTGTACACACACAGTATATATACACACACACACGTGTACACACACACAGTGTACACACACACACGTGTACACACACAGTATTCACACACACAGTGTACACACACACAGTGTACACACACACACGTGCACACACACACACATATTTTACACACACACACACACACGCGCATTTCAAACTGTCCACATTTGCGACCGTGTTTGTTAATGAGCAACGAGAGATAAACTTCTGAGTGTTTTCCCTGTCCCCTTAACTTTAACCCTAATAAACAATCATTATCGTGCACCGGGACCATCAGATCGAACACATCATAATCTACATTTGAGGTTTTTGCGACTGCAGGGATACTTAGCCATTCGTTCTTTTCGGTGACTTATTTTATTTTATACCGACGTCACTTCGCCGAAAGAACCATGGAGCATCGAACACATATATGTACAAAGACAAAGATCCCCCGTATAGCCTTAACAGACTGTTGGGGCAAGTGCTGTTAGCGAGCGCCTTTGAAGGCCGGAACGGCACACGAGGGGGTGGGTGGCCAGCACCACGCCCGACCGCCTTTGTCTCCCCAGTGGCGATGTTTACACACCGCACCAGGTAACTCATTTGAGGCTGAGTCGACCTAGGGGAGCCCCGAGACCGGTTCAGATAATCGTCACAGGTGTTGGCCGTGAGCGGGAATCGAACCCGGGTCGCCAGGTTCATAGCGCAGCGTAGCGCTAACCACTACACCCATCGCTCTCCACAACCATCCCATCAGCGGCACGGGCCCCCAGATTCTGGCAGTGGCTGTCTGATCGGCGGGACCGGTTCAGCACAAGCAGAACGCTGGGGCTGGTTCCGACTTTCAGTGTCTCATCAGCAGCGTAGTCAGCCTCTGCCTTAATCAACGCTGGTGGAACTGGCCCTCAGATGTTTATAGGCCAGGATGGGTTTTGACTTTTAGTGTCTCATCAGCAGCGCAGTCTGCCTCTGCCTTAATCAACGCTGGTGGAACTGGCCCTCAGATGTTTATAGGCCAGGATGGGTTTTGACTTTTAGTGTCTCATCAGCAGCGCAGTCTGCCTCTGCCTTAATCAACGCTGGTGGAACTGGCCCCAGATGTTTATAGGCCAGGATGGGTTTTGACTTTTAGTGTCTCATCAGCAGCGCAGTCAGCCTCAGGCTTAATCAACGCTGGTGGAACTGGCCCCAGATGTTTATAGGCCAGGATGGGTTTTGACTTTTAGTGTCTCATCAGTAGTCAGAGTGAGGGCTCTCTGCCTTAATCAACGCTGGTGGAACTGCCCTCAGATGTTTATAATCAAGGACCGGTTTTCCACATGCAGTGTTTCATCAGCAGCTGAGGTAGTAAACATCACCCTAGCCACCGTGATGATGATGGTGGAACCCACGACCTCCTGTAGACCAGGCGAGGTAGTCAACATCTCCTAGCCACCGTGATGATGGTTGTGGTGGTGGAACCCACGACCTCCTGCACACCAGGCGAGGTAGTCAACATCTCCTAACCACCGTGATGATGATGATGGTGGTGGAACCCACGACCTCCTGTAGACCAGGCAAGGTAGTCAACATCTCCTAGCCACCGTGATGATGGTGGTGGTGGTGGAACCCACGACCTCCTGTAGACCAGGCGAGGTAGTCAACATCTCCTAGCCACCGTGATGATGATGATGGTGGAACCCACGACCTCCTGTACACCAGGCGAGGTAGTCAACGTCTCCTAGCCACCGTGATGATGATGGTGGTGGTGGTGGTGGAACCCACGACCTCCTGTACACCAGGCGAGGCAGTCAACATCTCCTAGCCACCGTGATGATGATGGTGGTGGTGGTGGAACCCACGACCTCCTGTACACCAGGCGAGGTAGTCAACATCTCCTAGCCACCGTGATGATGGTGGAACCCATGACCTCCTGTATACCAGGCGAGGTAGTCAACATCTCCTAGCCACCGTGATGATGATGATGGTGGAACCCACGACCTCCTGGACACCAGGCGAGGTAGTCAACATCTCCTAGCCACGTCACAATGAAGCCGTCTCTCGAGATGGATTCTAAAACCAACAGACAGCCATGGCCACGATGGCCACGTGACGAGGCGCAAGCCGACGGCGCCGTGCCGTGCCACACAACCCCACCCCACGTGCTCTGTCCCGTGACGTCACAATAGCAGTGAGACATTGCCGCATCACGTGGCGTCAAGATGCACCCACCCACCCACCCCACAGGCCCTTGGCAGGCTGTAGGGGCAAGTGCTGTTAGTGGCGAGTAGCAGTGGCTATGAAGGAGACAGAGACAAAGGTCCCCCAGGTAGTCTCTAGCAGGCTGTAGGGGCAAGTGCTGTTAGTGGCGAGTAGCAGTGGCTATGAAAATACAAAGACAAAGATCCCCCAGGTAGCTTCTAGCAGGCTGTAGAGGCAAGTGCTGTTAGTAGCGAGTATCAGTGTCTATGAAAATATAAAGACAAAGATCCCTCAGGTAGCCTCTAGCAGGCTGTAGGGGCAAGTGCTGTTAGTGGGGAGTAGCAGTGTCAATGAAGGAGACAGAGACAAAGATCCCCCAGGTAGCCTCTAGCATGCTTTAGGGGCAAGTGCTGTTAGTGGCGAGTAGCAGTGTCTATGAAGGAGACAGAGACAAAGATCCCCCAGGTAGCCTCCAGCAGGGCTGTAGGGGCAAGTGCTGTTAGTAGCGAGTAGCAGTGTCTATGAAAATACAGAGACAAAGATCCCCCAGGTAGCCTCCAGCAGGGCTGTAGGGGCAAGTGCTGTTAGTGGCGAGTAGCAGTGTCTATGAAGGAGACACAGACAAAGATCCCCCAGGTAGCCTCCAGCAGGGCTGTAGGGGAAAGTGCTGTTACGAGCGAGCAAGGCTACCGGGCACTGTGGCAAAACAGAGGGGGTGGGTGGCCACCAGCCCGCCCGGCCGCCTTTGTATCCCCTAGCGGCGACGATTGCTGTGCAGTGCAACACCGGCCACTGATTGGGGGGCTCAGTCGACCGAGGGGAGAGTCCCCAGATCCCGAGGCTCCGGGTGTCGGCGGATGGCGGCGGTGAGCGGGACTCGAACTCGGGTCGCCGGGAGTTCGTAGGTGCGGTGCGCTAACCGGTGCACCACCGCTCAACCACACAGCCACCATGCGTGCACCAATACATCCACCTCACCCACTCAGCCACCCATCTCACTCACACACCGGTTCACTCACCCACTAGTTCAGTCACTCACCAGCTTACTCACTCACCATCTCATTCATTCACCATCTCACCCACCCACCATCTCACTCAGCCACCATCTCACTCACCAACAATCTCACTCAGCCACCATCTCACTCACCCACCATCTTACTCATCCACCATCTCACTCACCCACCATCTCACTCACCCACCATCTCATTCACTCACCCACCATCTCACTCACTCACTCACCATCTCACTCACTCACCATCTCATTCACTCACCCACCCACCATCTCACCCACCATTCCACTCACCCACCATCTCACTCACCCACCATCTCACTCACCCACCATCTCACTCACTCACCAACTCACTCACTCACCATCTCACTCACCCACCATCTCACCCACCCACCAACCACTCAGCCACCATTTCACTCACCAACAATCTCACTCAGCCACCATCTCACTCACCCACCATCTCACTCACCCACCAACTCACTCACTCACCATCTTACTCACCCACCATCTCACTCACCTACCAGTTCACTCACTCACCATCTCACTCACCCACCATCTCATTCACTCACCCACCATCTCACTCACTCACTCACCATCTCACTCACTCACCATCTCATTCACTCACCCACCCACCATCTCACCCACCATTCCACTCACCCACCATCTCACTCACCCACCATCTCACTCACCCACCATCTCACTCACTCACCAACTCACTCACTCACCATCTCACTCACCCACCATCTCACTCACCCACCACCTCACCCACCATCTCACTCACCCACCAACTCACTCACCAACCATCTCACTCACCCACCATCCCACTCACCCACCATCTCACTCACCCACCATCTCACTCACCATCTCACTCATCCACCATCTCACTCACTCACCATCTCACTCACCATCTCACTCACCCACCATCTCACTCACCCACCAACTCACTCACCCACCAACTCACTCACCCACCATCTCACTCACCCACCATCTCACTCACCCACCAACTCACTCACTCACCAACTCACTCACCCACCATCTTACTCACCCACCATCTCAGCCACCCACCATCTCACTCACCCACCATCTCACTCACCCACCATCTCACTCACCCTCCATCACACTCACTCACCATCCCACTCACTCACCATCCCACTCACTCACCCACCCACCATCTAACCCACCATCTAATTCACTCACTCACCCACCATCTCACCCACCCTCCATCTCACCCACCCACCATATCACTCACTCACCATCACACTCACCCACCATCTCACTCACTCACCAACTCACTCACCCACCACCTCACTCACCATCACACTCACTCACCATTCCACTCACCCACCATCCCACTCACTCACCATCCCACTCACTCACCCACCCACTATCTCACCCACCCACCATCTCACTCACCCTCCATAACACTCACCCACCATCCCACTCACCCACCATCTCACTCACCATCTCACTCACCATCCCACACACTCACCATCTCAATCACCCACCATATAATTCACTCACACACCCACCATCCCACTCGCCCACCATCTCACTCACCCTCCATCACACTCACCCACCATCCCACTCACTCACCATCCCACTCACCCACAATCCCACTCACTTACCCACCCACCATCTCACTCACTCACCATCCCACTCACTCACCATCTCACTCACCCACCATTCCACTCACTCACCCACCATCCCACTCACCATCTCACTCACCCATCCACCATCTCACCCACTCACCATCTCACTCACCCTCCATCCCACTCACTCACCATCCCACTCACCCACAATCCCACTCACTCACCCACCCACCATCTCACTCACCCTCCATCACACACCATCCCACTCACTCACCATCACACTCACCCACCCACCATCTCACCCACCCACCAAAACACTCACCCACCATCCCACTCACCCACCATCTCACTCACCATCTCACTCACCATCCCACACACTCACCATCTCACTCACCCACCATCTAATTCACTCACACACCCACCATCCCCCTCGCCCACCATCTCACTCACCCTCCATCACACTCACCCACCATCCCACTCACTCACCATCCCACTCATCCACAATCCCACTCACTTACCCACCCGCCATGTCACTCACCCACCATCCCACTCACTCACCATCTCACTCACTCACCATCCCCCTCACTCACCATCTCACTCACCCACCATCCCACTCACTCACCCACCATCCCACTCACCATCTCACTCACCCACCATCCCACTCACCCACCCACCATCTCACCCACTATCCCACTCACCATCTCACTCACCCACCATCTCACTCACCATGCCATTCACTCACCCACCCACCATCCCACCCACCCACCATCCCACCAACTCACCCACCCACCATCTCACTCACCCTCGATCTCCCTCACCCACCATCCCACTCACTCACCCACCCACCTTCTCACTCACCCTCCATCCCACTCACTCACCCACCCACCATCTCACTCACCCACCATCTCACTCACCCTCCATCTCACCCACCCACCATCTCACCCACCCACCATCCCATCTCACCCACCCACCATCTCACTCACCAACTCACCCACCCACCATCTCACCCACCACACCTGTGTGCTGGTCGCTGGGCAGCCGCACGCAGGAATCCACGTTGCAGTAGTCGAAGCGGAGCTGTGGGTCTGCCGTGTAGCACCACGGCCCCTTCGTGTCGTTGTCGGGGTTCCGGCAGAAGTTCTCCTCCAGCGCGGCCAACGGATGCGTGGTCGGAGAGTAGCTGCGGGACACAGGGACACGTGGTCGGGGTGCAGGGACACGTGGTCGGGACACAGGGACACGTGGTCGGGACACAGGGACACGTGGTCGGGATACAGGCCACGTGGTCGAGGAGTAGCTGCGGGACACAGGGACACGTGGTCGGGATACAGGCCACGTGGTTGGAGAGTAGCTGCGGGACGCAGGGACACGTGGTAGGGACGCAGGGACACGTGGTAGGGACACAGGGACACGTGGTAGGGACACAGGGACACGTGGTCGGGGTGCAGGGACACGTGGTCGGGACACAGGGACACGTGGTCGGGGTACAGGGACACGTGGTCGGGACACAGGGACACGTGGTCGGGGTACAGGGACACGTGGTCGGGGTACAGGGACACGTGGTCGGGACGCAGGGACACGTGGTCGGGACACAGGGTCACGTGGTCGGGACACAGGGCCACGTGGTCGGGACATAGGGACACGTGGTCGGGGTGCAGGGACACGTGGTCGGGACACAGGGACACGTGGTCGGGACACAGGGACACGTGGTCGGGGTACAGAGACACGTGGTCGGGACACAGGGACACGTGGTCGGGACACAGGCCACGTGGTCGGGACACAGACCACGTGGTCGAGACACAGACCACGTGGTCGGGACGCAGGGACACAGGCCACGTGGTCGGGATACAGCAACACGTGGTTGGGATACAGGCCACGTGGTCGGGACACAGTGACACATGCTACGTGGGTTCCGATCTCATTACCCACCATCTCATTCACTCACCATCTCACTCACTCAATTCCCCACCATCTCACTCACCCACTCACTCACCCATCATCTCATTCACTCACCCACCATCTCACCCACCCACTCACCCACTATCTCACTCACTCACTTCCCCACCATCTCACTCACTCACCCATCATCTCATTCACTCACCCACCATCTCATTCACTCACTATCTCACTCACTCACTTCTCCACCATCTCACTTACCCACCACCTCACTCACCCACCCACCCACTGACCCACTCACCATCTCACTCACTCAATCACTCCCCCACCATCTCACTCACCCAACATCTCATTCACTCACCCACCATCTCACCCACCCACTCACCCACTATCTCACTCACTCACTTCCCCATCATCTCACTCACCCACCACCTCACTCACCCACCCACCCACCGACCCACTCACCATCTCATTCACTCACTATCTCACTCACTCACTTCCCCACCATCTCACTCACCCACTCACTCACCCATCATCTCATTCACTCACCCACCATCTCACCCACCATCTCACCCACCCACTCACCCACCATCTCATTCACTCACCATCTCACTCACTCACTTCCCCACCATCTCACTCACCCACAACCTCACTCACCCACCCACCCACTGACCCACTCACCATCTCACTCACTCACTCACTCACTCCCCCACCATCTCACTCACCCACCATCTCACTCACCCACTCACCCACCATCTCACTCACCCACCATGTCACTCAACCACCATCTCATTCGCACAACAACTCACTCACCCACCACCTCACCCACCATCTCACTCACCCACCATCCCACTTGCTCACCACCTCACCCACTCACCCACCATCTCACTCACCCACCATCCCACTCACCCAGCATCTTACTCACCCACCATCTCACTCACCATCTCACTCACCCACTCACCCGCCATCTCACTCAACCACCATCCCAGTTGCTCACCATCTCACCCACTCACCCACCATCTCACTCACCCACTCACCCACCGTCTCACTCACCCACCATCTCACTCACCCACCATCTCACTCACCCACCATCTCACTCAACCACCATCTCACTCACCCACCATCTCACTCACTCACCATCTCACTCACTCACCATCTCACTCACCCACCATCTCACTCACCCACCATCTCATTCGCACAACATCTCACTCACTCACCCACCACCTCACCCACCATCTCACTCACCCACCATCCCACTTGCTCACCATCTCACTCACTCACCCAGCATCTCACTCACCCACCATCTCACTCACCCACCATCTCACTCACCCACCATCTCACCCACCCACCATCTCACTCACCCACCATCCCACTCACCCACCCTCTCACTTACCATCTCACTCACCCACCATCCCACTCACCCACCATCTCACTCACCCACCCACCCACTCACCCACCATCTCACCCACTCACCATCTCACTCACCCACCATCCCACTTGCTCACCCACTCACCCACCATCTCACTCACCCACCCACTCACCCACCATCTCACCCAGTCACCCACTCACCCACCATCTCAACCACCATCTCACCCACTCACCCACTCATCCACCATCTCACCCACCATCTCACCCACCCACCCACTCACCCACCATCTCACCCACCATCTCACCCACCCACCCACTCACCCACCATCTCACCCACCATCTCACCCACTCACTCACCATCTCACCCATCATCTCACTCACCCACCATCTCACTCACCCACCATCTCACTCACCCACCATCTCACTCACCCACCATCTCACTCACCCACCATCTCACTCACCCACCATCTCACTCACCCACCCACCCACTCACCCACCATCTCACTCGCTCACCATCTCATCCACCATCTCACCCACCCACCCACCCACTCACCCACCCACTCACCCACCATCTCACCCACCCACTCATCCACCATCTCACTCACCCACTCACCCAACATCTCACTCACCCACTCACCCACTCACTCACCATCTGACTCACTCACTCACCATCTCACCCACCATCTCACTCACCCACTCACCCACCATCTCACTCACCCACTCACCCACCATCTCACCCACCATCTCACTCACCCACTCACCCACCATCTCACTCACCCACTCACCCACCATCTCACTCACCCACTCACCCACCATCTCACCCACCTACTCACCCACCATCTCACCCACCATCTCACTCACTCACTCACCATCTCACCCACCATCTCACTCACCCACTCACCCACCATCTCACCCACCCACTCACCCACCATCTCACCCAGTCACTCACCCACCATCTCACTCACCCACTCACTCACCATCTCACTCACTCACTCACCCACCATCTCACTCACCCTCTCACCCACCCACCCACCCACTCACCCACTCACCCACCCACTCACCCACCATCTCACTTACCATCTCACCCACCCACCCACCCACTCACCCACTCACCCACCCACTCATCCACCATCTCACCCACTCACTCACTCACCCACCCTCTCACTTACCATCTCACTCACCCACCATCCCACTCACCCACCATCTCACTCACCCACCCACCCACTCACCCACCATCTCACCCACTCACCATCTCACTCACCCACCATCCCACTTGCTCACCCACTCACCCACCATCTCACTCACCCACCCACTCACCCACCATCTCACCCAGTCACCCACTCACCCACCATCTCAACCACCATCTCACCCACTCACCCACTCATCCACCATCTCACCCACCATCTCACCCACCCACCCACTCACCCACCATCTCACCCACCATCTCACCCACCCACCCACTCACCCACCATCTCACCCACCATCTCACCCACTCACTCACCATCTCACCCATCATCTCACTCACCCACCATCTCACTCACCCAACATCTCACTCACCCACCATCTCACTCACCCACCATCTCACTCACCCACCCACCCACTCACCCACCATCTCACTCGCT
The DNA here is from genome assembly GCF_048934315.1 of Petromyzon marinus. NCBI lineage: Eukaryota > Metazoa > Chordata > Hyperoartia > Petromyzontiformes > Petromyzontidae > Petromyzon > Petromyzon marinus. The sequence continues at coordinate 4,774,540 of NC_133732.1, forward strand.
CACCATCTCATCCACCATCTCACCCACCCACCCACCCACTCACCCACCCACTCACCCACCATCTCACCCACCCACTCATCCACCATCTCACTCACTCACTCACCCACCATCTCACTCACCCACTCACCCACTCACTCACCATCTGACTCACTCACTCACCATCTCACCCACCATCTCACTCACCCACTCACCCACCATCTCACTCACCCACTCACCCACCATCTCACCCACCATCTCACTCACCCACTCACCCACCATCTCACTCACCCACTCACCCACCATCTCACTCACCCACTCACCCACCATCTCACCCACCTACTCACCCACCATCTCACCCACCATCTCACTCACTCACTCACCATCTCACCCACCATCTCACTCACCCACTCACCCACCATCTCACCCACCCACTCACCCACCATCTCACCCAGTCACTCACCCACCATCTCACTCACCCACTCACTCACCATCTCACTCACTCACTCACCCACCATCTCACTCACCATCTCACCCACCCACCCACCCACTCACCCACTCACCCACTCACCCACCCACTCACCCACCATCTCACTTACCATCTCACCCACCCACCCACCCACTCACCCACTCACCCACCCACTCATCCACCATCTCACCCACTCACTCACTCACTCACCCACTCACCCACCCACCCACTCACTCACCCACTCACCCACGCACCATCTCACTCACCCACTCACTCACCCACCCACTCACTCACTCACCCACCCACCCACTCACTCACCCACCCACCCACCCACTCACTCACCCACCCACCCACTCACTCACCCACTCACCCACCCACTCACTCACCCACTCACTCACTCACCCACCCACTCACCTACTCACCCACTCACTCACCCACCCACTCACCCACTCACCCACCCACCATCTCACTCACCCACTCACCCACCCACTCACCCACCCACCATCTCACTCACCCACTCACCCACCCACTCACCTACTCACCCACTCACTCACCCACTCACTCACCCACTCACCCACCCACCCACTCACTCACTCATTCACCCACTCACCCACCATCTCACTCACCCACTCACCCATCCACTCACCCACCCACTCACCTACTCACCCACTCACTCACCCACCCACTCACCCACTCACCCACCCACCATCTCACTCACCCACTCACCCACCCACTCACCCACCCACCATCTCACCCACCCACCCACCCACTCACCCACCCACCCACTCACCCACCATCTCACCCACCCACTCACTCACTCACCCACTCACTCACCCACCATCTCACCCACCCACTCCCTCGCCCTCCGACTCACTCACCGGGGTTTGTGTGGAGTCTCGCTGCTCCACCTCTGACACTCCGTGCCCTGCTGGGTCACGGACTTCGTGCCCCGGTAGTCCGATCCGTGCCCTCGGGCACAGTCCTCGAGATAGTCTGCACCATCAGAGACGCTTCATTTAGGCCGCAGGAAGAATCCGACGAGCCATGAAGCTCTTTCTCACGAATGTCCAGGTAAGGGGCCGTCCTTAAATGACGTCACGCGATTCAGACCCCCCCACCCGCCCTCAAATATGACGTCACAAAGCTCTGGCCCCTCCCCCTCCCCTCATCAAAACAATATTTCCATTTTGAAAATAAAACTGCGCTTCAAATCGCTTTAAACTGTTGTCACATTGTAGTTGCGTATTTAACGTGGTGCTTACAACTGCGATGTTGTAGGTAGAACACATTTATTAACAAAGTCTATTTGATTAAGTAGAAACGTGTTTGTCTATATTTATTTATTTATAAAGTTTTATGTGACGTCACATTTCTCAAACCCCACCCCCTCGTCACGCGGCGTCACAAAAAGTCAGACCCCACCCCCTGCCCGCCCTCAAATATGACGTCACAAAGCTCTGGCCCCTCCCCCTCCCCTCACCAAAAACAATATTTCCATTTTGAAAATAAAACTCGCTTCAAATCGCTTTAAACTGTTGTCACATTGTAGTTGCGTATTTAACGTGGCGCTTACAACTGCGATGTTGTAGGTAGAACACATTTATTAACAAAGTCTATTTGAATTTATATGCTTAGCTCTTTGGGTAAAGTCACCAAGTTGAAGGGAAAACAATAAAATATATATGTGTTTAATATATATTTTTATTATTTTATTGCTTCCCCTTCAACGTGGTGACTTTACCGAAAGAGCTAAGAATATAAAAGTAAATTTGATTAAGTAGAAACGTTGTTTGACTATAATTATTTATAAAAGTTGGGCAATTTTGACGTGACGTCACAGTTCTCAAACCCCCCCCCCCACCCCCGCCCCCTCAAGGTGCGTGACGTCATTCATGGGCTCTGCTGAGCTGCTGTTTAGCCCTTCTTCAGATGCGTCCACGGGCATCACGAACGATATCAAAGCGACGAAGATCGTGACCTATCATCATCATCATCATCAAAACTTCGACTTAAAGCGTTCGTGCCTGCAAGGATTCAACTCCTTTGATTCTTCCGGTAAAGTCACCGCCACGTAGAAAATTAGAATAAAATAATAAACTAAAATAACGCGATAAAATTTCTCACGACGTTTCGGCCACCACACGAGTGGCCTTCTTCAGAGCTTCGTCGTCCCGAACAGGTTTGTTCCTTTCACCTGAAGAAGGCCGCTTGTGTTGTGGCCGAAACGTCGTGAGAATTTTTATTGTGTTATTTTATTATTTTATCAATTTATTATTTTATGGTGACTTTACCGAAAGAACCAAAGAAGATAGAAACGTGTTGTCCGTATTTATTTAAAGTTGCGCGTTTTGATGTGACGTCACATTTCCAAAACCCCTCTCCTCCCTCGTGTTATTTTATTATTTTATCCTCATTCTACGTGGTGGTGACTTTACCGAAAGAACCATAGAAGACAATCATCATCATCATCATTTATAGGCGTAGTCAAACGCTCTCCAAACGTGTCACGTCGATTCCACGTGGGGAGGGGAAAACCCATAAGACCTGGAGACGAATCCACGCGACTATTGGGAGAGAGACAGAGAGAGAGACGCAGACTCCAAATCTACAGCAGCAGAAGCAGCAGCAGGGATCAAGGGTCGGAATCTAACCAACGACCACCTGTACACCAGGCGAGGTAGTCAACATCTCATAGCCACTATAGTCTGTAGACAATGCCAGTCTATTGTGCGGTGTTGAGTCTATGGGCAGTGTTGAGTCTATGGTGCAGTGTTGAGTCTATGGGCAGAACTGAGTCTATGGTGCAGTGTTGAGTCTATGGTGCAGTGTTGAGTCTATGGTGCAGTGTTGAGTCTATGGGCAGTGTTGAGTCTAAGGTGCAGTGTTGAATCTATGGTACAGTGTTGAGTCTATGGTGCAGTGTTGAGTCTATGGGCAGTGTTGAGTCTAAGGTGCAGTGTTGAGTCTATGGTACAGTGTTGAGTCTATGAGCAGTGTTGGGTCTATGGGCAGTGTTGAGTCTATGGTGCAGTGTTGAGTCTATGGTGCAGTGTTGAGTCTATGGCGCCGTGTTGAGTCTATGGTGCAGTGTTGAGTCTATGGGCAGTGTTGAGTCTATGGTACGGTGTTGAGTCTATGGTGCAGTGTTGAGTCTATGGTACAGTATTGAGTCAATGGGCAGTGTTGAGTCTATGGGCAGTGTTGAGTTTATGGTGCAGTGATGAATCTATGGGCAGTGTTGAGTCTATGGTGCAGTGTTGAGACTATGGGCAGTGTTGGGTCTATGGGCAGTGTTGAGTCTATGGGGCAGTACTGAGTCTATGGTGCAATGTTGAGTCTATGGTGCAGTGTTGAGTCTATGGGCAGTGTTGAGTCTATGGGCAGTGTTGGGTCTATGGTGCAGTGTTGAGTCTATGGTGCAGTGTTCAGTCTATGGTGCAATGTTGAGTCTATGGTGCAGTGTTAAGTCTATTGTGCAATGTTGAGTCTATGAGCAGTGTTGGGTCTATGGGCAGTGTTGAGTCTATGGTGCAGTGTTGAGTCTATGGGGCAGTGCTGAGTCAATGGTGCAGTGCTGAGTCTATGGTACAGTGTTGAGTCTATGGTGCAGTGTTGAGTCTATGGTACAGTGTTGAGTCTATGGTGCAGTGTTGAGTCTATGGTGCAGTGTTGAGTCTATGGTGCAGTGTTGAGTCTATGGTGCAGTGTTGAGTCTATGGTGCAGTGTTGAGTCTATGGGCAGTGTTGAGTCTATGGGCAGTGTTGAGTCTAAGGTGCAGTGTTGAGTCTATGGTACAGTGTTGAGTCTATGAGCAGTGTTGCGTCTATGGGCAGTGTTGAGTCTATGGTGCAGTGTTGAGTCTATGGTGCAGTGTTGAGTCTATGGCGCCGTGTTGAGTCTATGATGCAGTGTTGAGTCTATGGTACGGTGTTGAGTCTATGCTGCAGTGTTGAGTCTATGGTGCAGTGTTGAATCTATGGTGCAGTGTTGAGTCTATGGTACAGCATTGAGTCTATGGGCAGTGTTGAGTCTATGGGCAGTGTTGAGTCTATGGTGCAGTGATGAATCTATGGGCAGTGTTGAGTCTATGGTGCAGTGTTGAGACTATGGGCAGTGTTGGGTCTATGGGCAGTGTTGAGTCTAAGGTGCAGTGTTGAGTCTATGAGCAGTGTTGGGTCTATGGGCAGTGTTGAGTCTATGGGGCAGTACTGAGTCTATGGTGCAATGTTGAGTCTATGGTGCAGTGTTGAGTCTATGGGCAGTGTTGAGTGTATGGGCAGTGTTGAGTCTAAGGTGCATTGTTGAGTCTATACTACAGTGTTGAGTCTATGAGCAGTTTTGGGTCTATGGGCAGTGTTGAGTCTATGGTGCAGTGTTGAGTCTATGGTGCAGTGTTGAGTCTATGGTGCAGTCTTGAGTCTATGGTGCAGTGTTGAGTCTATTGTGCAGAGTTAAGTCTATGGTGCAGTGTTGAGTCTATGGTGCAGTGTTGAGTCTATGGTGTTGTGTTGAGTCTATGGTGCAGTGTTGAGTCTATGGTGCAGTGTTGAGTCTATGGTGCAGTGTTGAGTCTATGGTGCAGTGTTGAGTCTATGGTGCAGTGTTGCATCTATGGTGCAGTGTTGAGTCTATGGTGCAGTATTGAGTCTATGGTGCAGTGTTGAGTCTATGGTGCAGTGTTGATTCTATGGTGCAGTGTTGAGTCTATGGTGCAGTGTTGAGTCTATGGTGCAGTGTTGAGTCTATGGTGCAGTCTTGAGTCTATGGTGCAGTGTTGAGTCTATTGTGCAGAGTTGAGTCTATGGTGCAGTGTTGAGTCTAAGGTGCAGTGTTGAGTCTATGGTGTTGTGTTGAGTCTATGGTGCAGTGTTGAGTCTATGGTGCAGTGTTGAGTCTATGGTGCAGTGTTGAGTCTATGGTGCAGTGTTGAGTCTATGGTGCAGTGTTGAGTCTATGGTACAGTCTTGAGTCTATAGTGCAGTGTTGAGTCTATGGTGCAGTGTTGAGTCTATGTTGCATTCTTGAGTCTATGGTGCAGTGTTGAGTCTATGGTGCAGTGTTGAGTCTACGGTGCAGTGTTGAGTCTATGGTGCAGTCTTGAGTCTATGGTGCAGTGTTGAGTCTATTGTGCAGAGTTGAGTCTATGGTGCAGTGTTGAGTCTATGGTGCAGTGTTGAGTCTATGGTACAGTGTTGAGTCTATGGTGCAGTGTTGAGTCTGTGGTGCAGTGTTGAGTCTAAGGTGCAGTCTTGAGTCTATGGTGCAGTGTTGAGTCTATGGTGCAGTCTTGAGTCTATGGTGCAGTGTTGAGTCTATGGTGCAGTGTTGAATCTATGGTGCAGTGTTGAGTCTATGGTGCATGTTGAGTCTATGGTGCAGTGTTGAGTCTAAGGTCCAGTCTTGAGTCTATGGTGCAGTGTTGAGTCTATGGTGCAGTGTTGAGTCTATGGTGCAGTGTTGAGTCTATGGTGCAGTGTTGAGTCTATGGTGCAGTGTTGAGTCTATGGGTAGTGTTGAGTCTATGGTGAAGTGTTGAGTCTATGGTGCAGTGTTGAGTCTATGGTGCAGTGTTGAGTCTATGGTGCAGTGTTGAGTCTATGGGTAGTGTTGAGTCTATGGTGCAGTGTTGAGTCTATGGTGCAGTGTTGAGTCTATGGTGCAGTGTTGAGTCTATGGTGCAGTGTTGAGTCTATGGTGCAGTGTTGAGTTTATGGTGCAGTGTTAAGTGTGTGGTGCAGTGTTGATTCTATGGTGCAGTGTTGATTCTATGGTGCAGTGTTGAGTCTATGGTGCAGTGTTGAGTCTATGGTGAGGTGTTGATTCTATGGTGCAGTGTTGAGTCTATGGTGCAGTGTTGAGTCTATAGTGCCGTGCTGACTTCAAGGTGCAGGTAGGGGGGTCACCGTTTCTCTCGTAGAGGTCGTAGCCACGGCGGTTGGAGGGCTTCTTGAGTAGACTGTTGAGCGGAGTGGTCACGCAGTTCCACACCTTCCAGTCTCGGATGTAGGCGAAGGACCTGCGATGGACATACGGAAGTTTTTCACAGTCGCCGTGGCTAGGAGACTTTGACTACCTCGCCTGGTGTACAGGAGGTCGTGGGTTCCACCACCACCACCACCATCATCACGGTGGCTAGGAGATGTTGACTACGTCGCCTGGTGTACAGGAGGTCGTGGGTTCCACCACCACCATCACCACGGTGGCTAGGAGATGTTGACTACCTCGCCTGGTGCACAGGAGGTCGTGGGTTCCACCACCACCACCACCATCATCATCACGGTGGCTAGGAGATGTTGACTTCCTCGCCTGGTGTACAGGAGGTCGTGGGTTCCACCACCACAATCATCATTACCGTGGCTATGAGATGTTGACTACCTCGCCTGGTGTACAGGAGGTCGTGGGTTCCACCACCACTACCATCATCATCACGGTGGCTAGGAGATGTTGACTACCTCGCCTGGTGTACAATAGGTCGTGGGTTCCACCACCACCATCACCACGGTGGCTAGGAGATGTTGACTACCTCGCCTGGTGTACAGGAGGTCATGGGTTCCACCACCATCATCACGGTGGCTATGAGATGTTGACTACCATGCCTGGTGTACAGGAAGTTGTGGGTTCCACCACCACAATCATCATTACGGTGGCTATGAGATGTTGACTACCTCGCCTGGTGTACAGGAGGTCGTGGGTTCCACCACCACCACCACCACCATCACCACGGTGGCTATGAGATGTTGACTACCTCGCCCGGTGTACAGGAGGTCGTGGTTTCCACCACCAACATCACGGTGGCTATGAGATGTTGACTACCTCGCCTGGTGTACAGGAGGTCGTGGGTTCCACCACCACCATCATCATCACAGTGGCTAGGAGATGTTGACTACCTCGCCTGCTATGCAGGAGGTCGTAGCTTCCACTACCACCACCACCACCACCACGGTGGTTACGAGATGTTGACTACCTCGCCAGGTATACAGGAGATTGTGGGTGCCACCACCATCATCATCACAGTGGCTTGTAGATGTTGACTACCTCGCCTTGTGTACAGGAGGTCGTGGGTTCCACCACCATCATCATCATCACGGTGGCTAGGAGATGTTGACTACCTCGCCTGGTGTACAGGAAGTCGTGGGTTCCACCACCACCACCACCATCACCACGGTGGCTAGGAGATGTTGACTACCTCGCCTGGTGTACAGGAGGTCGTGGGTTCCACCACCACCACCACCATCATCATCACGGTGGCTAGGAGATGTTGACTACCTCGCCTGGTGTACAGGAGGTCGTGGGTTCCACCACCACCACCACCATCATCACGGTGGCTAGGAGATGTTGACTACCTCGCCTGGTGTACAGGAGGTCGTGGGTTCCACCACCACCACCACCATCATCATCACGGTGGCTATGAGATGTTGACTACCTCGCCTGGCTACAGGAGGTCGTGGGTTCCACCACCACCACCACCACGGTGGCTAGGAGATGTTGACTACTTCGCCTGGTGTACAGGAAGTCGTGGGTTCAGCCCAGACATTGACGCCTGCTGCTGCTGCTATTTGTATCTTTGTCTCTCACCGTGGTGATCCCCGCGTGGATTTTTCTCAGGACCCTCCGAGTTTGTCCCTCCTCCGCATTCGGACTCGAATTCGCACGGCGCACAGGAGAAATCTGCCCCCCATGACCCCAAAGAACGGAGCGAACCCTTGCCGCGAATGGCTTCCCGTTGCGGACGGACGACGTTTCGGGCGCCGGACCTTCTCCTACCTGCAGACGAAGTTGGCCTCGTCCTCGCACTGACGAGCGCACTCCTGGACGGAGGTCACCGTGTGGCGTTCCTTGGCGGCCGAGTAGAGGTAGAGACCCACCGTGTGGGAGTAGCCCTTGATAGGTGCCGACACGACTGTGACACACAGGTGGGTGGGTGAGTGGGTGGGTGAGTGGGTGGGTGAGTGGGTGAGTGGGTGAGTGTGTGAGTGGGTGAGTGGGTGAGTGAGTGGGTGGGTGAGTGGGTGGGTTGGTGAGTGAGTGAGTGAGTGGATGAGTGAGTGAGTGGGTGGGTGAGTGGGTGGGTGAGTGGGTGGGTGAGTGGGTGAGTGGGTGGGTGGGTGAGTGGGTGAGTGGGTGGGTGAGTGAGTGGGTGAGTGGGTGAGTGGGTGGGTGAGTGGGTGAGTGAGTGGGTGGGTGGGTGGGTGAGTGGGTGAGTGGGTGGGTGAGTGGGTGAGTGGTTAGTTGGGTGAGTGTGTGAGTGGGTGGGTGGGTGGGTGAGTCAGTGGGTGTGTGAGTGGGTGGGTGGGTGAGTGAGTGGGTGGGTGGGTGAGTGGGTGAGTGGGTGAGTGGGTGGGTGGGTGAGTGAGTGTGTGAGTGGGTGGGTGAGTGGGTGAGTGGTTAGTTGGGTGAGTGAGTGAGTGGGTGGGTGAGTGGGTTGGTGAGTGAGTGGGTGGGTGGGTGGGTGAGTGGGTGGGTGGGTGAGTCAGTGGGTGGGTGAATGGGTGAGTGGGTGGGTGAGTGAGTGAGTCGGTGGGTGGGTGAGTGGGTGAGTGGGTAGGTGGGTAAGTGAGTGGGTGGGTGAATGGGTGGGTGGGTGAGTGAGTGGGTGGGTGGGTGAGTGGGTGAGTTAGTGGGTGAGTGAGCGAGTGGGTGAGTGGGTGGGTGGGTGAGTGGGTAAGGGGTGGGTGGGTGAGTGAGTGAGTGGGTGAGTGGGTGAGTGAGTGGGTGGGTGGGTGAGTTAGTGGGTGGGTGAGTTAGTGGGTGGGTGAGTGAGTGGATGGGTGAGTGAGTGAGTGGGTGAGTGGGTGGGTGAGTAGGTGGGTGAGTGAGTAAGTGGGTGAGTGAGTGGGTGGGTGAGTGGGTAAGTGAGTGGGTGAGTGGGTGATTTAGTGGGTGGGTGAGTGGGTTGGTAGGTGAGTGGGTGGGGGCGTGAATGAGTGAGTGGGTGAATGAGTGGGTGGGTGAATGAGTGGGTGATTCAGTGAAGGAATGAGTGAGTCAGCGAGCTTTAATCAGCAGGGTTGGAGGTGGCTGAATCAGAGAGTGGATGCGAACACCAAATCCAGTCTGGAACTCATCACCACATTACTGCCCTTACTCGCATAGGCGTGGGTGAATGGGTGCGTGGGTGAGTGGGTGAGTGAGTGGGTGAGTGAGTGGGTGGGTGAGTGGGTGGGTGGGTGAGTGAGTGACTGAGTGGATGAGTGAGTGAGTGAGTGGGTGGGTGGGTGAGTGAGTGGGTGGGTGAGTGAGTGGGTGGGTGGGTGAGTGAGTGAGTGAGTGGATGAGTGAGTGAGTGGGTGGGTGAATGGGTGGGTGAGTGGGTGGGTGAGTGGGTGAGTGGGTGGGTGGGTGAGTGGGTGAGTGGGTGGGTGAGTGAGTGGGTGAGTGGGTGAGTGGTGGGTGAGTGGGTGAGTGAGTGGGTGGGTGGGTGGGTGAGTGGGTGAGTGGGTGGGTGAGTGGGTGAGTGGTTAGTTGGGTGAGTGTGTGAGTGGGTGGGTGGGTGGGTGAGTCAGTGGGTGTGTGAGTGGGTGGGTGGGTGAGTGAGTGGGTGGGTGGGTGAGTGGGTGAGTGGGTGAGTGGGTGGGTGGGTGAGTGAGTGTGTGAGTGGGTGGGTGAGTGGGTGAGTGGTTAGTTGGGTGAGTGAGTGAGTGGGTGGGTGAGTGGGTTGGTGAGTGAGTGGGTGGGTGGGTGGGTGAGTGGGTGGGTGGGTGAGTCAGTGGGTGGGTGAATGGGTGAGTGGGTGGGTGAGTGAGTGAGTCGGTGGGTGGGTGAGTGGGTGAGTGGGTAGGTGGGTAAGTGAGTGGGTGGGTGAATGGGTGGGTGGGTGAGTGAGTGGGTGGGTGGGTGAGTGGGTGAGTTAGTGGGTGAGTGAGCGAGTGGGTGAGTGGGTGGGTGGGTGAGTGGGTAAGGGGTGGGTGGGTGAGTGAGTGAGTGGGTGAGTGGGTGAGTGAGTGGGTGGGTGGGTGAGTTAGTGGGTGGGTGAGTTAGTGGGTGGGTGAGTGAGTGGATGGGTGAGTGAGTGAGTGGGTGAGTGGGTGGGTGAGTAGGTGGGTGAGTGAGTAAGTGGGTGAGTGAGTGGGTGGGTGAGTGGGTAAGTGAGTGGGTGAGTGGGTGATTTAGTGGGTGGGTGAGTGGGTTGGTAGGTGAGTGGGTGGGGGCGTGAATGAGTGAGTGGGTGAATGAGTGGGTGGGTGAATGAGTGGGTGATTCAGTGAAGGAATGAGTGAGTCAGCGAGCTTTAATCAGCAGGGTTGGAGGTGGCTGAATCAGAGAGTGGATGCGAACACCAAATCCAGTCTGGAACTCATCACCACATTACTGCCCTTACTCGCATAGGCGTGGGTGAATGGGTGCGTGGGTGAGTGGGTGAGTGAGTGGGTGAGTGAGTGGGTGGGTGAGTGGGTGAGTCGGTGAGTGATTGAGTGGGTGGGTGGGTGGCTGGGTGGCTGGGTGAGTGGGTGAGTGAGTGAGTGGGTGAGTGATTGGGTGGGTGGCTGGGTGGGTGAGTGAGTGAGTCGGTGAGCGATTGAGTGGGTGGGTGGGTGGGTGGCTGGGTGAGTGGGTGAGTTAGTGGGTGAGTGAGTGAGTCGGTGAGTGATTGAGCGGGTGGGTGGGGGGCTGGGTGAGTGGGTGAGTAAGTTAGTGGGTGGGTTAGTGGGTGGGTTACTGGGTGGGTGAATGAGTGAGTCAGCGAGCTGTAATTAGCAGGGTTGGAGGTGGCTGAATCAGAGTGTCGATGTGACCACCAAATCCAGTCTGTGACTCATCACCAGAGTACTGCCCTCACTCGCATATGCGTGGGTGAATGGGTTCGTGGGTGAATGGGTGAGTGAGTGAGTGGGTGAGTGAGTGGGTGGGTAGCTTGGTGGGTGAGTGGGTGAGTCGGTGAGTGATTGAGTGAGTGGGTGAGTGGCTGGGTGAGTGGGTGAGTGAGTTAGTGGGTGAAGGAGTGAGTCAGCGAGCTGTAATCAGCAGGGTTGGAGGTGGCTGAATCAGAGAGTGGATGCAAACACCAAATCCAGTCTGGAACTCATCACAACATTACTGCCCTTACTCGCATAGGCGTGGGTGAATGGGTGCGTGGGTGAGTGGGTGAGTGGGTGAGTGAGTGGGTGGCTGGGTGAGTGGGTGAGTTAGTGGGTGGGTGAGTGAGTGAGTCGGTGAGTGATTGAGTGGGTGGGTGGCTGGGTGAGTGGGTGAGTTAGTGGGTGGGTGAGTGAGTGAGTCGGTGAGTGATTGAGCGGGTGGGTGAGTGGCTGGGTGAGTGAGTTAGTGGGTGGGTTAGTGGGTGGGTTAGTGGGTGGGTGAATGAGTGACTCAGCGAGCTGTAATCAGCAGGGTTGGAGGTGGCTGAATCAGAGTGTGGATGTGACCACCAAATCCAGTCTGGGACTCATCATCAGAGTACTGCCCTCACTCGCGGGTGGGGGGGAAGCAAAGATCCCCCGTATAGCCTTAACAGACTGTAGGGGCAAGTGCTGTTAGCGAGCACCTATGAAGGCCGGAACGGTACACGAGGGGGTGGGTGGACAGCACCACGCCCGACCGCCTTTGTCTCCCTAGTGGCGATGTTTACACACCGCACCAGGTACTCATTTGAGGCTGAGTCGACCTAGGGGAGGCCCGGGACCGGTTCAGATAATCGTCACTGGTGTTGGCCGTGAGCGGGAATCGAACCCGGGTCGCCAGGTTCATAGCGCAGCGCGCTAACCGCTACACTGACACACACACACGGACACACACACGGACACGGACACGGACACACACACGGACACGGACACACACACACACGGACACGGACACACACACACACGCACGGACACACACACACACACACTGACACGCACACACACACGGACACACACACACACGAACACACACACACACGCACACACACACACGGACACACACACACACGCACACACACACACGGACACACACGGACACACACACACGGACACACACACACTGACACACACACGCACACACACACGGACACACACACACACGGATACACACACACGGACACACACACACGGACATAACAACAACCGCCATTCGCCACTAAGTGGCGGTGACGTCACCACGACGCTTGTGCCAGGCTATGTGCACCCTGAGGCCACGTGAAGTGTCGAACGCCCGCTGGCAAGAGGTCACGAGGCAGACCCAGGTGCCACGGGTCGACTGACTGAGATGACTGGCTGATGCACCACCTGTGCCTCCTACTGTGCCACCCTGCTGTGCTTTAGCCACCCGGCGCTCCGCTCGTTGTTGTGAGCATCGCTCCTCTGCCCTCCGTTGTTTTTGGAGGGCGACTGCCTCCAACTGCCCAGTAGCATCCTTCACGAGCCTCCTCCACAGAGGCCGATCTTGACACCGCTGGTACCGGTCATCAGCAAGTCCACTCAGCTCCACGTCTTCCTGTACCACGTCACTCCATCTCTTCTCTAGCCCGTGCCGCGCCCGCTTAGCCCCCTCAATCCGGCCGAACAAAAGCTGTTTCGGCATGCGGTGGCTGGGCATGCGGGCTACATGACCCAGCCAACGCACCCTTGCCTGCCGGAGGAGCTCACCGATGGGACCTTGCCCAGATCTTTCAAGGATTTGTGAGCTCCTCACACAATCCAGTCTGGTTAAACCCAGGATGGATCGTAGGCAGGCCAGCCTAAATGTTTCTAACCGGCGAACGGACACACACACACGGACACACACACACGGACACACACACACGGACACACACAAAAGGACACACACACACTGACACACACACACACACACAGACACACACACTCTGACACACACACACACTGACACACACACACACTGACACACACACTGACACACACACACACGGACACACACACACGGACAAACACACACTGACACACACACACACACTGACACACACTCACACGGACACACACACACTGACATACGCACACACGGACACACACACACACTGACACACACACACTGACACACACACACTGACATACACACACTGACACACATACACACGGACACACACACACACTGACACACACACTCACACGGACACACAAAGATAAAGATCCCCCATATAGCCTTAACAGACTGTAGGGGCAAGTGCTGTTAGCGAGCACCTATGAAGGCCGGAACGGTACACGAGGGGGTGGGTGGCCAGCACCACGCCCGACCGCCTTTGTCTCCCTAGTGGCAATGTTTACACACCGCACCAGGTACTCATTTGAGGCTGAGTCGACCTAGGGGAGGCCCAGGACCGGTTCAGATAATCGTCACTGGTGTCGGCCGTGAGCGGGACACACACACACTGACACACACACACTGACACACACACACACTGACACACGCACACACGGACACACACACACACTGACACACACACACTGACACACACACACACACACTGACACACGCACACACGGACACACACACACACTGACACACACACACGGACACACACACACACTGACACACACACACGGACACACACACACTGACACACACACACACTGACACACACACACGGACACACACACACGCACGTGCTCACAGTCTTCACACCTCACCTGGCGTCACCAGCTGGGACAGCAGCAGGAGGAGCAGGAGGAGGTTTTGTGGAGCGGCGGTGAACATCGTGACGGAGCGGGCTGCGATGAAGATGACTCTCTCGGCGGGAGCCGCGATCACTGTCAAACACCGCTCACTCACCCACCCACTCACACACCCACCCACTCACACACCCACTCACACACCCAATCACTCACACACCCATTCACACACCCACCCACACAGACACCCACTCACACACACACCCACCCACTCACACACCCACACACACACACCCACTCACACACCCACTCACACACACACACCCACTCACACACCCACCCACTCACACACTCACACACACACCCACTCACTTACCCACCCACTCACTCACCCACCCACTCACACACCCACCCATACACACACTCACACACACACCCACTCACACACACACCCACTCACACACCCACCCACTCACACACCCATTCACACACCCACCCACACAGACACCCACTCACACACACACCCACTCACACACACACCCACACACACACACACCCACACACACACACCCACTCACACACCCACTCACTCACACACGCACACACACACCCACTCACACACCCACCCACTCACACACTCACACACACACACCCACTCACTTACCCACCCACTCACACACCCACACACACACCCACCCACACACACACTCACACACACACCCACTCACACACACACCCACTCACACACCCACTCACACACCCACTCACACACCCACCCACTCACCCACCCACTCACTCACACACCCACTCACACACCCACTCACACACCCACTCACACACCTACTCGCACACCCACTCACACACCCACTCACTCACACACCCATTCACACACCCACCGACACACACACCCACTCACACACCCACTCACACACACACCCACTCACACACCCACCCACTCACACACCCATTCATACACACACCCACTCACACACCCACCAACTCACACACCCATTCACACACCCACCGACACACACACCCACTCACACACCCACTCACACACACACCCACTCACACACCCACCCACTCACACACCCATTCATACACACACCCACTCACACACCCACCAACTCACACACTCATTCACACACACACTCACACACCAACCCACACACACACCCACTCACTCACACACCCACCCACTCACACACTCACACACACACACCCACTCACTCACCCACCCACTCAGACACCCACTCACACACCCACCCACACACACACTCACACACACACGCCCTCACACACACACCCACTCACACACTCACACACCCACTCACACACCCACCCACTCACCCACCCACTCACTCACACACCCAATCACACACCCACTCACACACCCACTCACACACCCATTCACACACCCACCGACACACACACCCACTCACACACCCACTCACACACACACCCAATCACACACCCACTCACACACCCATTCATACACACACCCACTCACACACCCACCCACTCACACACTCATTCACACACACACCCACTCACACACCAAACCACACACACACCCACTCACTCACACACCCACTCACACACCCACCCACTCACACACCCACTCACACACACACCCTCTCACACACCCACCCACATACACACCCACTCACACACACACCCACTCACACACCCACTCACACACACACCCACTCACACAACAACAACAACCGCCATTCGCCACTAAGTGGCGGTGACGTCAACACGACGCTTGTGCCAGGCCATGTGCACCCTGAGGCCACGTGAAGTGTCGAACGCCCGCTGGCAGGAGGTCACGGGGCAGACCCAGCAGGTGCCACGGGTCGACTGACTGAGATGACTGGCTGATGCACCACCTGTGCCCCCTACTGTGCCAACCTGCTGTGCTTTAGCCACCCGGCGCTCCGCTCGTTGTTCTGAGCGTCGCTCCTCCGCCCTCCGTTGTTGTTGGAGGGCGACTGCCTCCAACTGCCCAGTAGCATCCTTCACGAGCCTCCTCCACAGAGGCCGATCTTGACACCGCTGGTACCAGTCATCGGCAAGTCCACTCAGCTCCACGTCCTCCTGTACCACATCACTCCATCTCTTCTCTAGCCCGTGCCGCGCCCGCTTAGCCCCCTCAATCCGGCCAAACAAAAGCTGTTTCGGCATGCGGTGGCTGGGCATGCGGGCTACATGACCCAGCCATCGCAGCCTTGCCTGCCGGAGGAGCTCACCGATGGGACCCTGCCCAGATCTTTCAAGGATTTGTGAGCTCCTCACACAATCCAATCTGGTTAAACCCAGGATGGATCGTAGGCAGGCCAGCCTAAATGTTTCTAACCGGCGAAGATGTTCCATTAGGGGGGTCCACGTTTCGCAAGTGTAGAGAAGGGAGGGAATGACCGTGGCCGAGAAGACCTGAAGCTTAGTGCGGAGCGACAGACCAAGTAGCTTCTACACAGCGTTACGCAACCGATGAAAAGATATTGCCGCTCGACTGATTCGGAGTGAGATCTCTGCTGTTAAACTGGAGCCAGTCATAAGCACACTGCCCAGGTATGGGAAAGTCTCCACTCTCTCCACAACTGCCCCATCACCGATTGGGAGTTGTGGGGGTGGAGTGTCCGATGGTACAAAATACCCAGGCAGGTGCTTAGTTTTGGTGGGGCTGATGGTAAGGCCCCACCTCTTAGTGGCACGCTCTAGTCTCAGCAGCAGCGTCTCCAACTCCTCCTCTGAATGAGCAGCTATTACCAAATCATCAGCATACATAACGTGGTTGAGCAATAGGGAGCCATCCCTTGACCGCACCCGGGCATCGATCAGCCTCCCATTATATCTGTACCACATGGAGATTCCCCCGGTACAGCTATTGAAGGCTTCACGAACTACGTGGTCAAAATAGATGTTAAATAATGTGGGAGCCAGAGGACATCCCTGTCACGCCCCAAGGTGTACAGGGAATGGCTCCGACTCCCAGTCACGTAGTTTTACCCGGGCCCGCTCATCATGATGAAGGTCCTTAAATGATCGTGAGCAGAGGGTCAGGTACTCCAAAAGCACGAAGAACAACCCAGAGCCCAGGCCTACTGATGGTATCATAGGCCTTGACCAGGTCAATAAAGCAGAGATGTAGGTCTTGTTGGAATTCCCTACACCTCTGCTTTAGCAGACGGACGGAAAATATGGCATCTGTGCATTACCGCTCTTTCCTGAAACTGCATTGGGGCTCCACAAGCCTCTCCTCAGCGTGCCTGGCAAGGCGATGCTGAATAATCCTTGCCAGGACCTTTCCCGACACACTGAGGAGTGCAATGCCCCTGTAGTTGTTACAGTCTGTGCGGTCCCCCTTCTTAAAAAGGGGGACCACCAGGGCATCCTTCCAATCTTGCGGAACCCGTCCAGTGGTCCAGACTGTTGTTATGATGTCATATAGGGCAGTCTGTGCACAAACGCCACCCTCCCTCAGCATTTCGCTTGGGAGATCATCTCTGCCCGCTGCCTTTCCTGGTCTCAGACTCCGGATCGCCTTCAGTACTTCCTCAACAGATGGCACCTCAGCCAGCCACTCACAGGGGGTGACTTCTTCCAATGTTTGAGGCACCGCAGCCTCAGCAGGGTCATCCCTACTTTGTGCCACGATGTTTTCCTGGCTGAGAAATTTCCCCTCCCCCAGGACCTCACAAAAATGCTCAGCAAATCTGCAAACCTGTTCCTGGTGGTTCGAGATTGGATCACCGTTTTTTCTCCTAATGATGGTAATAGGTGTGGCGCTGCAGATTACTTTTTTGATGGAGTTAAATAGAGATTTGTGATCACAGGCCACTGAGGCAGACTCCATCTCCTCAGCAACCCTCGACCACCACCCATCCTTGCAGCGCCTCACGGCTCTCCGAACCTCCGAGCGAAGGCTGCAGTAAGCCTCCTCATTCTCTGACGTGGGATTCTGTAGCCGATGACAGTGGGCCTGTCGCTTTTTCTCAACCATCCTGAACACCTCCTCTGTCAGCCAAGGTCTCTGGGGAGGTCTGGACCGCGTACCCAAAGCAGGCATTGCAGCTGCATGAGTCACAGTCCTAAACCTCGCCCATTTACCCTCGACATCAGGAGGAGTTGGGGATGATGCCAACCCCAGCCGCAAGCGATGATGAAATTCTCGCTTGCAACTTTCATCAGATAACTGAGACCAGGCCACTTTAGGTTGGAATGGGGTCCTGGGTGTACACCCACCGCCGGAGTGGAAGAATGGCAGGCGCATCTTACAGATGACTAGTCGATGGTCAGAGGGCAGATCAGCTCCACGGTAGGTCCTGGTGTCAAGGACATGGGCTCGCATCTGCTGGTCCGTCACTATGTAGTCCAGCAGATGTTCTTGCTTGGACCCGACATGCATCCATGATGTTGTGTGGATGCGCCGATGCCGGAACAGCATGTTGGTAATTACAAGCCCATGGGCTGCACAAAAATCTAGCAGCCTCCTACTGTTGTTATTGAGCTGATCTGGCCCATGTCCTCCAATCACTCCAGACCAGGTGCCAGCATCATGACCAACTCGGGCATTGAAGTCACCCAACAAGATGACTCTATCCCGAGGGACCACTTTAGCCAGCACCTGTGACAGGAGGTCATAGAAGCCATCTGACTCATCGGCTTTGCCTGCATCCCTCCACGGATGTTCGTCTTTGGTGGGGGCATAAGTAACCACGACCACCACTCCTCGCCTCCGGTTGATGGGAAGGCGAGCCCAAAGTAGCCTGGGGCTTACAGCTTCCCACACCTCACCGCCACGCTCCAACCCCCCCCTTCATTCTTTAGTTCAACAGAAGAGCCACACCCTGTTGTTTGGCAGTCTGCTGCCCCGAGTAGAGGACTGTCCACTCCTCATGGTGGCAGGAGCCAGAACCGGTCCACCGGACCTCCTGAATGCCACAGAGATCCAGGCGGTACCAGTCCAGCTCCCGACAGAGGAGTGGCAGCCTCTCCTCCGCAGTGAGCGTTCGAACATTCCACGTGGCCATCCGTAATGGCTTTTCGTTGTTTCTGGAGGAGCCCCGAGGGTAGAGATTCAATCTCCTGGCTCCGCCAATTGGGGTTTGGCCAGGAGACGTCATAGACGCCTGTCCCCCCGGGGCCTCCGGTCACAAGCTTATTAGTTAAATTTTGTATTCGTAGTTTAGTGGTAATTAATTGAAGGTGTAGGGGTTACCAGCCCCTCGCACCCGTCCAGAGCCCGTGTTTAGCTACTGTGGAGGACACAGACGCCATGAAGGGAGGAGCCAATCGGAATTGGACCTCCCCCCACAGCACTGTCCACGACAGAGTTGCCCGTCTGGCACCGCGAGGAGGTAGGGGGTTGTTTTGCCCCCACCCACTCACACACCCACCCACTCACACACCCACTCACACACCCAGCCACTCATACACCCACCCACTCACTCACACAAAAAGACAAAGATCCCCCATATAGCCTTAACAGACTGTAGGGGCAAGTGCTGTTAGCGAGCACCTATGAAGGCCGGAACGGTACACGAGGGGGTGGGTGGCCAGCACCACGCCCGACCGCCTTTGTCTCCCTAGTGGCAATGTTTACACACCGCACCACGTACTCACCCACTCACTCACACACCCACGCACTCACACACCCAGCCACTCATACACTCACTCACCCACCCTCCCACTCACTCACACACCCACTCACACACCCAGCCACTCATACACCCACTCACCCACCCACCCACCCACTCATTCACTCACCAACCCACTCATTCACTCACCAACCCACTCACCCACTCACACACCCACCCACTCACACACCCACCCACTCATACACACACTCACCCAGCCACCCACCCACTCACACACCAACCCACTAATACACCCACTCACTCACACACCCACTCATTCACACACACCCACTCACCCACCCACTCACTCACTCACCCACTCACTCACTCACCCACTCACACATTCATTCACACACCCACCCACTCACCCACCCACTCACTCACACA
Organism: Petromyzon marinus; assembly: GCF_048934315.1. Classification (NCBI taxonomy): domain Eukaryota; kingdom Metazoa; phylum Chordata; class Hyperoartia; order Petromyzontiformes; family Petromyzontidae; genus Petromyzon; species Petromyzon marinus. The sequence continues at coordinate 4,794,556 of NC_133732.1, forward strand.
CGTACAAACCCACCCACCCACACACCCACCCACCCACCCACTCACTCACCCACTCACACACACTCACCCAACCACCCACCCACTCACACACCAACCCACTCACTCACACACCAACCCACTCATACACCCACTCACTCACACACCCACTCATTCACACACACACCCACTCACCCACTCACTCACTCATCCACCCACCCACTCACTCATTCATTCACACACCCACCCACTCACTCACCCACCCACTCACACACGTACCAACCCACCCACCCACTCACCCATCCACCGACCCACTCACCCACCCACCCAACCACCCACTCACCCTCTCACTCACTAACTCACCCACTCACACACACTCACCCAGCCACCCACCCACTCACACACCAACCCACTAATACACCAACCCACTAATACACCCACTCACTCACACAACCACTCATTCACACACACATCCACCCACTCACTCACTCATCCACCCACCCACTCACACATTCATTCACACTCCCACCCACTCACTCACCCACCCACTCACTCACACACGTACCAACCCACCCACCCACTCACCCACCCACGCACCCACCCACTCACCCACCCACTCACCCCACCCACCACCCCTGCACCACCCCACTCAGCGCACACGTGGCAAGGGTGGTGTTGGTGTTGGTGGTTGGGTCTGGGGATGAATATTAACTTGACCTATGTGTCCCCTGCACCGCACCCGTTCGCGTTTGCCAACCCCTGCCTGCTGCTGATCCCATCAGCTGCTGCTGTAGCATTAATGATTAATGCACTCAACTCGGGAACGTATCGCTACATTGGTGACAAGCAGAGGCCCCGAATCTGCTGCTGCTGATGAGACACTGCATGTCAAAACCTGGTCCTTGACTATAAACATCAGAGGCCAGCATTGGTTACAAGCAGAAGCTGCATCTGCTGCTGCTGCTGCTGATGAGACACTGCATGTCAAAACCTGGTCCTGGACTATAACCATCTGGAGGGAGCATTGGTTACAAGCAGAGGCCCCGACTCTGCTCCTGATGAGACACTGCATGTCAAAACCTGGTCCTTGACTATAAACATCAGAGGCCAGCATTGGTTACAAGCAGAGGCTGCATCTGCTGCTGATGAGACACTGCATGTCAAAACCTGGTCCTTGACTTTAAACATCAGGTGCCAGCATTGGTTACAGAGGCCCCGACTCTGCTGCTGATGAGACACTGCATGTCAAAACCTGGTCCTGGACTATAACCATCTGGAGGAAGCATTGGTTACAAGCAGAGGCCCCGACTCTGGTGCTGATGAGACACTGCATGTCAAAACCTGGTCCTGGACTATAACCATCAATGGCCAGCATTGGTTACAAGCAGAGGCTGCATCTGCTGCTGATGAGACACTGCATGTCAAAACCTGGTCCTTGACTTTAAACATCAGGTGCCAGCATTGGTTACAGAGGCCCCGACTCTGCTGCTGATGAGACACTGCATGTCAAAACCTGGTCCTGGACTATAACCATCTGGAGGAAGCATTGGTTACAAGCAGAGGCCCCGACTCTGGTGCTGATGAGACACTGCATGTCAAAACCTGGTCCTGGACTATAACCATCAATGGCCAGCATTGGTTACAAGCAGAGGCTGCATCTGCTGCTGCTGATGAGACACTGCATGTCAAAACCTGGTCCTGGACTATAACCATCTGGAGGCTGCATTGGTTACAAGCAGAGGCCCCGAATCTGGTGCTGATGAGACACTGCATGTCAAAACCTGTTCCTGGACTATAACCATCTGGAGGCAGCATTGGTCACAAGCAGAAGCTGAACCTGCTGCTGCTGATGAGACACCGAATGTCGAAACAGGTCCAGAGCTTCGCTTGTGGTACTCCGTTCGAGAAGCTGTCAGCAAACAGCCAGCAAACAGCCAGCAAACAGCCAGCAAACAGCCAGCAAACAGCCAGCAAACAGCCAGCAAACAGCCAGCAAACAATCCAGCAAACAGCCAGCAAACAGCCAGCAAACAAGCCAGCAAACAGCCAGCAAACAGCCAGCAAACAAGCCAGCAAACAAGCCAGCAAACAAGCCAGCAAACAGCCAGCAAACAGCAGCAGCTTCTCCTCTGGATCTTGACGACCATTCCGTGATGTCTCACAGCTGCGCGATCCCAGAAGGGATGATGAGATGTGGACTTAACACCATACAATGTTACGCTAAACTTGATTCGATGCTTTCGTGACTGCAGGGATTATATAACGCAGCGCAGAGGCTGAACCTCTGCGCCGCATTATATCGATTACATTTTTTACTAAATCTTGTTCAATTTGATGTGCTCCTCCATCTCTCTGCGTTTCCTCGCTCTCTTCAATTTAGCTCTTCTATACCCGATGATGATTGCTTGCGTCGCAATCGAAACGTCGTATGTTATAATGTAATTTTATTTTGTTATCATTTCTTATTTCTACGTGATTTTACGACAGAGCTTCAACATTTGAAGCTCTGTCATCCCGACGGGTCTGTACCTTTCACCTGAAACGTCGTGAGAATTTTATCGTGTTATTTTATTATTTTATTCGCATTCTACGTGGTGGTGACTTTACCGAAAGAACCAAAGAAGATGAATCCTTGCAGTCACGAAAGCTTCAAATCGAAATTTAAACGTGTGGCACCATTGGGTACGGAACACTCTTTTAAATGATGTCCTTTGTGTAGCGAGGGAGTGAAGTGTGGTTCTGTCAAATTCCTGACGTGCTGTGCCGTACACCAAGCGCACGTGTGTACACCAGCATGCGGTAGCGGAGTTTGGGCCTGTAGGGGGCCGGCAGGGTTATTTGATTAACCGCACTTGTACACCTAGTCACGTGGTTAATGGCGAACCTGTAGAAGAATTGCTGCGTGCGACGCCACGTGCCGTTGCACCTTACAGGTAAAGGACACGAAGGGTGTTGTGGCCCTGTTGTGGCCCTGTTGTGGTCCTGTTGTGGCCCTGTTGTGGCCCTGTTGCGGCCCTGTTGCGGCCCGGCTTTGAATTGTAAGTTTGTGATATATTCAATTGGAGGGATTTTTGCCAAGGATGACACCGCAATTTTAATTATCCAAGGCTAATAAATGTTTAGTCCATAACCACGCCCAGGCACTCAAGAGTACGACTACTTGCAATGCCATTGAGCAGAGTGCACATGCATAGTCGTGAGTGGTATAATGGTGCCACGTACAGAACAGGTAATGGGTGTCAGATGCCGACATAAGCCGATGACGTACACGTACAGCTTAGGATTAAAGTAACATGCGAATAGTTAAGTGCAAATGTTACCGTCAAAGGCAAACATGGTTTATCAGTAGTGGAAGTAGGTTTAAGAGAAACTGCATTTGATTAAATTTCGATTTAAAGCCTTCGTGACTGCAATGATTCATCTTCTTTGGTTCTTTCGGTAAAGTCACGCAGAATGAGAATAAAATAAATTGATAAAATAAAATAACACAATAATATTCTCACGACGTTTCGGCCACAACACAAGCGGCCTTCATCAGGTGAAGGGACGAGACTGTCTGGTAGGACAGCGCTGGAGTGAAAAAGCCACGTTCAGATACGGCCTTTAAGCTGTGTGAGAGGAAACAAAGCGCCTTGACAAAGGAATTAGCATATAATTTGGCATTGAAATGGCTGAGTGATTAGTACTGTGAATAGCTCAGATGTGTAGGCCTTGACTTCAACATAGCCATTTCTGTGACCAGTCACTAGCTAATCAGTTATTTCAATGCTAAATTCGCCTAGTTATTTCAATGCTAAATGCTCTTGTTTGATTTGTACTAAGTGCCTCGGTGAATGTGTATGCTCTGACTTTAACATAGCTATTTCTGTGACCAGTTACAAGCTAATCACTCAGCTATTTCAATGCTAAATTCTATGCTAATTCCTTTGTCAAGGCGCTTTGTTTCCTCTCACACAGCTTAAAGGTCGTGATCTGAACGTGGCTTTTTCACTCCAGCGCTGTCCTACCAGACAGTCTCGTCCCTTCACCTGATGAAGGCCGCTTGTGTTGTGGCCGAAACGTCGTGAGAATATTATTGTGTTATTTTATTTTATCAATTTATTATTTTATTCTCATTCTACGTGGTGGTGACTTTACCGAAAGAACCAAAGAAGATGTATTTGATCAACCGCACTCGTACACCAGTCACGTGGTTAATGGCGACTCGGTTGAAGAATTGCTGCGAGTGTTTGTGTGTGTGTGTGAGACACCACGTGCTGTTGCATCTTACGGCTTCACCACGATAAAAAGTGTTTTGCCCTCGATTTGGAGAGCGCCAAATCGTGTGCGAAGCGCTGCAAACGCAAAAAAAAAAAACTCGACTGCACAACGCAACGTTGCAACAAACTGGGATTTAATCGCAAGAAAAGCACTCGAGGGGTTTTCTTCAAGCAAACTAAATGACGATGATTACGGTGAATTGATGAGTGCCGGCAGAGACCGTCGACGATAACAGCTTGCCAATGAAGGGCGCACGGGCGGCGACAATAACACCGCGAACCAATGAGGGTGGTGCACAACTATGACGACATTCGCAGTTAACCAATGGGGGGGGTGGGGGGAGGAGGAAAAGTTGGGCAACTATGACGCCATTTTACATAGTGAACCAATCAGGGGTCGGTGTATAACGACGGAGGTAAATGTCAGCCGACCAATCACACGCGGGCTTGCTCCGGGCATTGAACCAATCGGTGAGCATCGCTGGCGCTGCTGCAGCTATGGCTGAAGACGATGCCGCTGGATCCACAGCAGCGCCTAAGCCGACTTCTTGCCCTGCCGACACCACGCACAAATCAACAGCGCACACCACACAATCACACAACACAATCACACAACAACAACAACGCCCCGCTGGCAGGAGGTCACGGGGCAGACCCAGCAGGTGCCACGGGTCGACTGACTGAGATGACCGAGATACCTGTGGCTGATGCACCACCTGTGCCCCCTACTGTGCCAACTTGCTGTGCTTTAGCCACCCGGCGCTCCGCTCGTTGTTGTGAACGTCGCTCCTCCGCCCTCCGTTGTTGTTGGAGGGCGACTGCCTCCAACTGCCCAGCAGCAGCGTCCTTCACGAGCCTCCTCCTCCACAGAGGCCGATCTTGACACCGCTGGTACTGGTCATCGGCAAGTCCACTCAGCTCCACCTCCTCCTGAACCACATCACTCCATCTCTTCTCTAGCCCGTGCCGCGCCCGTTTACCCCCCTCGATCCGGCCGAACAAAAGCTGTTTGGGCATGCAGTGATTGGGCATGCGGGCTACATGACCCAGCCAACGCAGCCTTGCCTGCCGGAGGAGCTCACCGATGGGACCTTGCCCAGATCTTTCAAAGAGTTATGAGCTCCTCACACAATCTAGTCTGGTTAAACCCAGGATGGATCGTAGGCAGGCCATCCTAAATGTTTCTAACCGGCGCAGATGGTCCATTAGGGGGGTCCACGTTTCGCAGGCATAGAGAAGGGAGGGAATGACTGTGGCCGAGAAGACCTGAAGCTTCGTGCGGAGCGACAGACCAGGTAGCTTCCACACAGCATTACGCAACCGATGAAAAGATGATCCTGCTCGACTGATTCGGAGTGAGACCTCTGCTGTTAAACTGGAGCCGGTCATGAGTACACTGCCCAGGTATGGGAAACTCTCTACTCTCCACAACTCCCCCATCACCGATTGGGAGTTGTGGGGGTGGAGTGGCCGATGGTACAAAATACCCCGGCAGATGCTTCGTTTTGGTGGGGCTGATGGTAAGGCCCCACCTCTTAGTGGCACACTCCAGGTTCAGCAGCAGCGCCTCAAATGCCTCCTCTGAGTGAGCCGCAATTACCAGATCATCGGCATACATAACATGGTTGAGCAATAGGGAGCCATTCCTTGACCGCACCCGGGCATCGATCAGCCTCCCATTATATCTGTACCATATGGAGATTCCCCCGGTACAGCTATTGAAGGCATCACGAGCTACGTGGTCAAAATAGATGTTAAATAATGTGGGAGCCGGAGGACATCCCTGTCGCACCCCAAGGTGAACAGGAAATGGTTCAGACTCCCGGCCACGTAGTTTTACCTGGGGCTGCTCATCATCATGAAGGTCCTTAAATGATAGTGAGCAGCGGGTCAGGGACTCCAAAAGCACGAAGAACAACCCAGAGCCCAGGCCTACTGATGGTATCATAGGCCTTGACCAGGTCAATAAAGTAGAGATGTAGTTCTTGTTGGAATTCCCTACACCTCTGCCGTAGCAGACAGACAAAAAATATGGCATCTGTGCAGGACCGCCCTTTCCTGAAACCGCATTGGGGCTCCGCAAGCCTCTCCTCAGCGTGCCTGGCAAGGCGGTGTTGAATAATCCTTGCCAGGACCTTTCCCGGCACACTGAGGAGTGAGATGCCCCTGTAGTTGTTACTGTATGTGTGGTCCCCCTTCTTAAAGAGGGGGACCACAAGGGCATCCTTCCAATCCTGTGGAACCCGTCCAGTGGTCCAGACTGTTGTTATGATGTCATATAGAGCAATCTGTGCACAAACGCCACCCTCCCTCAACATTTCGCTTGGGAGATCATCTCTGCCCGTTGCCTTTCCTGGTCTCAGACTCCGGATCGCCTTCAATACTTCCTCAGCAGATGGCACCTCAGCCAGCCACTCACAGGGGGTGACTTCATCCAATATTCGAGGCACCGCAGCCTCAGCAGGGTCATCCTCACTTTGTGCCACGATGTTTTTTTGGCTGAGGGATTTTCCCTCCCCCAGGACCCTCACAGAAATGCTCAGCAAATCCGCAAACATGTTCCTGGGGGTCAAGAGCTTGGATCACCGTTTTTTTACCCCCTCCTAACGATGGCAATAGGTGTGGGCGCTGCAGGTTACTCTTTTTGATGTAATTGAATTGGGATTTGTGATCGCGGGCCATTGAGGCAGAGCCCATCTCCTAGGCAAAACCACGCACGCACCACACGCCACTGGCTTCGGCGAGACTAAAAAAACTCGTTGTCAGGAGGGCGCTACACCAGGTGGCATTTCAGACATGGGAGGGACCATGAATTGCTGATGCAGCGTAGTAAAACGACAACTGTTGTGGCTTCGCCTTGAGGGGGGGGGGGGGGCTTGTAGGTGGGCCCCACGGGGACGTGAGACTCTGTGCGAACCCAACAGAACACGTGACCGGATAAAGGGGGGCCAGGGGGGTGGGGGGGGGTCATGTGGTTGGGGGCTCGGAGCCCTTCCCGAAGGATCGGGAAGGGAGGGGGGGGGGGGCGTGGCTTGGGGCGGAGCCGGCCACTGCCGGAGTGGTTCTGAGCGGCGTGTGGACGGAGAGCCGGGGCTGTTCGGGGGGGCTGTTCGGGGGGCTGTTCGGGGGGCTGTTCGGGGGGCTGTTCGGGGGGCTGTTCGGGGGGCGGTCCTGGGCGCGGTCCTGGGCTGGCTGTTCGGGGCTGTTCTGCCGAGCCAACTCTGGGGATGAAGCCACCATCTGCGATCCTCGGTTTCCGGTCCAGTGATGTAGTAGTATCCCCGCGTGTTAGCTCGGCTAGGAACGGTGGGGTTAACCACCCCATGTCGTTATCCTGTTAATGTTAAGAGATACCCGTTGTGCTTAGATAATAAACAGCGTTGCCTACCAAAGTTCAGTGTGCGCCTACACTGCTGCTGCGGCTGCTGCGTTATTAAAGCCTCGGGGTTACCCCCAGCGGTAGCTGTGTGACACAAGGAGACTCGGCACGAGGCCTGTGAACAGGGATCGGACTGCCAGTACGGGGCAGCGATGATTGGTGCTGCTGCTGTGTGGGTCTATAGCCTAGGGGCACCCCCAGTGTCAGCCGTCTCTGTAGCGTCAGCCTGCTGGCAGTAGTAGGGGTAGCGATGATTGCTGCTGTTGCTGCTGTGTGTGGGTCTATAGCCTAGGGGCACCCCCAGTGACAGCTGTCTCTGTGTGTCAGCCTGCTGGCAGTAGTAGGGGTAGCGATGATTGGTACTGCTGTGGGTCTATAGCCTAGGGGCACCCCCAGTGTCAGCTGTCTCTGTGTGCGTCAGTCTGCTGGCAGTAGTAGGGGTAGCGATGATTGCTGCTGTGTGAGTCTATAGCCTAGGGGCACCCCCAGTGACAGCTGTCTCTGTGTGTCAGCCTGCTGGTAGTAGTAGGGGTAGTGATGATTGCTGCTGCTGCTGTGTGGGTCTATAGCCTAGGGGCACCCCCAGTGACAGCTGTCCCTGTGTGTGTCAGTCTGCTGGTAGTAGTAGGGGTAGCGATGATTGCTGCTGCTGTGTGTGTCTATAGCCTAGGGGCACCCCCAGTGACAGCTGTCTCTGTGTGTGTCAGCCTGCTGGTAGTAGTAGGGGTAGCAATGATTGCTGCTGCTGCTGTGGGTCTATAGCCTAGGGGCACCCCCAATGTCAGCTGTCTCTGTAGCGTCAGCCTGCTGGTAGTAGTAGGGGTAGCGATGATTGCTGCTGCTGCTGTGTCTAGAGCCTAGGGGCACCCCCAGTGACAGCTGTCTCTGTGTGTGTCAGCCTGCTGGCAGTAGTAGGGGTAGCGATGATTCTGCTGCTGTGTGGGTCTATAGACTAGGGGCACTCCCAGTGTCAGCTGTCTCTGTGTGTCAGTCTGCTGGCAGTAGTAGGGGTAGCGATGATTGCTGCTGCTGCTGCTGTGTGAGTCTATAGCCTAGGGGCACCCCCAGTGTCAGCTGTCTCTGTGTGTGTCAGTCTGCAGGCTGTAGTAGGGGCTAGCGATGATTGCTGCTGCTGTGTGGGTCTAGAGCCTAGGGGCACCCCCAGCGGCGACGAGATTCACGGCGAGAACGACGTGGCGGGAGGGCGGGCGACTGACCGCACTCTTCGAGGGCTTCTCCGGCCCCGGCTTCTTCCTGCCGCTTTGCTTTGTAGCCCTCGTCCTCGGTTCCGCCTGCGTGTAAACGATAAAGAGAAACAGCAGCAGCAGCAACAGCAGCAGCAGCAGCAACAGCAGCAGCAGCAGCAACAGCAGCAGCAGCAGTGACAGCAGCCCCAGATGTATACGGGCCAGGATTGGTTTCCACTTTGAGCGTCTCATCAGCAGCAGCAGTAGCAGCAGCAGAGCCGGGCTCTGGCTTGAGAATCCCCAACGCTGCCGAGCCGCTCCGACTGTAGCGATCAACGGCGGTGGGACTGCCCGCAGACGTTTACAGACGGCGACCCAGAGGGCAGGGCCCTGCACCAATCCCAATGGCTGGCGAACTGCCTCGATGTTTTAACGAGGCGAGATTGGTTTTGACGTTTCGGTGTCATCAGCAGCAGGGCTCGCAATGAAGGCCTACCCCCCCAATCGGGTTAGCGAGTAGCAGCAGCTGTGAAGGGGGGGGGGGGGTGAGTGGGTGGACAACACCACCACGCCCGGCCGCCTTTGTATCCCCCATTGTCGACGTTTACTGCGCTACTACGCCGCTAACAGCAGGTACTCACTTTTAGCTGAAAGTCACAACGTGTAGTGGGGTTGTTGTTGTTGTACAGGGAGGCCCAGAAGTCAGGACACATAGGGGTTGTTGTTGTTGTTGTGCAGGGTGGCCCACAAGTCAGGACACATAGGGGTTGTTGTTGTTGTGCAGGGTGGCCCAGAAGTCAGGACACATAGGGGTTGTTGTTGTGCAGAGTGGCCCAGAAGTCAGGACACATAGGGGTTGTTGTTGTACAGGGTGGCCCACAAGTCAGGACACATAGGGGTTGTTGTTGTACAGGGTGGCCCAGAAGTCAGGACACATAGGGGTTGTTGTTGTACAGGGTGGCCCACAAGTCAGGACACATAGGGGTTGTTGTTGTTGTACAGGGTGGCCCAGAAGTCAGGACACATAGGGGTTGTTGTTGTGCAGGGTGGCCCACAAGTCAGGACACATAGGGGTTGTTGTTGTTGTACAGGGTGGCCCACAAGTCAAGACACATAGGGGTTGTTGTTGTTGTGCAGGGTGGCCCACAAGTCAGGACACATAGGGGTTGTTGTTGTGCAGGGTGGCCCACAAGTCAGGACACATAGGGGTTGTTGTTGTTGTACAGGGTGGCCCACAAGTCAGGACACATAGGGGTTGTTGTTGTTGTACAGGGTGGCCCACAAGTCAGGACACATAGGGGTTATTGTTGTTGTACAGGGTGGCCCACAAGTCAGGACACATAGGGGTTGTTGTTGTGCAGGGTGGCCCACAAGTCAGGACACATAGGGGTTGTTGTTGTTGTACAGGGTGGCCCAGAAGTCAGGACACATAGGGGTTGTTGTTATACAGGGTGGCCCACAAGTCAGGACACATAGGGGTTGTTGTTGTTGTACAGGGTGGCCCACAAGTCAGGACACATAGGGGTTGTTGTTGTTGTTGTACAGGGTGGCCCACAAGTCAGGACACAAGTTTCCGAGGCGGCCGCAGCTGCATCCATGTCCCTCACCTTGTTGGGTTTGTACTCTCTGTAGAAGGCAAAACAAAAACCGTCGCTAAGTAATCACTGGGGTGGCCTCGCCCAGGGGGACACCCCCAGTGGCAGCTAACCCTGTGTGGTGCAAGGTGATCAATAATTCCCAATGCCCTGATGTGGCCTAGCCCAGGGGGACACCCCCAGTGGCAGATGACCCTGTGTCGTGCAAAGGAGCAATAATTATCGCAGTCTACGTTCAGGATTTTGGGTCAGCAGTGAATCTGTGGGTCTCTGTGTGGTGAGTCTTTGGGTCTCTGTGTGGTGAGTCTGTGGGTCTGTGTGTGGTGAGTCTGTGGGTCTGTGTGTGGTGAGTCTGTGGGTCTCTGTGTGGTGAGTCTGTGGGTATCTGTGTGGTGAGTCTGTGGGTCTCTGTGTGGTGAGTCTGTGGGTCTCTGTGTGTTAAGTCTGCTGGTGGTGGTCTTCGATTAGATTTATTTTATTAATCAAAATTCACTCACTCCTCATGATGTGGCAGAGAATCCAGTTTCTTCTTTTTCTGAAAAAGAAAAAAAAAGACCCACAGACTCACCACACAGAGACGCACAGACTCACCACACAGAGACACCCACAGACTCACCACTCAGAGACACCCACAGACTCACCACACAGAGACGCACAGACTCACCACACAGAGACACCCACAGACTCACCACTCAGAGACACCCACAGACTCACCACTCAGAGACACCCACAGACTCACCACAGAGACACCCACAGACTCACCACACAGAGACCCACAGACTCACCACACAGAAACCCACAGACTCACCACACAGAGACCCACAGACTCACCACACAGAGACCCACAGACTCACCACACACACAGAGACACCCACAGACTCACCACACAGAGACCCACAGACTCACCACACACACAGAGACACCCACAGACTCACCACACAGAGACCCACAGACTCACCACACACACACAGACACCCACAGACTCACCACACACACAGAGACACGTGGTGTGCAGGAGGATACTGGACGTGGTGTGCCGCTGGGCTCACCGTCTCCGGCTCTTCCTTCTTCCCGGACGCCGCCCTCTTATGCGGCTTCCTTGCCCCCTCGTCGCCCGGGGGCGGGGGCGGTGGGGGCGGGGCCGAAGAGCTGCCCCCCCCACCCCCCTGCTCCTCATCCTCCTCGTCGCGGCCGCCCTCCTCATCCTCACCCTCCTCCTCCTCCTCCTCCTCGTCGGCCTCCGGCTCGGCCGCCGGAGCCGGAGCCGCCGCCTCCTCCTGCTCATCCTCCTCCTCCTCCTCTTCCTCCTCCTCGTCCTCGCTGTCGTGGTCGTAGTCGACTGGGGAGGTGGGGGGTGGGGGTGGGGGGTATGACGTGTCAAGCTGCTGCTGCATCAGCAGCTGTAGCAGCAGCAGCAGCAGCGTCACCTTCACACACGGAGGCCACAGGGGGCCACACACGGGGCCTACAGGAGACCCACAGGGAGCCTACATGGGGCCTACAGGAGACCCACAGGGGGCCTACAGGAGACCCACAGGGGGGCCTACAGGAGACCCACAAGGGGCCCCACAGGAGACCCACAGGGGGCCCCACAGGGGGCCCCACAGGAGACCCACAGGGGGCCTACAGGAGACCCACAAGGGGCCTACAGGAGACCCACAAGGGGCCTACAGGAGACCCACAGGGGGCCTACAGGAGACACACAGGGGGCCCCACAGGAGACCCACAGGGGGCCTACAGGAGACCCACAAGGGGCCTACAGGAGACCCACAGGGGGCCTACAGGAGACCAACAGGGGGCCTACAGGAGACCCACAGGGGGGCCTACAGGAGACCCACAGGGGGCCTACAGGAGACCCACACGGGGCCTACAGGAGACCCACACGGGGCCTACAGGAGACCCACAGGGGGCCCACAGGGGGCCACACACGGAGCCTACAGGAGACCCACAGGGGGCCCACAGGGGGCCACACACGGAGCCTACAGGAGACCCACAGGGGGCCTACAGGAGACCCACAGGGGGCCAACAGGAGACCAACAGGGGGCCTACAGGAGACCCACAGGGGGCCAACAGGAGACACACAGGGGGCCTACAGGAGACCCACAGGGGGCCTACAGGAGACCCACAGGGGGCCTACAGGAGACCCACACGGGGCCTACAGGAGACCCACAGGGGGCCTACAGGAGACCCACAAGGGGCCTACAGGAGACCCACAGGGGGCCTACAGGAGACCCACAGGGGGCCAACAGGAGACCCACAGGGGGCCAACAGGAGACCAACAGGGGGCCTACAGGAGACCCACAGGGGGGCCTACAGGAGACCCACAGGGGGCCTACAGGAGACACACAGGGGGCCTACAGGAGACCCACACGGGGCCTACAGGAGACCCACAGGGGGCCTACAGGAGACCCACAGGGGGCCTACAGGAGACCCACAGGGGGCCTACAGGAGACCCACAGGGGGCCTACAGGAGACCCACAGGGGGCCTACAGGAGACCCACACGGGGCCTACAGGAGACCCACACGGGGCCTACAGGAGACCCACAGGGGGCCCACAGGGGGCCACACACGGAGCCTACAGGAGACCCACAGGGGGCCTACAGGAGACCCACAGGGGGCCAACAGGAGACCCACAGGGGGGCCTACAGGAGACCCACAGGGGGGCCTACAGGAGACCCACAAGGGGCCTACAGGAGACCCACAAGGGGCCTACAGGAGACCCACAGGGGGCCAACAGGAGACCCACAGGGGGCCAACAGGAGACCCACAGGGGGCCAACAGGAGACCAACAGGGGGCCTACAGGAGACCCACAGGGGGCCTACAGGAGACCCACAGGGGGCCTACAGGAGACCCACAGGGGGCCTACAGGAGACCCACACGGGGCCTACAGGAGACCCACAGGGGGCCTACAGGAGACCCACAGGGGGCCTACAGGAGACCCACAGGGGGCCTACAGGAGACCCACAAGGGGGCCTACAGGAGACCCACAAGGGGCCTACAGGAGACCCACAAGGGGCCCACATGGGGCCTACAGGGAGCCTACAGGAGACCCACAAGGGGCCTACAGGAGACCCACAGGGGGCCTACAGGAGACCCACACGCGGCCACACACGGGGCCTACAGGAGACCCACAGGGAGCCTACAGGAGACCCACAGGGGGCCTACAGGAGACCCACACGCGGCCACACACGGGGCCTACAGGAGACCCACAGGGAGCCTACAGGAGACACACAGGAGACCCACAGGAGACACACAGGAGGCCTACAGGAGACACACAGGAGGCCTACAGGAGACACACAGGAGGCCTACAGGAGACACACAGGAGACCCACAGGAGACACACAGGAGACCCACAGGAGACACACAGGAGACACACAGGAGACACACAGGGGGCCTACAGGAGACACACAGGAGGCCTACAGGAGACACACAGGAGACACACAGGGGGCCTACAGGAGACACACAGGAGACCCACAGGAGACACAGGACACACACAGGACAGAGGACACACAGAACACCCACAGGAGACACACACAGAACACCCACAGGACACCCACAGGGGGCCCCCTGTTAGTGAGTGTACGAGTGAGTGAGTGTATGAGTGAGTATGAGTGAGTGTATGAGTGAGTGAGTGTATGAGTGAGTGAGTGTATGAGTGAGTGAGTGTATGAGTGAGTGAGTGTATGAGTGAGTGTACGAGTGAGTGAGTGACACTCACGGATGACGTTTTGGCCACACACGTAGACGGGACCGCTGCCACTCTTCAGCCTCACGGTGATGGGACAGTTAAGCTCCAACCCGGACGGGTAGGCCTGCACCAAAGACAAAGGTCCCCCAGGTAGTCTCTAGCAGGCTGTAGGGGCAAGTGCTGTTATTGGCGAGTAGCAGTGTCTATGAAGGAGACAGACAAAGGTCCCCCAGGTAGCCTCCAGCAGGCTGTAGGGGCAAGTGCTGTTAGTAGCGAGTAGCAGTGTCTATGAAGGAGACAGACAAAGATCCCCCAGGTAGCCTCCAGCAGGCTGTAGGGGCAAGTGCTGTTAGCAGCAGCAGCGTCTATGAAGGAGACAGACAAAGGTCCCCCAGGTAGCCTCTAGCAGGCTGTAGGGGCAAGTGCTGTTAGTAAGCGAGTAGCAGTGTCTATGAAGGAGACAGACAAAGGTCCCCCAGGTAGCCTCCAGCAGGCTGTAGGGGCAAGTGCTGTTAGTAGCGAGTAGCAGTGTCTATGAAGGAGACAGACAAAGATCCCCCAGGTAGCCTCCAGCAGGCTGTAGGGGCAAGTGCTGTTAGCAGCAGCAGCGTCTATGAAGGAGACAGACAAAGGTCCCCTAGATAACCCGGCCTGCGTCCGGGTTACCTGGGGGCGTGTGTGTGTGTCAGTGTGTGTGTGTGTCCCGTGTGTGTGTGTGTCCCGTGTGTGTGTGTGAGTGTGTGTGTGAGTGTGTGTCCCGTGTGTGTGTGTGTGAGTGTGTGTGTGAGTGAGTGTGTGTGTGTCCCGTGTGTGTGTGTGTCCCGTGTGTGTGTGTCCCGTGTGTGTGCGTGTGTCCCGTGTGTGTGTGTGTGAGTGTGTGTGTGTCCCGTGTGTGTGTGTGTCCCGTGTGTGTGTGTCCCGTGTGTGTGTGTCCCGTGTGTGTGCGTGTGTGTCCGGTGTGTGTGTCCCGTGTGTGTGTGTGTGTCCCGTGTGTGTGTGTGTGTCAGTGTGTGTGTGTGTCCCGTGTGTGTGTGTGTCCCTGTGTCCCGTGTGTGTGTGTGTCCCGTGTGTGTGCGTGTGTGTCCGGTGTGTGTGTCCCGTGTGTGTGTGTGTCCCGTGTGTGTGTGTCAGTGTGTGTGTGTCCCGTGTGTGTGTGTCAGTGTGTGTGTGTCCGTGTGTCCCGTGTGTGTCCCGTGTGTGTGTGTGTGTCCCGTGTGTGTGTGCGTGTCAGTGTGTGTGTGTGTGTCCCGTGTGTGTGTGTCAGTGTGTGTGTGTCCGTGTGTCCCGTGTGTGTCCCGTGTGTGTGTGTGTGTGTCCCGTGTGTGTGTGTGTCAGTGTGTGTGTGTCCCGTGTGTGTGTGTCAGTGTGTGTGTGTCCGTGTGTCCCGTGTGTGTCCCGTGTGTGTGTGTGTGTGTCCCGTGTGTGTGTGCGTGTCAGTGTGTGTGTGTCCCGTGTGTGTGTGTGTCAGTGTGTGTGTGTGTGTGTGTCCCGTGTGTGTGTCCCGTGTGTGTGTGTGTGTGTCGTGTGTCCCGTGTGTGTGTGTGTCCCGTGTGTGTGTGTCAGTGTGTGTGTGTCAGTGTGTGTGTGTCAGTGTGTGTGTCCCGTGTGTGTGTGTGTCCCGTGTGTGTGTGTGTCTCGTGTGTGTGTGTGTGTCCCGTGAGTGTGTGTGTGTCCCGTGTGTGTGTGTGTGTCCCAGTGTGTGTGTGTGTGTTAGTGTGTGTGTGTGTGTGTCAGTGTGTGTGTGTGTGTGTCTCGTGTGTGTGTGTGTGTCCCGTGAGTGTGTGTGTGTCCCGTGTGTGTGTGTGTGTCAGGTGTGTGTGTGTGTGTGTTAGTGTGTGTGTGTCTCGTGTGTGTGTGTGTGTCTCGTGTGTGTGTGTCTGTGTGTGTCTGTGTGTGTGTGTCCCGTGTGTGTGTGTGTGTCAGTGTGTGTGTGTCCCGTGTGTGTGTCCCGTGTGTGTGTCCCGTGTGTGTGTCAGTGTGTGTGTGTGTTAGTGTGTGTGTGTCAGTGTGTGTGTGTGTCAGTGTGTGTGTGTGTCCCGTGCGTCTGTAAATGTGCATCAGTCCGCTGCCAGTAGCCGGGGTAGCGGGCACGAGAGATGAAGGCCAAGGACAGAGGCCTTCATCACTCTTAGTAGTGAGGTAGTGAGCAAGCGCCTTCACTGTTAGTAGTGAGCAAGCGCCTTCACTCTTAGTAGTGAGCAAGCGCCTTCACTCTTAGTAGTGAGCAAGCGCCTTCACTCTTAGTAGTGAGCAAGCGCCTTCACTCTTAGTAGTGAGCAAGCGCCTTCACTGTTAGTAGTGAGCAAGCGCCTTCACTCTTAGTAGTGAGCAAGCGCCTTCACTCTTAGTAGTGAGCAAGCGCCTTCACACTTAGTAGTGAGCAAGCGTCTTCACTGTTAGTAGTGAGCAAGCGCCTTGGACACTCTTAGTAGTGAGCAAGCGCCTTCACACTTAGTAGTGAGCAAGCGCCTTCACTGTTAGTAGTGAGCAAGCGCCTTCACTGTTAGTAGTGAGCAAGCGCCTTCACTGTTAGTAGTGAGCAAGCGCCTTCACTCTTAGTAGTGAGCAAGCGCCTTCACACTTAGTAGTGAGCAAGCGCCTTCACTGTTAGTAGTGAGCAAGCGCCTTCACTGTTAGTAGTGAGCAAGCGCCTTCACTCTTAGTAGTGAGCAAGCGCCTTGGACACTCTTAGTAGTGAGCAAGCGCCTTCACTGTTAGTAGTGAGCAAGCGCCTTCACTCTTAGTAGTGAGCAAGCGCCTTCACTGTTAGTAGTGAGCAAGCGCCTTCACTCTTAGTAGTGAGCAAGCGCCTTCACTCTTAGTAGTGAGCAAGCGCCTTCACTGTTAGTAGTGAGCAAGCGCCTTCACTGTTAGTGGTGAGCAAGCGCCTTCACTCTTAGTAGTGAGCAAGCGCCTTCACTCTTAGTAGTGAGCAAGCGCCTTCACTCTTAGTAGTGAGCAAGCGCCTTCACTCTTAGTAGTGAGCAAGCGCCTTCACTCTTAGTAGTGAGCAAGCGCCTTCACTCTTAGTAGTGAGCAAGCGCCTTCACTCTTAGTAGTGAGCAAGCGCCTTCACTGTTAGTAGTGAGCAAGCGCCTTCACTGTTAGTAGTGAGCAAGCGCCTTCACTGTTAGTAGTGAGCAAGCGCCTTCACACTTAGTAGTGAGCAAGCGCCTTCACTGTTAGTAGTGAGCAAGCGCCTTGGACACTCTTAGTAGTGAGCAAGCGCCTTCACTGTTAGTAGTGAGCAAGCGCCTTCACTCTTAGTAGTGAGCAAGCGCCTTCACTGTTAGTAGTGAGCAAGCGCCTTCACTCTTAGTAGTGAGCAAGCGCCTTCACTGTTAGTAGTGAGCAAGCGCCTTCACTCTTAGTAGTGAGCAAGCGCCTTCACTCTTAGTAGTGAGCAAGCGCCTTCGACACTCTTAGTAGTGAGCAAGCGCCTTCGACACTCTTAGTAGTGAGCAAGCGCCTTCACTCTTAGTAGTGAGCAAGCGCCTTCACTCTTAGTAGTGAGCAAGCGCCTTCGACACTCTTAGTAGTGAGCAAGCGCCTTCACTCTTAGTAGTGAGCAAGCGACTTCACTCTTAGTAGTGAGCAAGCGACTTCACTCTTAGTAGTGAGCAAGCGACTTCACTGATAGTAGTGAGCAAGCGCCTTCACACTTAGTAGTGAGCAAGCGCCTTCACTGTTAGTAGTGAGCAAGCGCCTTCGTGGTGACGACAATGATGATGATGGTGGTGGTGACGACAATGATGGTGGTGGTGGTGGTGACGACAATGATGATGGTGGTGGTGACGACAATGATGGTGGTGATGGTGGTGGTGACGACAATGATGATGGTGGTGGTGACGACAATGATGGTGGTGATGGTGGTGGTGGTGACGACAATGACGATGGTGATGGTGGTGGTGGTGACGACAATGACGATGGTGATGGTGGTAGTGGTGACGACAATGACGATGGTGATGGTGGTGACGACAATGATGATGGTGGTGGTGGTGACGACAATGACGATGGTGATGGCGGTGGTGGTGACGACAATGACGATGGTGGTGGTGGTGGTGGTGACGACAATGACGATGGTGGTGGTGGTGACGACAATGATGGTGGTGGTGACGACAATGACGATGGTGGTGACGACAATGAGGATGGTGGTGACGACAATGATGATGGTGGTGGTGGTGGTGACGACAATGACGATGGTGGTGGTGGTCACGACAACAATGGTGGTGGTCACGACAACAATGGTGGTGGTCACGACAATGACGATGGTGGTGGTGACGACAATGATGATGGTGGTGGTGATGGTGGTGACGACAATGATGATGGTGGTGGTGATGGTGGTGACGACAATGATGATGGTGGTGGTGAAGGTGGTGACGACAATGATGATGATGGTGGTGAAGGTGGTGACGACAATGATGATGGTGGTGGTGATGGTGGTGACGACAATGATGATGGTGGTGGTGATGGTGGTGACGACAATGATGATGGTGGTGGTGATGGTGGTGACGACAATGATGATGGTGGTGGTGATGGTGGTGACGACAATGATGATGGTGGTGGTGATGGTGGTGACGACAGTGATGACAATGATGGTGGTGACGACAATGATGATGGTGGTCGTGACGACGACAATGATGATGATTGGTGGTGATGGTGGTGAAGACGACAATGATGGTGGTGGTGGTGACGACAATGATGGTGACAATGACGACGATGAAGGTGACGACGAAGGTGGTGGTGATGACGACAACGATGACGATGATGGTGACGATGAAGGTGACGATGATGGTGGTGGTGACGACAATGGTGACGATGATGGTAGTGGTGGTGACGACAACGATGACGATGAAGGTAACGATGATGGTGGTGGTGATGACGACAACGATGACGATGAAGGTGACGATGATGGTGGTGGTGACGACAATGGTGACGATGATGGTAGTGGTGGTGACGACAACGATGAAGGTAACGATGATGGTGGTGGTGATGACGACAACGATGACGATGATGGTGACGATGAAGGTGACGATGATGGTGGTGGTGACGACAATGGTGACGATGATGGTAGTGGTGGTGACGACAACGATGAAGGTAACGATGATGGTGGTGGTGATGACGACAACGATGACGATGATGGTGACGATGAAGGTGACGATGATGGTGGTGGTGACGACAATGGTGACGATGATGGTAGTGGTGGTGACGACAACGATGACGATGATGGTGACGATGATGGTGACGATGATGGTGGTGGTGACGATGAAGGTGACGATGAAGGTGTGATTGTGGCTCCTCACCATGAGCAAGTTAGGCAACCTGAGCACAGCGAGCGGGATGCGCGTCTCATCCCCGTCCCTCGTGATGGCCGCCACCTCCACCACGTTGTACTCCTCCTTGGCGTCCGGCCCCAGGCAGATCTACAACAGATGGAGGGGGGGGGGGGGGGGGGGGGATGATGATGACGTACCGACACCGCGTTTTCAACGGGGGCTAGGCCAGGGGGCTAGGCTAGGGGGGGGGGGGCTAGGCCAAGGGGGGGCTAGGCCAAGGGGGGGCTAGGCCAAGGGGGGGCTAGGCCAAGGGGAGGGGGCTAGGCCAAGGGGAGGGGGCTAGGCCAGGGGAGGGGACTAGGCTAAGGGGGTGCTAGGCTAGGGGGGCTAGGCTAGGCTAGGCCAAGGGGGGGCTAGGCCAAGGGGGGGCTAGGCCAAGGGGGGGCTAGGCCAAGGGGGGTGCTAGGCCAAGGGGGGGCTAGGCCAAGGGGGGTGCTAGGCTAGGGGGGGCTAGGCCAAGGGGGGGCTAGGCCAAGGGGGGGCTAGGCCAAGGGGGGGCTAGGCTAGGGGTGCTAGGCCAAGGGGGGGCTAGGCCAAGGGGGGTGCTAGGCTAAGGGGGGGCTAGGCCAAGGGGGGGCTAGGCCAAGTGGGGGCTAGGCCAAGGGGGGGCTAGGCTATGGGGGGGCTAGGCCAAGGGGGGGCTAGGCTAGGGGAGGGGGCTAGGCTCTGGGGAGGCTAGGCCAAGGGAGGGGACTAGGCTATGGGGGGGCTAGGCCAAGGGGGGGCTAGGCTAGGCTAAGGGGGGGCTAGGCTATGGGGGGGCTAGGCCAAGGGGGGGCTAGGCTAGGCTGTTCGATCCTGAAGACGACACCTGCTGTCTATTTGGTGTTTGCGTCTCTCTCACAGAGGTCACGTGGATCTCTCTCACAGAGGTCACGTGGATCTCTCTCACAGAGGTCACGTGGATCTCTCTCACAGAGGTCACGTGGATCTCTCTCACAGAGGTCACGTGGATCTCTCTCACAGAGGTCACGTGGATCTCTCTCACAGAGGTCACGTGGATCTCTCTCACAGAGGTCACGTGGATCTCTCTCACAGAGGTCACGTGGATCTCTCTCACAGAGGTCACGTGGATCTCTCTCACAGAGGTCACGTGGATCTCTCTCACAGAGGTCACGTGGATCTCTCTCACAGAGGTCACGTGGATCTCTCTCACAGAGGTCACGTGGATCTCTCTCACAGAGGTCACGTGGATCTCTCTCACAGAGGTCACGTGGATCTCTCTCACAGAGGTCACGTGGATCTCTCTCACAGAGGTCACGTGGATCTCTCTCACAGAGGTCACGTGGATCTCTCTCACAGAGGTCACGTGGATCTCTCTCACAGAGGTCACGTGGATCTCTCTCACAGAGGTCACGTGGATCTCTCTCACAGAGGTCACGTGGATCTCTCTCACAGAGGTCACGTGGATCTCTCTCACAGAGGTCACGTGGATCTCTCTCACAGAGGTCACGTGGATCTCTCTCACAGAGGTCACGTGGATCTCTCTCACAGAGGTCACGTGGATCTCTCTCACAGAGGTCACGTGGATCTCTCTCACAGAGGTCACGTGGATCTCTCTCACAGAGGTCACGTGGATCTCTCACAGAGGTCACGTGGATCTCTCACAGAGGTCACGTGGATCTCTCTCACAGAGGTCACGTGGATCTCTCTCACAGAGGTCACGTGGATCTCTCTCACAGAGGTCACGTGGATCTCTCTCACAGAGGTCACGTGGATCTCTCTCACAGAGGTCACGTGGATCTCTCTCACAGAGGTCACGTGGATCTCTCTCCAAGGTTCCTCAGATTCTTCTCCCCCCCTCCCCCTACACATTTGACAAATCGACACCACGCGCTTTTAGAGTCACCATTCGACTCAAGCTCCACATTCCACGTGGCGATGGATAAGCCAACTCGGCCGAGCCATCATTTGTGTGGCCACAGGTCGCTAGCTCGCTACGAGGAGTCAGTTTGGTTTCACGTTAACGGGGCCGTCCATAAATGACGTCACGCGATTTGGGACGATTTTTGTTTGACTCCACCCCCTGCCCGCTCTCGTCACGCGACGTCACAAAAACTCAAACCCCGCCCCTCCCCCTTCAAATATGACGTCACAAAGCTCCGGTCGACTCGGGACTTCTTTAAATGAGTGTACCTGGTGCGGCGTAAATCAAACTTCGCCACTGCGGGGAGACAAAGACGGACCGGGCGTGGTGCTGGCCACCCACCCCCCCCTCCCTCCCTCTCTCGTGTGTGTGCCTTGCCAGCCTTCATTAGGGTGCTACTCGCTACCAACAGCACTTGCCCCAGCAGTCTGTGTAGGCTACACGGGGGATCTTTGTCTTTGTGTGTTCACAGGTGCTGCTACTCGCTACTAACAGCACTTGCCCCAGCAGTCTGTGTAGGCTACACGGGGGATCTTTGTCTTTGTGTGTTCACAGGCGGTGCTACTCGCTAAGAGCACTTGCCCCAACAGTCTGTTAGAGGCTACACGGGGGATCTTTGTCTTTGTGTGTTCACAGGTGCTGCTACTCGCTAAGAGCACTTGCCCCAGCAGCCTGTGAAGGCTACACGGGGGATCTTTGTCTTTGTGTGTTCACAGGTGGTGCTACTCGCTAAGAGCACTTGCCCCAGCAGTCTGTGTAGGCTACACGGGGGATCTTTGTCTTTTGTTGAGCGAGCGAATGGGTGGATGAGCGAGTGGACGGGCTTAGCGTGTGGATGAGCGAGTGGATGGGCTTAGCGAGTGGGTGGGTGAGTGGGTGGATGAGCGAGCGAGTGAATGGGCGAGTGGATGGGCTTAGCGAGTGGGTGGGTGATTGGGTGGATGAGCGAGCGAGTGAATGGGCGAGTGGATGGGCTTAGCGAGTGAGTGGGTGAGTGGGTGGATGAGCGAGCGAGTGAATGGGCGAGTGGACGGGCTTGGCGAGTGGGTGGGTGAGCGAGCGAATGGGCGAGTGGACGGGCTTAGCGAGTGGGTGGGTGAGTGGGTGGATGAGCGAGCGAGTGAATGGGCGAGTGGATGGGCTTAGCGAGTGGGTGGGTGATTGGGTGGATGAGCGAGCAAGTGAATGGGCGAGTGGATGGGCTTAGCGAGTGGATGGGTGGATGAGCGAGCGAGCGAATGGGCGAGTGGACGGGCTTGGCGAGTGGGTGGGTGAGTGGGCGAGTGGGTGGATGGGCGAGTGGACGGGCTTAGCGAGTGGGTGGGTGAGTGGGCGAGTGGGTGGGCTTAGCGAGTGGGTGGGTGAGTGGGCGAGTGGGTGGATGGGCGAGTGGACGGGCTTGGCGAGTGGGTGGGTGAGTGGGCGAGTGGGTGGATGGGCGAGTGGACGGGCTTAGCGAGTGGGTGGGTGAGTGGGTGGGTGAGTGGGTGGATGAGCGAGTGGACGGGCTTAACGAGTGGGTGGGTGAGTGGGCGAGTGGGTGGATGGGCGAGTCGACGGGCTTAGCGAGTGGGTGGGTGAGTGGGCGAGTGGGTGGATGGGCGAGTGGACGGGCTTAGCGAGTGGGTGGGTGAGTGAGTGGGCGAGTGGGTGGATGAGCGAGCGAGCGGTCGAGTTGCGAGCGGGCGACTTTCCAGGCGACGGCAGCAGCGCACCTTCAGAGTTGCACTGGCACGGGTTCAACTCGGCACCGGAGTGACCGAGACCCCCACAAACAACGCAGACGTGGAGCGTGAGGGGTAGAGGAGCGTGAGGGGTAGAGGAGCGTGAGGGGTAGAGGAGCGTGAGGGGTAGAGGAGCGTGAGGGGTAGAGGAGCGTGAGGGGTAGAGGAGCGTGAGGGGTAGAGGAGCGTGAGGGGTAGAGGAGCGTGAGGGGTAGAGGAGCGTGAGGGGTAGAGGCGAGCGAGGGGTAGAGGAGCGTGAGGGGTAGAGGAGCGTGAGGGGTAGAGGAGCGTGAGGGGTAGAGGAGCGTGAGGGGTAGAGGAGCGTGAGGGGTAGAGGAGCGTGAGGGGTAGAGGAGCGTGAGGGGTAGAGGAGCGTGAGGGGCTGAGTGGTTCAGGAGGTGCGCGGTTTGGGGGAGTGGGAGAATTAGTGAGTGAGTGGGTGGGCGAGTGAGTGGGTGGATGGGTGGGTGGATGGGTGGGTGGATGGGTGGGTGGATGGGTGGGCGAGTGAGTGAGTGGGTGGGTGGGCGAGTGGGTGGATGGGTGGGTGGGTGGATGGATGGGTGGGCGAGTGAGTGGGTGGATGGGTGGGTGGGTGGATGGGTGGGTGGGTGGATGGGCGAGTGAGTGAGTGAGTGGGCGAGTGAGTGAGTGGGCGGGTGGGTGCGTGAGTGAGTGAGTGGGTGAGTAGGTGGGTGGATGGGCGAGTGAGTGAGTGGGTGGATGGGTGGGTGGATGGGTGGACGGGTGGGTGGGCGAGTGGGTGGGCGAGTGAATGAGTGGGTGGATGGGTGGGCGAGCGAGTGGATGGGCGAGGGAGTGGGACAGTGAGTGGGTGGGCGAGTCACTGGGTTGGAGAGTGGGTGGGCGGGCGGGCGGGCAGGCGGGCGGGGGAGCGATTAGCTAAGCGAATGGGTAGGTGGCACAGAGACACACAGAGACACAGAGACACACAGACAGAGACACAGAGACACACACAGACAGAGACACAGACAGAGACAGAGACACACACAGACAGAGACACAGAGACACACACAGACAGAGACACAGACAGAGACAGAGACACACACAGACAGAGACACAGAGACACACACAGACAGAGACACAGACAGAGACAGAGACACACACAGACAGAGACACAGAGACACACACAGACAGAGACACAGAGACACAGAGACACACAGAGACACACACAGACAGAGACACACAGAGACACAGACACACAGAGACACACACAGACAGAGACACACACAGACAGAGACACAGAGACACACACAGACAGAGACACAGAGACACACACAGACACACACACAGAGACACACAGACACACAGAGACACACACACACAGACAGACAGACACACAGAGACACACACAGAGACACACAGAGACAGACAGAGACGCGCGACCACCGCCGCCAACTGGACGCAGCAAAAAGGGGGGGGGGTTGCGACCCCCGCTGTGTGCGTCGACGTTTCGGGCGACAGACCACCCCCCCCCCCGTCCCCCCGTGTACCGATCGGATGGACACGTTGTGCTCTAGGACGATGGAGTCGATGGTGTACTCCCGCTCCTCATCGGTCAGCGTGCAACCTGCACAAAGGCAGGAGGATCAGCGTCATCACCGTCAGTCTCTGGGGAGTGGGGGGGCGGGGTCCCTGGGCAGTGTGGGGGGTCTCTGGGCAGTGTGGGGGGGGGGTCTCTGGGCAGTGTGGGGGGTCTCTGGGCAGTGTGGGGGGTCTCTGGGGAGTGTGGGGGGGTCTCTGGGGAGTGTGGGGGGTCTCTGGGCAGTGTGGGGGGGTCTCTGGGGAGTGTGGGGGGGTCTATGGGCAGTGTGGGGGGGTCTATGGGCAGTGTGGGGGGTCTCTGGGCAGTGTGGGGGGGTCTCTGGGGAGTGTGGGGGGGTCTATGGGCAGTGTGGGGGGTCTCTGGGCAGTGTGGGGGGTCTCTGGGCAGTGTGGGGGGGGTCTCTGGGCAGTGTGGGGGGTCTCTGGGCAGTGTGGGGGGTCCCTGGGCAGTGTGGGGGGTCTCTGGGCAGTGTGGGGGGGGTCTCTGGGCAGTGTGGGGGGGGTCTCTGGGCAGTGTGGGGGGGGTCTCTGGGCAGTGTGGGGGGTCTCTGGGCAGTGTGGGGGGTCTCTGGGCAGTGTGGGGGGGGTCTCTGGGCAGTGTGGGGGGGGTCTCTGGGCAGTGTGGGGGGGGTCTCTGGGCAGTGTGGGGGGTCTCTGGGCAGTGTGGGGGGTCTCTGGGCAGTGTGGGGGGTCTCTGGGCAGTGTGGGGGGGTCCGTGGGCAGTGTGGGGGGGTCCCTGGGCAGTGTGGCGGGGTCTCTGGGCAGTGTGGGGGGTCTCTGGGCAGTGTGGGGGGTCTCTGGGAAGTGTGGGGGGTCTCTGGGCAGTGTGGGGGGGGTCTCTGGGCAGTGTGGGGGGGGTCTCTGGGCAGTGTGGGGGGGGTCTCTGGGCAGTGTGGGGGGTCTCTGGGCAGTGTGGGGGGTCTCTGGGCAGTGTGGGGGGTCTCTGGGCAGTGTGGGGGGTCTCTGGGCAGTGTGGGGGGGGTCTCTGGGCAGTGTGGGGGGGGTCTCTGGGCAGTGTGGGGGGTCTCTGGGCAGTGTGGGGGGTCTCTGGGCAGTGTGGGGGGTCTCTGGGCAGTGTGGGGGGTCTCTGGGCAGTGTGGGGGGGTCCGTGGGCAGTGTGGGGGGTCCCTGGGCAGTGTGGGGGGGTCTCTGGGCAGTGTGGGGGGGGTCTCTGGGCAGTGTGGGGGGTCTCTGGGCAGTGTGGGGGGTCTCTGGGCAGTGTGGGGGGTCTCTGGGCAGTGTGGGGGGTCTCTGGGCAGTGTGGGGGGTCTCTGGGCAGTGTGGGGGGTCTCTGGGCAGTGTGGGGGGTCTCTGGGGAGTGTGGGGGGTCTCTGGGGAGTGTGGGGGGTCTCTGGGGAGTGTGGGGGGTCTCTGGGGAGTGTGGGGGGTCTCTGGGCAGTGTGGGGGGTCTCTGGGCAGTGTGGGGGGTCTCTGGGGAGTGTGGGGGGTCTCTGGGCAGTGTGGGGGGTCTCTGGGGAGTGTGGGGGGGCCTCTGGGCAGTGTGGGGGGTCTCTGGGCAGTGTGGGGGGTCTCTGGGCAGTGTGGGGGGTCTCTGGGGAGTGTGGGGGGTCTCTGGGCAGTGTGGGGGGGGCCTCTGGGCAGTGTGGGGGGTCTCTGGGGAGTGTGGGGGGTCTCTGGGAAGTGTGGGGGGTGTCTGGGCAGTGTGGGGGGTCTCTGGGCCGTGTGGAGGGTCTCTGGGCAGTGTGGGGGGTCTCTGGGCAGTGTGGGGGGTCTCTGGGCAGTGTGGGGGGTCTCTGGGCAGTGTGGGGGGTCTCTGGGCAGTGTGGGGGGTCTCTGGGGAGTGTGGGGGGTCTCTGGGGAGTGTGGGGGGTCTCTGGGGAGTGTGGGGGGTCTCTGGGGAGTGTGGGGGGTCTCTGGGGAGTGTGGGGGGTCTCTGGGGAGTGTGGGGGGGTCTCTGGGCAGTGTGGGGGGTCTCTGGGCAGTGTGGGGGGTCTCTGGGCAGTGTGGGGGGTCTCTGGGCAGTGTGGGGGGGGTCTCTGGGCAGTGTGGGGGGGGTCTCTGGGCAGTGTGGGGGGGGTCTCTGGGCAGTGTGGGGGGGGTCTCTGGGCAGTGTGGGGGGGGTCTCTGGGCAGTGTGGGGGGGGTCTCTGGGCAGTGTGGGGGGGGTCTCTGGGCAGTGTGGGGGGGGTCTCTGGGCAGTGTGGGGGGTCTCTGTGGAGTGGGTGGGGGGTCTCTGGGCAGTGTGGGGGGTCTCTGGGCAGTGTGTGGGGTCTCTGGGCAGTGTGGGGGGTCTCTGGGCAGTGTGGGGGGGTCTCTGGGCAGGGTGGGGGGGTCCCTGGGGAGTGTGGGGGGTCTCTGGGCAGTGTGGGTGGTCTCTGGGCAGTGTGGGGGGGTCTCTGGGCAGTGTGGGGGGTCTCTGGGCAGTGTGGGGGGTCTCTGGGCAGTGTGGGGGGTCTCTGGGCAGTGTGGGGGGTCTCTGGGCAGTGTGGGGGGTCTCTGGGCAGTGTGGGGGGTCTCTGGGCAGTGTGGGGGGTCTCTGGGCAGTGTGGGGGGTCTCTGGGCAGTGTGGGGGGTCTCTGGGCAGTGTGGGGGGTCTCTGGGCAGTGTGGGGGGTCTCTGGGCAGTGTGGGGGGTCTCTGGGCAGTGTGGGGGTCTCTGGGCAGTGTGGGGGTCTCTGGGCAGTGTGGGGGTCTCTGGGCAGTGTGGGGGGGTCTCTGGGCAGTGTGGGGGGTCTCTGGGCAGTGTGGGGGGTCTCTGGGCAGTGTGGGGGGTCTCTGGGCAGTGTGGGGGGTCTCTGGGCAGTGTGGGGGGTCTCTGGGCAGTGTGGGGGGTCTCTGGGCAGTGTGGGGGGTCTCTGGGCAGTGTGGGGGGTCTCTGGGCAGTGTGGGGGGTCTCTGGGCAGTGTGGGGGGTCTCTGGGCAGTGTGGGGGGTCTCTGGGCAGTGTTGGGGGGTCTCTGGGCAGTGTGGGGGGTCTATGGGCAGTGTGGGGGGTCTCTGGGCAGTGCGGGGGTCTCTGGGCAGTGTGGGGGGTCTCTGGGCAGTGTGGGGGGTCTCTGGGCAGTGTGGGGGGGTCTCTGGGCAGTGTGGGGGGGGTCTCTGGGCAGTGTGGGGGGGGTCTCTGGGCAGTGTGGGGGGGGTCTCTGGGCAGTGTGGGGGGGGTCTCTGGGCAGTGTGGAGGGGGTCTCTGGGCAGTGTGGGGGGTCTCTGTGGAGTGGGTGGGGGGGTCTCTGGGCAGTGTGGGGGGTCTCTGGGCAGTGTGTGGGGTCTCTGGGCAGTGTGGGGGGTCTCTGGGCAGTGTGGGGGGGTCTCTGGGCAGGGTGGGGGGGTCCCTGGGGAGTGTGGGGGGTCTCTGGGCAGTGTGGGTGGTCTCTGGGCAGTGTGGGGGGGTCTCTGGGCAGTGTGGTGGGGTCCCTGGGGAGTGTGGGGGGTCTCTGGGCAGTGTGGGGGGTCTCTGGGCAGTGTGGGGGGTCTCTGGGCAGTGTGGGGGGTCTCTGGGCAGTGTGGGGGGTCTCTGGGCAGTGTGGGGGGTCTATGGGCAGTGTGGGGGGTCTCTGGGCAGTGCGGGGGTCTCTGGGCAGTGTGGGGGGTCTCTGGGCAGTGTGGGGGGTCTCTGGGCAGTGTGGGGGGGTCTCTGGGCAGTGCGGGGGGTCTATGGGCAGTGTGGGGGTCTCTGGGCAGTGTGGGGGGTCTCTGGGCAGTGTGGGGGGTCTCTGGGCAGTGTGGGGGGGGTCTCTGGGCAGTGTGGGGGGGGTCTCTGGGCAGTGTGGGGGGTCTCTGGGCAGTGTGGGGGGTCTCTGGGCAGTGTGGGGGTCTCTGGGGAGTGTGGGGGGTCTCTGGGTAGTGTGGGGGGGGTCTCTGGGCAGTGTGGGGGGGGTCTCTGGGCAGTGTGGGGGGTCTCTGGGCAGTGTGGGGCGTCTGTGGGCAGTGTGGGGGGTCTCTGGGCAGTGTGGGGGGTCTCTGGGCAGTGTGGGGGGTCTCTGGGCAGTGTGGGGGGGTCTGTGGGTAGTGTGGGGGGTCTCTGGGCAGTGTGGGGGGTCTCTGGGCAGTGTGGGGGGGGTCTCTGGGCAGTGTGGGGGGGAGTCTCTGGGCAGTGTGGGGGGTCTCTGGGGAGTGTGGGGGGTCTCTGGGGAGTGTGGGGGGGTCTCTGGGGAGTGAGGGGGGGTCTCTGGGCAGTGTGGGGGGTCTCTGGGCAGTGTGGGGGGTCTCTGGGCAGTGTGGGGGGTCTCTGGGCAGTGTGGGGGGTCTCTGGGGAGTGTGGGGGGGTCTCTGGGGAGTGTGGGGGGGTCTCTGGGGAGTGTGGGGGGGTCTCTGGGGAGTGTGGGGGGGTCTCTGGGCAGTGTGGGGGGGTCTCTGGGCAGTGTGGGGGGTCTCTGGGCAGTGTGGGGGGGGGTCTCTGGGCAGTGTGGGGGGTCTCTGGGCAGTGTGGGGGGTCTCTGGGGAGTGTGGGGGGGTCTCTGGGGAGTGAGGGGGGGTCTCTGGGCAGTGTGGGGGGTCTCTGGGCAGTGTGGGGGGTCTCTGAGCAGTGTGGGGGGTCTCTGGGGAGTGTGGGGGGTCTCTGGGGAGTGTGGGGGGGTCTCTGGGGAGTGTGGGGGGGTCTCTGGGGAGTGTGGGCGGTCTCTGGGCAGTGTGGGCGGTCTCTGGGCAGTGTGGGGGGTCTCTGGGCAGTGTGGGGGGTCTCTGGGCAGTGTGGGGGGTCTCTGGGCAGTGTGGGGGGTCTTTGGGCAGTGTGGGGGGTCCCTGGGGAGTGTGGGGGGTCTATGGGCAGTGTGGGGGGTCTATGGGCAGTGTGGGGGGTCTCTGGGGAGTGTGGGGGGTCTATGGGTAGTGTGGGGGGTCCCTGGGCAGTGTGGGGGGTGTCTAAGCAGTGTGGGGGGTCTCTGGGCAGTGTGGGGGGTCTCTGGGCAGTGTGGGGGGGTCTCTGGGCAGTGTGGGGGGGTCTATGGGCAGTGTGGGGGGGTCTATGGGCAGTGTGGGGGTCTCTGGGGAGTGTGGGGGGGTCTCTGGGGAGTGTGGGGGGGTCTCTGGGCAGTGCGGGGGGTCTCTGGGCAGTGCGGGGGGTCTGTGGGCAGTGCGGGGGGTCTCTGGGTAGTGTGGGGGGTCCCTAGGGAGTGTGGGGGGTCTTTGGACAGTGTGGGGGGTCTCTGGGCAGTGTGGGGGGTCTTTGGGCAGTGTGGGGGGTCTCTGGGCAGTGTGGGGGGTCTCTGGAGAGTGTGGGGGGTCTCTGGGCAGTGTGGGGGGGGTCTGTGGGCAGTGTGGGGGGTCTCTGGGCAGTGTGGGGGGGTCTGTGGGCAGTGTGGGGGGTCTCTGGGCAGTGTGGGGGGGTCTGTGGGCAGTGCTGGTGTGAGGACGGTCTTCATTAGGTGCTCGCTAACAGCACTTGCCCCTACAGCCCTGCATGACGCTAGACACGAGGTGTGTGGGTGGGTGGTGGTGACCACGTTTGTGTGACCGCCCCCCCACACACCACCCCCACCACCACCACCCCCCCCCCCCCCCCCCCACACAGGCACACACTCCCCACAAAACAAGCGCGTCACCACGACGCTTGTGCCAGGCCACGTGCACCTTGAGGCCACGTGAAGTGTCGAACGCCCGCTTGCAGACCCAGGTGCTACGGGTCGACTGACTGAGATGACTGGCTGATGCACCACCTGTGCCCCCTACTGTGCCAACCTGCTGTGCTTTAGCCACCCGGCGCTCCGCTCGTTGTGGTGAGCGTCGCTCCTCCGCCCTCCGTTGTTGTTGGAGGGCGACTGCCTCCAACTGCCCAGCAGCAGCGTCCTTCACGAGCCTCCTCCACAGAGGCCGATCTTGACACCGCTGGTACCGGTCATCGGCAAGTCCACTCAGCTCCACGTCCTCCTGTACCACATCACTCCATCTCTTCTCTAGCCCGTGCCGCGCCCGCTTAGCCCCCTCAATCTGGCCGAATAAAAGCTGTTTGGCCATGCGGTGGCTGGGCATGCGGGCTACATGACCCAGCCAACGCAGCCTTGCCCGCCGGAGGAGCTCACCGATGGGACCTTGCCCAGATCCTTCAAGGATTTGTGAGCTCCTCACACAATCCAGCCTGGTTTAACCCAGGATGGATCGTAGGCAGGCTAGCCTAAATGTTTCTAATCGGCGAAGATGTTCCATTAGGGGGTCCACGTTTCACAAGCGTTGAGAAGGGAGAGAATGACCGTGGCCGAGAAAACCTGAAGTTTAGTGTGGAGCGACAGAACAGGTAGCTTCCACACAGCGTTACGCAACCGATGATAAGATATTGCCGCTCGACTGATTCGGAGTGAGACCTCTGCTGTTAAACTGGAGCCGGTCATAAGCACACTGCCCAGGTATGGGAAACTCTCCACTCTCCACAACTGCCCCATCACCGATTGGGAGATGTGGGGGTGGAGTGTCCGATGGTACAAAATACCCAGGCAGGTGCTTAGTTTTGGTGGGGCTGATGGTAAGGCCCCACCTCTTAGTGGCATGCTCCAGTCTCAGCAGCAGCGTCTCCAACTCCTCCTCCGAATGTGCAGCTATTACCAAATCATCAGCATACATAACGTGGAAGAGCAATAGGGAGCCATCCCTTGACCGCACCCGGGCGTCGATCAGCCTCCCATTATATCTGTACCATATGGAGATTCCCCCGGTACAGCTATTGAAGGCTTCACGAACTACGTGGTCAAAATAGATGTTAAATAATGTGGGAGCCAGAGGACATCCCTGTCGCACCCCAAGGTTAACAGGGAATGGCTCCGACTCCCGGCCACGTAGTTTTACCCGGGCCTGCTTACCATCATGAAGGTCCTTAAATGATCGTGAGCAGAGGGTCAGGTACTCCAAAAGCACGAAGAACAACCCAGAGCCCAGGCCTACTGATGGTATCATAGGCCTTGACCAGGTCTATAAAGCAGATATGTAGGTCTTGTTGGAATTCCCTACACCTCTGCTGTAGTAGACGGACAGAAAATATGGCATCTGTCCAGGACCACCCTTTCCTGAAACCGCATTGGGACTCCGCAAGCCTCTCTTCAGCGTGCCTGGCAAGGTGATGTTGAATAATCCTTGCCAGGACCTTTCCCGGCACACTGAGGAGTGAGATGCCCCTGTAATTGTTACAGTCTGTGCGGTCCCCCTTCTTAAAAAGGGGGACCACCAGTGCATCCTTCCAATCCTGCGGAACCCATCCAGTGGTCCAGACTGTTGTTATGATGCCATATAGGGCAGTCTGTGCACAAACGCCGCCCTCCCTCAGCATTTCGCTTGGGAGATCATCTCTGCCCGCTGCCTTTCCTGGTCTCAGACTCCGGATCGCCTTCAGTACTTCCTCAACAGATGGCACCTCAGCCAGCCACTCACAAGGGGTGACTTCTTCCAATATTTGAGGCATCGCAGCCTCAGCAGGGTCATCCTTACTTTGTGCCACGATGTTTTCCTGGCTGAGGGATTTTCCCTCCCCCAGGACCTCACAGAAATGCTCAGCAAATCTGCAAACCTGTTCCTGGGGGTCGGAGATTGGGTCACCGTTTTTCCCCTAATGATGGTAATAGGTGTGGCGCTGCAGATTACTTTTTTGATGGAGTTAAATAGAGATTTGTGATCACGGGCCACTGAGGCAGACTCCATCTCCTCAGCAACCCGCGACCACCACCCATCCTTGCAGCGCCTCACGGCTCTCCAAACCTCCGAGTGAAGGCTGTGGTAAGCCTCATTCTCTGAAGTGGGATTCTGTAGCCAATGACAGTGGGCCTGTCGCTTTTTCTCAACCATCCTGAACACCTCCTCTGTCAGCCAGGGTCTCTGGGGAGGTCTGGACCGCGTACCCAAAGCAGCCATTGCAGCTGCATTAGTCAGTCCTAAACCTCGCCCATTTACCCTCGACATCAGGAGGAGTTGGGGACGATGCCAATCCCAGCCACAAGCGATGATGAAATTCTCGCTTGCAACTTTCATCAGATAACTGAGACCAGGCCACTTTAGGTTGGAATGGGGTCCTCGGTGTACACCCACCGCCGGAGTGGAAGAATGGCAGGCGCATCTTACAGATGACTAGTCGATGGTCAGAGGGCAGATCAGCTCCACGGTAGGCCCTGGTGTCAAGGACATGGGCTCGCATCCGCTGGTCCGTCACTATGTAGTAAAGCAGATGTTCTTGCTTGGACCCGGCATGCATCCATGATGTTGTGTGGATGCTCCGATGCCGGAATAGCGTGTTTGTAATTACAAGCCCATGGGCTGCACAAAAATCTAGCAGCCTCCTACCGTTGTTATTGAGCTTATCTGGCCCATGCCCTCCAATCACTCCAGACCAGGTGCCAGTATCATGACCAACTCGGGCATTGAAGTCACCCAACATGATGACTATCCCGAGGGGCCACTTTAGCCAGCACCTGTGACAGGAGGTCATAAAAGGCATCCGACTCATTGGCTTAGCCTGCATCCCTCCACGGATGTTCATCTTCGGTGGGGGTATAAGTAACCACGACCACCATTCCTCGCCTCCGGTTGATGGGAATGCGAGCCCAAAGTAGCCTGGGGCTTACAGCTTCCCACACCTCACCGCCACGCTCCCACGCCCCCTTCATTCTTTTGTTCAAAAGAAGAGCCACACCCTGTTTTTGGCAGTCTGCTGCCCCGAGTAGAGGACTGTCCACCCGTCATGGTGGCAGGAGCCAGAACCGGTCCACCGGACCTCCTGAATGCCGCATAGATCCAGGCAGTACCGGTCCAGCTCCCGACAGAGGAGTGGCAGCTTCTCCTCGGCAGTGAGCGTTCGAACATTCCACGTGGCCACCCGTAGTGGTTTTTCGTTGTTTCTGGAGGAGCCCCGAGGGTAGAGATTCAATCTCCTGGCTCCGCCAAATGGGGTTTGGCCAGGAGACGTCATAGACGCCTGTCCCCCCGGGGCCTCCAACACAAACTTATTTGTTACATATTTCAGTTTAACTCATGGTTTAGTGGTAATTAATTGAAGGTGGAGGGGTTACCAGCCCCTCGCACCCGTCCAGAGCCCCCGTTTAGTCCCTGTGGTGGTCACAGACGCCATGAAGGGAGGAGCCAATCGGAATTGGATCTCCCCCCACAGCATTGTCCACGACAGAGTTGCCCATCCGGCACCGCGAGGAGGTATCACTATCACACACACACACTATGACACTCACACTCACTATCACACACTCACTATGACACTCACACACTCACTATGACACTCACACACACTATCACACACTCACTATGACACACACACTCACTATGACACTCACACACTCACTATGACACTCACACACTCACTATGACACTCACACTATGACACTCACACTATGACACACTCACGCACTCACTATGACACTCACACTCACACTATCACACACTCACTATGACACTCACACACTATGACACACTCACACTATGACACTCACACACTCACTATGACACACTCACTCACTATGACACTATCACACACACACTCACTATCACACACACACTCACTATGACACACACTCACACTCACTATGACACTCACTATCACACTCACACTCACTATGACACTCACTATCACACTCACACTCACTATGACACACTCACACACACCCCCAGCACGTACTCCACAGGTAGGCGAGGGAGCGTTCTGCTGCTCCGCTGACGCGACTCGCGTTGGGGTCCATGGCGCTGGTGTAGCAAGCGGCGCGGGTCCGGAGGGCGCCGACGCCGCTACCGCCGCTACCGCCGCTGCCGCCACCGCCGCTGCCGCCGGCACTTCGAGTGGTCGGCATCGTGGAGATCCTCGGGCGGATCACTCCTCTAGTGGGGGCGGGGGACACGTGGGTCACGTGGGTATTGAGTAGTAGTATCATCATCATCATCGTCAGTAGCAGTAGCAGTCTCATCATCATCATCATCAGTAGCAGTCTCATCATCATCAGCAGCATTAGTAGTAGTAGTCTCATCATCATCATCAGCAGCAGCAGCAGCCATCATCATCATCAGCAGTAGTAGTAGTCTCATCATCATCAGCAGCAGTAGTATCATCATCATCATCAGCAGTAGTAATCATCATCATCAGCAGTAGTAATAATCATCATCAGCAGTAGTAATCATCATCATCAGCAGCAGTAATAATCATCATCAGCATCAGCAGTAATCATCATCATCATCAGCAGCAGTAATCATCATCATCATCATCAGCAGCAGTAATCATCATCATCATCAGCAGCAGTAATCATCATCAGCAGCTGCAATCATCATCATCATCATCATCAGCAGCAATCATCATCATCATCAGCAGCAGCAATCATCATCATCAGCAGCAGTAGTAATCATCATCATCAGCAGTAATCATCATCATCATCAGCAGCAGCAGTAATCATCATCATCATCAGCAGCAGCAGTAGTAATCATCATCATCATCAGCAGCAGTAGTAATCATCATCAGCAGTAGTAATCACCATCATCATCAGCAGCAGTAGTAATCATCATCATCATCATCATCAGCAGTAGTAATCATCATCATCATCATCAGCAGTAGTAATCATCATCATCATCATCAGCAGTAGTAGTAGTAATCATCATCATCAACATCAGCAGCAGTAGTAGTAATCATCATCATCAACATCAGCAGCAGCAGTAGTAGTAATCATCATCATCATCATCAGCAGCAGCAGCAGTAGTAATCATCATCATCATCATCAGCAGCAGTAGTAATCATCATCATCATCAGCAGTAGTAATCATCATCATCAGCAATAGTAATCATCATCATCAGCAATAGTAATCATCATCATCATCAGCAGTAGTAATCATCATCATCATCAGCAGCAGTAGTAATCATCATCATCAGCAGTAATCATCATCATCAGCAGCAGTAATCATCATCATCAGCAATCATCATCATCAGCAGGAGTAGTAGTCTCATCATCATCAGCAGCAGCAGTCATCATCATCAGCAGTAGTCATTATCATCATCAGCAGTAGTAGTAGTCTCATCATCATCATCAGCAGTAGTAGTCTCATCATCATCATCAGCAGCAGTAGTATCATCATCATCAGCAGCAGTAGTATCATCATCATCAGCAGCAGTAGTATCATCATCATCATCAGCAGTAGTATCATCATCATCAGCAGCAGTAGTATCATCATCATCAGCATCAGCAGCAGTAGTATCATCATCATCAGCATCATCATCATCATCAGTAGTATCATCATCAGCGGTAGTATCATCATCAGCAGTAGTATCATCATCATCATCAGCAGTAGTAGTAGTATCATCATCATCATCAGCAGTAGTAGTAGTATCATCATCATCAGCAGTAGTAGTATCATCATCATCATCAGCAGTAGTAGTATCATCATCATCAGCAGCAGCAGTAGTATCATCATCATCAGCAGCAGTATCATCATCATCAGCAGCAGTAGTAGTATCATCATCATCAGCAGTAGTATCATCATCATCATCAGTAGTATCATCATCATCATCAGCAGCAGTATCATCATCAGCAGCAGTAGTATCATCATCATCATCAGCAGTATCATCATCATCAGCAGCAGCAGCAGTATCATCATCATCATCAGCAGCAGTATCATCATCAGCAGCAGCAGTATCATCATCATCATCAGCAGCAGCAGTATCATCATCATCATCAGCAGCAGTAGTAGTAGCAGTAGTTTCATCATCATCAGCAGCAGTAGTAGCAGTCTCATCATCAGCAGTAGTAGTATCATCATCATCATCATCAGCAGTAGTAGTAGTATCATCATCATCAGCAGCAGTAGTAGTAGTATCATCATCATCATCATCAGCAGCAGTAATCATCATCATCAGCAGCAGTAGTATCATCATCATCATCAGCAGCAGCAGTAGTATCATCATCATCAGCAGTAGTATCATCATCATCAGCAGCAGTAGTAACATCATCATCATCAGCAGCAGTAGTATCATCATCATCAGCAGCAGTATCATCATCATCAGCAGCAGTATCATCATCATCAGCAGCAGTAGTATCATCATCAGCAGCAGCAGTAGTATCATCATCATCAGCAGCAGTAGTATCATCATCAGCAGCAGTAGTATCATCATCATCAGCAGCAGTATCATCATCATCAGCAGCAGTATCATCATCATCAGCAGCAGTATCATCATCATCAGCAGCAGTAGTATCATCATCATCATCATCAGCAGTAGTATCATCATCATCATCAGCAGCAGTAGTATCATCATCATCATCATCATCAGCAGCAGTAGTATCATCATCATCATCATCAGCAGCAGTAGTATCATCATCATCATCATCAGCAGCAGTAGTATCATCATCATCATCAGCAGCAGTAGTATCATCATCATCATCAGCAGCAGTATCATCATCATCATCATCAGCAGCAGTATCATCATCATCATCATCAGCAGCAGTATCATCATCATCAGCAGCAGTAGTATCATCATCATCAGCAGCAGTAGTATCATCATCAGCAGCAGTAGTATCATCATCAGCAGCAGTAGTATCATCATCAGCAGCAGCAGTAGTATCATCATCATCATCAGCAGCAGTATCATCATCATCAGCAGCAGCAGTAGTATCATCATCATCATCAGCATCATCATCATCAGCAGTAGTATCATCATCAGCGGCAGTAGTATCATCATCATCAGCAGTAGTATCATCATCATCATCAGCAGTAGTATCATCATCATCAGCAGTATCATCATCATCATCATCAGCAGTAGTAGTATCATCATCATCAGCAGTAGTAGTATCATCATCATCGTCAGCAGTAGTATCATCATCATCATCAGCAGCAGTATCATCATCATCAGCAGCAGTATCATCATCATCATCAGCAGTAGTAGTATCATCATCATCATCAGCAGTAGTATCATCATCAGCAGCAGTATCATCATCAGCAGCAGTAGTATCATCATCAGCAGCAGTATCATCATCATCAGCAGCAGCAGTATCATCATCATCATCAGCAGCAGCAGTATCATCATCATCAGCAGCAGCAGTATCATCATCATCAGCAGCAGTATCATCATCATCAGCAGCAGTATCATCATCATCAGCAGCAGTAGTAGTAGCAGTAGTTTCATCATCATCAGCAGCAGTAGTAGCAGTCTCATCATCAGCAGCAGTAGTAATCATCATCATCATCAGCAGCAGTAGTATCATCATCATCATCAGCAGCAGCAGTAGTATCATCATCATCATCATCAGCAGCAGTAGTATCATCATCATCAGCAGCAGTAGTATCATCATCATCAGCAGCAGCAGTATCATCATCATCAGCAGCAGTATCAGCATCATCATCATCAGCAGCAGTAGTATCATCATCATCATCAGCAGTAGTATCATCATCATCAGCAGCAGTAGTATCATCATCATCATCATCAGCAGCAGTATCATCATCATCATCAGCAGTATCATCATCATCATCAGCAGCAGTATCATCATCATCATCAGCAGCAGTAGTATCATCATCATCATCAGCAGTAGTATCATCATCATCAGCAGTAGTATCATCATCAGCAGCAGCAGTAGTATCATCATCATCATCAGCAGCAGTAGTATCATCATCATCAGCAGCAGCAGTAGTATCATCATGATCAGCAGTAGTATCATCATCAGCAGCAGCAGTAGTATCATCATCATCAGCAGCAGTAGTATCATCATCAGCAGCAGTAGTAGTATCATCATCAGCAGCAGTAGTATCATCATCATCAGCAGCAGCATCATCATCATCAGCAGCAGTAGTATCATCATCATCAGCAGCAGTATCATCATCATCATCAGCAGCAGTAGTATCATCAGCAGCAGTAGTATCATCATCATCAGCAGCAGTAGTATCATCATCATCAGCAGCAGTAGTATCATCATCATCA
Organism: Petromyzon marinus; assembly: GCF_048934315.1. Lineage (NCBI taxonomy): Eukaryota > Metazoa > Chordata > Hyperoartia > Petromyzontiformes > Petromyzontidae > Petromyzon > Petromyzon marinus. Next base: position 4,832,954 of record NC_133732.1, read on the forward strand.
TCAGCAGCAGTATCATCATCATCAGCAGCAGTAGTATCATCATCAGCAGCAGCAGCAGTAGTATCATCATCATCAGCAGCAGCAGTATCATCATCATCATCAGCAGCAGTATCAGCATCATCATCAGCAGTAGTATCATCATCATCATCAGCAGCAGTAGTATCATCATCATCATCAGCAGCAGTAGTATCATCATCATCATCAGCAGCAGTATCATCATCATCATCAGTAGTATCATCATCATCATCAGCAGCAGCAGTAGTAGTATCATCATCAGCAGCAGTAGTATCATCAGCAGCAGCAGCAGTAGTATCATCATCATCATCAGCAGCAGCAGTAGTATCATCATCATCAGCAGCAGCAGTATCATCATGATCAGCAGTAGTATCATCATCATCAGCAGCAGTAGTATCATCATCATCATCATCAGCAGTAGTATCATCATCAGCAGCAGTAGTAGTATCATCATCAGCAGCAGTAGTATCATCATCATCAGCAGCAGTAGCAGTAGTAATCATCATCATCAGCAGCAGTAGTAATCATCATCATCAGCAGCAGTAGTAATCATGATCATCAGCAGCAGCAGCAATAATCATCATCATCATCAGCAGCAGTAATCATCATCAGCAGCAGCAGTAATTATCATCAGCATCAGCAGCAGTAATCATCATCATCATCAGCAGTAGTAATCATCAGCAGTAGTAGTAGCAGTCTCATCATCATCAGCAGCAGTAGTAGTATCATCATCAGCAGCAGTAGTAGTATCATCATCATCAGCAGCAGTAGTAGTACTAGTCTCATCATCATCAGCAGTCTCATCATCATCAGCAGTCTCATCATCATCAGCAGTCTTATCATCATCATCAGCAGTATCATCAGCAGTAGTCGTATTATCATCATCAGCAGCAGTCATCATCATCATCAGCAGTCGTATTATCATCATCGTCTTCAATCAGCACCACCACCACCGCTAATGGAACCCCTCCCCAGCACCACCACCAGCACCACCACCAGCAACACCACCAGCAACACCACCAGCAACACCACCAGCACCACCAGCACCACGTGGCCTGGTGCTGGTGGTGCTGGAGACTTCACACAGATAAAGGTGCCCCGTATAGCCCCCCCTTGGCAAGACGGCAGGGGACAGCCTCGGCCCTGATCTATTCACTGCTGGATGAACCACGCCCCAACCCACACCATCAGTGGCCACGGCCTATCCACTGCTGGATGAGCTCCTCACTAATCCACCATCAGCACGATCAGCAGCTACGCTCGCTCCAATGCTGCGTTGATTCCTTCAATCTCTCACGATGTTGTAAACACTCCACAGATGGCTGCTGTCCCACGAGTGAATTGCTCCATCTCCTCCTCGCTGTTTGTGTTTGTGTGTATATATATAATCTTAGTCGCACTTACATTTTGATTTAAAGCTTTCGTGACTAAGTAAATATATTCTTAGCTCTTTCGGTAAAGTCACGTTGAAGGGAAACAATAAAATAATAAAATATAAAGTCACGTTGAAGGGAAACAATAAAATAATAAAATATATTTTATTGAAATATATAAATAATATATTTTATTATTTTATCGTTTCCCTTCAACGTGACTTTACCGAAAGAGCTAAGATTATATATATCCTTAGTCACACTTGTAAAAGAGATTTATATTCTTGGTGCTGTCGATAATATTCACGTAGAAGGGAAACAATGAAATAACACAAATATAAAACAAGCTTTTAAATCAAAATTTTAAAGAGATTTGTTAAGTAAAAAAATATATATACCGGGATTTTGTGAATGTATTTCTTATAACCTGCCTGTAAGATACACCTGCCAGGAGTATTCAAAACATCGGCCCACTGGTTATCCAATCACTCTAGGGTCTCTACCCACGACCTCCTGTACACCAGGCGAGGTAGTCAACATCTCCTAGCCACCGTGATGATGATGATGGTGGTGGTGGAACCCACGACCTCCTGTACACCAGGCGAGGTAGTCAACATCTCCTAGCCACCGTGATGATGATGGAATCCACGACCTCCTGTACACCAGGCGAGGTAGTCAACATCTCCTAGCCACCGTGATGATGATAATGGTGGTGGAACCCACGACCTCCTGTACACCAGTCGAGGTAGTCAACATCTCCTAGCCACCGTGATGATGATGGTGGTGGTGGAACCCACGACCTCCTGTACACCAGGCGAGGTAGTCAACATCTCATAGTCACCGTGATGATGGTGATGGTGGTGGTGGTGGAACCCACGACCTCCTGTACACCAGGTGAGGTAGTAATCTAGCCACCGTGATGATGATGGTGGTGGTGGAACCCACGACCTCCTGTACACCAGGCGAGGTAGTCAACATCTCATAGCCACCGTGATGATGGTGGTGGTGGAACCCACGACCTCCTGTACACCAGGCGAGGTAGTCAACATCTCCTAGCCACCGTGATGGCGGTGGTGGTGGAACCCACGACCTCCTGAACACCAGGCGAGGCAGTCAACATCTGCACGCCGGCGTGTTGGAGCGTTAACCCGGAGCCACAGCAACATTACAAATGAACAGCAAGCAAGCACGACAACCACATCGAGCGACACAAACTCCATCCATGGTGCCAGGAGGATCGCCCCAACACGGATCGCTCTTACCCCGTTCTCACCCTGCCAAGTCGTCGCCAGCCAAGGAGGACGGGATTCGGGAGAGGAGGCGCAAGAGAAAGCGAGAGAGACAGAGAGACAGAGCGAGAGAGAGAGTCGAGGTTGAGTGGCGAGGCAAGGATAGAGGAGAGAGTCGACGATCAGAGGAGGTGCGAGGCGACGAGTGAGGAAGAGGGGGAGAGAGAGAGGGAGAAGTTTCGTCCGTGTGCTTGTCAGCGACGAAAGAGACGCGAAGACGAGTTGGATCGGGAGCCGCCGAACGGGGGCATTCACACAATGCCCGCAACCACTCTTCAGCGCCTGCTGCTGCTGCTGCTGCCACCCTCTAAGCTCGCTCGCTCGCTCGCTCTCCAGTGAACCACCAGTCCCTTTAGCTCAGTAATAGCAGCGGCAGAGGGACCTGGGTTCGACTACCGGACCCAGTGGCGGGCGAGCGAGGGAAGAGGGTGGGTGGGTGGGTGAGAAGCTGCTGCTGCTATTGCCGAGAGCTCACAACGAATTGGGCTGGCCCACGTGGTATTGGACTGAGCCACGTCGTATTTGGCTGTGACACGTGGTATTGGACTGGGCCACGTGGTATTGGGCTAGACCACGTGGTATTTGGCTGGGCCACCTGGCATTGAGCTGGGCCACGTGGTATTGGGCTGGGACACGTGGTATTAGGCTGGGACACGTGGTATTGGACTGGGCCACGTGGTATTGGGATGGGAGCACGTGGTATTGGGATGGGAGCACGTGTAATTGGGCTGGGAGCACGTGTAATTGGGATGGGACACGTGTAATTGGGATGGGAGCACGTGGTATTGGGATGGGACACGTGGTATTGGGATGGGACACGTGTAATTGGGATGGGACACGTGTAATTGGGATGGGACACGTGGTATTGGGATTGGACACGTGTAATTGGGATGGGACACGTGGTATTAGGCTGGGCCACGTGGTATTGAACTGGGACACGTGTAATTGGGATGGGCCACGTGGTATTGGGCTGGACCACGTGTAATTGGGATGGGAGCACGTGGTATTGGGATGGGCCACGTGATCTTGGGATGGGACACGTGTAATTGGGATGGAACACGTGGTACTGGGCTGGGCCGCTCCGGTTGGGATTAAAGGTGGGGGGGGGGGGGGTGGAGACCACGTGGGTAGCCAATTAAATAGACAATGGGACAACAGAACAATGAGGGGATAGGCGGCGGCGGCGGGGGGGGGGGGGGTGATTGGATGGCATTCGATTGGATAATTCGCACGCGGCGCTTGTCCTGCGCGTGCCCGTGCGGTAACGCGGCGCTGCGCTGGAAACCCGGGCCACCACAGTTCGATCCCCGATCACGGCCAGCAACACCAACCGTGTGACGATTATCCGATTATCTGAACCGATCCTGCCGGTGGTGGTGGTGCTGGGTGGTGCTGGGTGGTGGTGGGTGGCTGCGGGGAGCGGTGATGTTGTTGTTGTTGTTGTTTAACCCCAGCCTGGTTCGATTACCCCACTCGCGTTCTGCCATCACCGGTGACGAAATATGCGAACCGCTTCTGGGTTCATACTCTTTGGTTCTATTGGGTAAAGTCACCACGTAGGTGAAAATAAAATAACAAAAAATCACGACGTTTCGGCCACAACACAAGCGGCCTTCATCAGGTGAAGGGACGAGACTGTCTGGAGGACAGCGCTGGAGTGGGAGAAGCCACGCTTAGATCACGACCTTTAAGCTTTGTGAGAATAAAAAGACCAAGCGCCTTGACAAAGGAATTAGCATCTAATTTAGCATTGAAATGGCTCATTGAAATAGCTAAGTTAAAGTATACACATCCGCAGAGGTACCCCTTGACAAAGGAATTAGCATCGAATTTAGCATTGAAATAGCTGAGTGATTAGCTTGTGACTGGTCACAGAAATAGCTATGTTAAAGTCAGAGCATATACATTTACCGAGGCACCTAGTACTCATCAAACAGTAGAATTTAGCGAAACACAACACGCTCATCATCGTCTTTGGTTCTTTCGGTAAAGTCACCACCACGTAGAATGAGAATAAAATAATAAATTGATAAAAAAATAACGCATTAAAAATTCTCACGACGTTTCGGCCACAACGCAAGCGGCCTTCATCAGGTGAAGGGACGAGACTGTCTGGAGGACAGCGCTGGAGCGGGTTCTCCCCTAGGTCGACTCAGTCTCAACACGAGTACGTGGTGCGGAGTAAACATCGCTTCTGTGGGGAGGAGTAGGTATTAGGGGGGAGGGGGGAGACAAAGGCGGTCGGGCGTGGTGGTGCTGTACACCCACTTCACTCGTGTTGGCTACAGACACTTGCCCCCCATGGTTTCTTAGATCAGATTCGGTCACAGTCCCTGTGATCACTGTTACGTTTGCAATTATGGCTTTATTTTTTAAAGGTGATTTGGAAAACGTTTTTTTTTCTGGTTTGGCCATGGTTTGTTTTTGTGTTTGTAGTACGGAGTTAGACTGACGGCCTTAATCTAAGTTGTCTTTGTGGTTATGGTTGTTGTTTGACATGCATCCCACTGGGATTTTTTTACATACAGCGTTGGTGGTGTAACGGTGCTTTTTTCAGGAATATTTTTATTATTTTTTTCTCCATGGATTTTCATCAATACCAGCTAACATCGTCAACACCAGCTAACATCGTCAATATCAGCTAACATCGTCAATAGCCAGCTAACATCATCAATACCCGGCTAACATCATCAATACCAGCTAACATCACCAATACCAGCTAACATCACCAATACCAGCTAACATCATCAATACCAGCTAACATCGTCAATACCAGCTAACATCGTCAATACCAGATAACATCATCAATACCAGCTAACATCATCAATACCAGCTAACATCATCAATACCAGCTAACATCATCAATACCAGCTAACATCATCAATACCAGCTAACATCGTCAATACCAGATAACATCATCAATACCAGCTAACATCATCAATACCAGCTAACATCATCAATAGCCAGCTAACATCATAAATACCAGATAACATCATCAATACCCGGCTAACATCATCAATACCCGGCTAACATCATCAATAGCCAGCTAACATCATCAATAGCCAGCTAACATCATCAATACGAGCTAACATCACCAACACCAGCTAACATCATCAATACCAGCTAACATTAATACCAGCTAACATCATAAATACCAGCTAACATCATCAATACCAGCTAACATCATCAATACCTGGCTAACATCAATACCAGCTAACATCAATACCAGCTAACATCATCAATACTCGGCTAACATCATCAATACCTGGCTAACATCATCAATACTCGGCTAACATCAATACCGGCTAACATCAATACCAGCTAACATCATCAATACCAGCTAACATCAATACCAGCTAACATCATCAATTCCAGCTAACATCATCAATACCCGGCTAACATCATCAACACCAGCTAACATCATCAATACAGGCTAACATCATCAATACCCGGCTAACATCGTCAATACCAGCTAACATCATCAATACCCGGCTAACATCATCAATAGCCAGCTAACATCATCAATAGCCAGCTAACATCATCAATACCAGCTAGCATCATCAATAGCCAGCTAACATCATTAATACCAGCTAACATCATCAATAGCCAGCTAACATCATCAATAGCCAGCTAACATCATCAATACCAGCTAACATCATCAATACCAGCTAACATCGTCAATACCAGCTAACATCACCAACACCAGCTAACATCATAAATACCAGCTAACATTAATACCAGCTAACATCATCAATACCAGCTAACATCATCAATACCTGGCTAACATCATCAATACCAGCTAACATCATCAAAACCAGCTAACATCACCAATACCAGCTAACATCAATACCTGGCTAACATCATCAATACCCGGCTAACATCAATACCAGCTAACATCAATACCATCTAACATCATCAATACCAGCTAACATCAATACCAGCTAACATCATCAATACCAGCTAACATCATCAATACCCGGCTAACATCATCAACACCAGCTAACATCATCAATACCAGCTAACATCATCAATACCAGCTAACATCAATACCAGCTAACATCATCAATACCAGCTAACATCAATACCAGCTAACATCATCAATACCAGCTAACATCAATAACCAGCTAACATCATCAATACCCAGCTAACGTCATCAATACCCAGCTAACATCATCAATACCCAGCTAACATCATCAATACCCGGCTAACATCATCAATACCCGGCTAACATCATCAACACCAGCTAACATGAATACCAGCTAACATCATCAATACCCGGCTAACATCATCAATAGCCAGCTAACATCATCAATACCCAGCTAACATCATCAATACCGGCTAACATCATTAATACCCAGCTAACATCATCAACACCCAGCTAACATCATTAATACCAGCTAACATCATCAATACCAGCTAACATCATCAATACCCGGCTAACATCATCAACACCGGCTAACATCGTCAATAGCTGGCTAACATCATCAATACCAGCTAACATCATCAATACCAGCTAACATCATCAATACCCAGCTAACATCATCAATACCCGGCTAACATCATCAATACCAGCTAACATCATCAATACCCTGCTAACATCATCAATACCCGGCTAACATCATCAATACCCGGCTAACATCATCAATAGCCAGCTAACATCATCAATAGCCATCTAACATCATCAATACCAGCTAACATCATCAATACCAGCTAACATCATCAATACCCCGCTAACATCATCAATACCAGCTAACATCATCAATACCAGCTAACATCATCAATACCCGGCTAACATCATCAATACCCAGCTAACATCAATACCAGCTAGCATCATCAATACCAGCTAACATCGTCAATACCAGCTAACATCATCAATAACCGGCTAACATCATCAATACCAGCTAACATCACCAATACCAGCTAACATCATCAATACCAGGCTAACATCATCAATAACCAGCTAACATCATCAATAACCAGCTAACATCATCAATACCAGCTAATATCATCAACACCGGCTAACATCGTCAATAGCCGGCTAACATCATCAATACCAGCTAACATCATCAATACTCCGCTAACATCATCAATACCCAGCTAACATCATCAATACCTGGCTAACATCATCAATACCAGCTAACATCATCAATACCCTGCTAACATCATCAATACCCTGCTAACATCATCAATACCCGGCTAACATCATCAATACCCGGCTAACATCATCAATAGCCAGCTAACATCATCAATACCCAGGTAACATCATCAATACCCGGCTAACATCATCAATACCCGGCTAACATCATCAATACCCCGCTAACATCATCAATACCCAGCTAACATCATCAATACCCGGATAACATCATCAATACCCAGCTAACATCATCAATACCCGGCTAACATCATCAATACCCGGCTAACATCATCAATACCAGCTAACATCATCAACACCAGCTAACATCAATACCAGCTAACATTATAAATACCAGCTAACATCATCAATACCAGCTAACATCATCAATACCTGGCTAACATCATCAATACCAGCTAACATCATCAATACCCGGCTAACATCATCAATACCCGGCTAACATCATCAATACCAGCTAACATCGTCAATACCAGCTAACATCATCAATACCCGGCTAACGTCATCAATACCCGGCTAACATCATCAATACCAGCAAACATCAATACCAGCTAACATCATCAATACCCGGCTAACATCATCAATACCCAGCTAACATCAATACCAGCTAGCATCATCAATACCAACTAACATCGTCAATACCAGCTAACATCATCAATAACCGGCTAACATCATCAATACCAGCTAACATCACCAATACCAGCTAACATCATCAATACCCGGCTAACATCATCAATAACCAGCTAACATCATCAATAACCAGCTAACATCATCAATACCAGCTAATATCATCAACACCGGCTAACATTGTCAATACCCGGCTAACATCATCAATACCAGCTAACATCATCAATACCCCGCTAACATCATCAATACCCAGCTAACATCATCAATACCCCGCTAACATCATCAATACCCGGCTAACATCATCAATACCCGGCTAACATCATCAATAGCCAGCTAACATCATCAATACCCAGGTAACATCATCAATACCCGACTAACATCATCAATACCCGGCTAACATCATCAATACCCAGCTAACATCATCAATACCCGGCTAACATCATCAATACCCGGCTAACATCATCAATACCCGGCTAACATCATCAATACCCGGCTAACATCATCAATACCAGCTAACATCATCACCACCAGCTAACATCAATACCAGCTAACATTATCAATACCAGCTAACATCATCAATACCAGCTAACATCATCAATACCTGGCTAACATCATCAATACCAGCTAACATCATCAATACCCGGCTAACATCATCAATACCCGGCTAACATCATCAATACCAGCTAACATCAATACCAGCTAACATCATCAATACCCGGCTAACATCATCAATACCCAGCTAACATCAATACCAGCTAGCATCATCAATACCAACTAACATCGTCAATACCAGCTAACATCATCAATAACTGGCTAACATCATCAATACCAGCTAACATCACCAATACCAGCTAACATCATCAATACCCGGCTAACATCATCAATAACCAGCTAACATCATCAATAACCAGCTAACATCATCAATACCAGCTAATATCATCAACACCGGCTAACATTGTCAATAGCCGGCTAACATCATCAATACCAGCTAACATCATCAATACTCCGCTAACATCATCAATACCCAGCTAACATCATCAATACCAGCTAACATCATCAATACTCCGCTAACATCATCAATACCAGCTAACATCACCAATACCAGCTAACATCATCAATACCCGGCTAACATCATCAATAACCAGCTAACATCATCAATAACCAGCTAACATCATCAATACCAGCTAATATCATCAACACCGGCTAACATTGTCAATACCCGGCTAACATCATCAATACCAGCTAACATCATCAATACCCCGCTAACATCATCAATACCCAGCTAACATCATCAATACCCCGCTAACATCATCAATACCCGGCTAACATCATCAATACCCGGCTAACATCATCAATAGCCAGCTAACATCATCAATACCCAGGTAACATCATCAATACCCGACTAACATCATCAATACCCGGCTAACATCATCAATACCCAGCTAACATCATCAATACCCGGCTAACATCATCAATACCCGGATAACATCATCAATACCCGGCTAACATCATCAATACCCGGCTAACATCATCAATAACCAGCTAACATCATCAATACCAGCTAATATCATCAACACCGGCTAACATTGTCAATAGCCGGCTAACATCATCAATACCAGCTAACATCATCAATACCCGGCTAACATCATCAATACCAGCTAACATCATCAATACCCCGCTAACATCATCAATACCCAGCTAACATCATCAATACCCCGCTAACATCATCAATACCCGGCTAACATCATCAATACCCGGCTAACATCATCAATAGCCAGCTAACATCATCAATAACCAGGTAACATCATCAATACCCGGCTAACATCATCAATACCAGCTAACATCATCAACACCAGCTAACATCAATACCAGCTAACATTATCAATACTAGCTAACATCATCAATACCAGCTAACATCATCAATACCAGCTAACATCATCAATACCCCGCTAACATCATCAATACCAGCTAACATCATCAATACCAGCTAACATCATCAATACCCGGCTAACATCATCAATACCCAGCTAACATCAATACCAGCTAGCATCATCAATACCAGCTAACATCGTCAATACCAGCTAACATCATCAATAACTGGCTAACATCATCAATACCAGCTAACATCACCAATACCAGCTAACATCATCAATACCAGGCTAACATCATCAATAACCAGCTAACATCATCAATAACCAGCTAACATCATCAATACCAGCTAATATCATCAACACCGGCTAACATCGTCAATAGCCGGCTAACATCATCAATACCAGCTAACATCATCAATACTCCGCTAACATCATCAATACCCAGCTAACATCATCAATACCCGGCTAACATCATCAATACCAGCTAACATCATCAATACCCTGCTAACATCATCAATACCCTGCTAACATCATCAATACCCGGCTAACATCATCAATACCCGGCTAACATCATCAATAGCCAGCTAACATCATCAATACCCAGGTAACATCATCAATACCCGGCTAACATCATCAATACCCGGCTAACATCATCAATACCCCGCTAACATCATCAATACCCAGCTAACATCATCAATACCCGGATAACATCATCAATACCCAGCTAACATCATCAATACCCGGCTAACATCATCAATACCCGGCTAACATCATCAATACCAGCTAACATCATCAACACCAGCTAACATCAATACCAGCTAACATTATAAATACCAGCTAACATCATCAATACCAGCTAACATCATCAATACCTGGCTAACATCATCAATACCAGCTAACATCATCAATACCCGGCTAACATCATCAATACCCGGCTAACATCATCAATACCAGCTAACATCGTCAATACCAGCTAACATCATCAATACCCGGCTAACGTCATCAATACCCGGCTAACATCATCAATACCAGCAAACATCAATACCAGCTAACATCATCAATACCCGGCTAACATCATCAATACCCAGCTAACATCAATACCAGCTAGCATCATCAATACCAACTAACATCGTCAATACCAGCTAACATCATCAATAACCGGCTAACATCATCAATACCAGCTAACATCACCAATACCAGCTAACATCATCAATACCCGGCTAACATCATCAATAACCAGCTAACATCATCAATAACCAGCTAACATCATCAATACCAGCTAATATCATCAACACCGGCTAACATTGTCAATACCCGGCTAACATCATCAATACCAGCTAACATCATCAATACCCCGCTAACATCATCAATACCCAGCTAACATCATCAATACCCCGCTAACATCATCAATACCCGGCTAACATCATCAATACCCGGCTAACATCATCAATAGCCAGCTAACATCATCAATACCCAGGTAACATCATCAATACCCGACTAACATCATCAATACCCGGCTAACATCATCAATACCCAGCTAACATCATCAATACCCGGCTAACATCATCAATACCCGGCTAACATCATCAATACCCGGCTAACATCATCAATACCCGGCTAACATCATCAATACCAGCTAACATCATCACCACCAGCTAACATCAATACCAGCTAACATTATCAATACCAGCTAACATCATCAATACCAGCTAACATCATCAATACCTGGCTAACATCATCAATACCAGCTAACATCATCAATACCCGGCTAACATCATCAATACCCGGCTAACATCATCAATACCAGCTAACATCAATACCAGCTAACATCATCAATACCCGGCTAACATCATCAATACCCAGCTAACATCAATACCAGCTAGCATCATCAATACCAACTAACATCGTCAATACCAGCTAACATCATCAATAACTGGCAAACATCATCAATACCAGCTAACATCACCAATACCAGCTAACATCATCAATACCCGGCTAACATCATCAATAACCAGCTAACATCATCAATAACCAGCTAACATCATCAATACCAGCTAATATCATCAACACCGGCTAACATTGTCAATAGCCGGCTAACATCATCAATACCAGCTAACATCATCAATACTCCGCTAACATCATCAATACCCAGCTAACATCATCAATACCAGCTAACATCATCAATACTCCGCTAACATCATCAATACCAGCTAACATCACCAATACCAGCTAACATCATCAATACCCGGCTAACATCATCAATAACCAGCTAACATCATCAATAACCAGCTAACATCATCAATACCAGCTAATATCATCAACACCGGCTAACATTGTCAATACCCGGCTAACATCATCAATACCAGCTAACATCATCAATACCCCGCTAACATCATCAATACCCAGTTAACATCATCAATACCCCGCTAACATCATCAATACCCGGCTAACATCATCAATACCCGGCTAACATCATCAATAGCCAGCTAACATCATCAATACCCAGGTAACATCATCAATACCCGACTAACATCATCAATACCCGGCTAACATCATCAATACCCAGCTAACATCATCAATACCCGGCTAACATCATCAATACCCGGCTAACATCATCAATACCCGGCTAACATCATCAATACCCGGCTAACATCATCACCACCAGCTAACATCAATACCAGCTAACATTATCAATACCAGCTAACATCATCAATACCAGCTAACATCATCAATACCTGGCTAACATCATCAATACCAGCTAACATCATCAATACCCGGCTAACATCATCAATACCCGGCTAACATCATCAATACCAGCTAACATCAATACCAGCTAACATCATCAATACCCGGCTAACATCATCAATACCCAGCTAACATCAATACCAGCTAGCATCATCAATACCAACTAACATCGTCAATACCAGCTAACATCATCAATAACTGGCTAACATCATCAATACCAGCTAACATCACCAATACCAGCTAACATCATCAATACCCGGCTAACATCATCAATAACCAGCTAACATCATCAATAACCAGCTAACATCATCAATACCAGCTAATATCATCAACACCGGCTAACATTGTCAATAGCCGGCTAACATCATCAATACCAGCTAACATCATCAATACTCCGCTAACATCATCAATACCCAGCTAACATCATCAATACCAGCTAACATCATCAATACTCCGCTAACATCATCAATACCCGGCTAACATCATCAATAACCAGCTAACATCATCAATAACCAGCTAACATCATCAATACCAGCTAATATCATCAACACCGGCTAACATTGTCAATAGCCGGCTAACATCATCAATACCAGCTAACATCATCAATACCCGGCTAACATCATCAATACCAGCTAACATCATCAATACCCCGCTAACATCATCAATACCCAGCTAACATCATCAATACCCCGCTAACATCATCAATACCCGGCTAACATCATCAATACCCGGCTAACATCATCAATAGCCAGCTAACATCATCAATAACCAGGTAACATCATCAATACCCGGCTAACATCATCAATACCAGCTAACATCATCAACACCAGCTAACATCAATACCAGCTAACATTATCAATACCAGCTAACATCATCAATACCAGCTAACATCATCAATACCTGGCTAACATCATCAATACCAGCTAACATCATCAATACCTGGCTAACATCATCAATACCCGGCTAACATCATCAATACCAGCTAACATCGTCAATACCAGCTAACATCATCAATACCTGGCTAACATCATCAATACCCGGCTAACATCATCAATACCAGCTAACATCAATACCAGCTAACATCATCAATACCCGGCTAACATCATCAATACCCAGCTAACATCAATACCAGCTAGCATCATCAATACCAACTAACATCGTCAATACCAGTTAACATCATCAATAACCGGCTAACATCATCAATACCAGCTAACATCACCAATACCAGCTAACATCATCAATACCCGGCTAACATCATCAATAACCAGCTAACATCATCAATAACCAGCTAACATCATCAATACCAGCTAATATCATCAACACCGGCTAACATTGTCAATAGCCGGCTAACATCATCAATACCCAGCTAACATCATCAATACCCCGCTAACATCATCAATACCCGGCTAACATCATCAATACCCGGCTAACATCATCAATAGCCAGCTAACATCATCAATACCCAGGTAACATCATCAATACCCGACTAACATCATCAATACCCGGCTAACATCATCAATACCCAGCCAACATCATCAATACCCGGCTAACATCATCAATACCCGGCTAACATCATCAATACCCAGCTAACATCATCAATACCCGGCTAACATCATCAATACCAGCTAACATCATCACCACCAGCTAACATCAATACCAGCTAACATTATCAATACCAGCTAACATCATCAATACCAGCTAACATCATCAATACCTGGCTAACATCATCAATACCAGCTAACATCATCAATACCCAGCTAACATCATCAATACCCGGCTAACATCATCAATACCAGCTAACATCATCAATACCCGGCTAACATCATCAATACCCAGCTAACATCAATACCAGCTAGCATCATCAATACCAACTAACATCGTCAATACCAGCTAACATCATCAATAACCGGCTAACATCATCAATACTAGCTAACATCACCAATACCAGCTAACATCATCAATACCCGGCTAACATCATCAATAACCAGCTAACATCATCAATAACCAGCTAACATCATCAATACCAGCTAATATCATCAACACCGGCTAACATTGTCAATAGCCGGCTAACATCATCAATACCAGCTAACATCATCAATACTCCGCTAACATCATCAATACCCAGCTAACATCATCAATACCCAGCTAACATCATCAATACCAGCTAACATCATCAATACCCAGCTAACATCATCAATACCCCGCTAACATCATCAATACCCGGCTAACATCATCAATACCCGGCTAACATCATCAATAGCCAGCTAACATCATCAATACCCAGGTAACATCATCAATACCCGGCTAACATCATCAATGCCCGGCTAACATCATCAATACCCGGCTAACATCATCAATACCCGGCTAACATCATCAATACCCGGCTAACATCATCAATACCCGGCTAACATCATCAATACCCGGCTAACATCATCAATACCAGCTAACATCATCACCACCAGCTAACATCAATACCAGCTAACATTATCAATACCAGCTAACATCATCAATACCAGCTAACATCATCAATACCTGGCTAACATCATCAATACCAGCTAACATCATCAATACCTGGCTAACATCATCAATACCTGGCTAACATCATCAATACCAGCTAACATCATCAATACCCGGCTAACATCATCAATACCCAGCTAACATCATCAATACCCGGCTAACATCATCAATACCAGCTAACATCATCAATACCCGGCTAACATCATCAATACCAGCTAACATCATCAATACCCGGCTAACATCGTCAATACCAGCTAACATCATCAATACCCGGCTAACATCATCAATAGCCAGCTAACATCATCAATACCCAGGTAACATCATCAATACCCGGCTAACATCATCAATACCCGGCTAACATCATCAATACCCAGCTAACATCATCAATACCCGGCTAACATCATCAATACCCGGCTAACATCATCAATACCCGGCTAACATCATCAATACCCGGCTAACATCATCAATACCAGCTAACATCATCACCACCAGCTAACATCAATACCAGCTAACATTATCAATACCAGCTAACATCATCAATACCAGCTAACATAATCAATACCCGGCTAACATCATCAATACCCGGCTAACATCATCAATACCAGCTAACATCATCAATACTCCGCTAACATCATCAATACCCGGCTAACATCATCAATGTCCCGCTAACATCATCAATACCCAGCTAACATCATCAATATCCAGCTAACATCATCAATACCAGCTAACATCATCAATACCAGCTAACGTCATCACCACGCTCCTCGCCAATGAGAGGCAGTTCCATCCCGTCACGTTATGGGGGCGAGTTAATGAAATGTTTGACCAAATACAACGGGCGCATTCTTTTTTTAAAGTTGATTATTTTGCATGGCCCGCGAATGACGTTACATACCAGGCGAGGTAGTTAACATCTCTACTCTTTGGTTCAATTCGGTAAAGTCACCACGTAGAATGAGAACAAAATAATACATTGATAAAATAAAATATCACAATAATATTCTCACGACGTTTCGGCCGCAAACACAAGCGGCCTTCATCAGGCGAAGGGACCGGGCTGTCCAGAGGACACCGCTGGAGTGAGACACAGCCACGCTCAGACCGCGGACCTTTAAGCTGTGTGCGAGTAATTAAGGTGCCTTGACAAAGCAATTAGCATAAAAAATTAGCATTTGATTGGCCGACTTAGCACGATGAACGGTGTAGAGGCGGTGTACGTGCGGGTGAACATGCCAGTTGGCGAGAGGGGGAGTTCACCTATTGGTGGTGTGAAAAGGGAATTTTTTTAAGAGCTGCGAAAGTTTGGGGTTACACCGCTGCTCGAAAAAAATATACCGTACCATTGAAAATTAGCTTAACGATTGGTTCGATTTAGAACGCCTTTCCAATGGTTGCTTAATTTGAAACCATCCTCTCGGTTGAAATTGCGCCTGCGCTTGTGGATCCGAATTGCCTCGCGGACAAATCTCTGATGAAAAACACCCGTGGGTTTGCAAAGAACCTTGGTATCGGAGAAAATTAAAATCGTGATCGCCCACAGCGTCGTAACAGTGATCAGCCACGGCAGAAGAATTCCTTCTGCCGTGGCTGATCACTGTTACGACGCTGTGGCCGTGTTAAAGGAAGAATTCCTTCCTTCTGCCGTGTCTCAAATCTGATTTGTGCTCGTTGTACAATCAACCCGAAATTTTTGTGCACGCAACTCAGATCCATCCGGTGACGGTGCATGCCTGCGTGAAAATCGGCGTCAATTCGTCAATCAATCGCCTCCTTTCGAGCAATTATAATTTGCGCATGTACGGCTTACTAATTTTTCATGAATGTATTTTTGCGCGCCGGTCCAAAAACTCCGCGGTCCGCCAAACTTCGGAGTCGTCTGGCGCACGAACGGCAGGCGACATCTACGTCCGTCTCGACCGCGGGTTAAAGGAACTTTTTTTCTAATATATATGAAAGCGTCGTGGTTTTTTTCGCTGTTTGAAAACAAAAAAAACGTTTTCCAAGGCGTTCCACCTCCTTTGGTTCTTTCGGTGAAGTAACCGCCGCGTGGAATGAGAATAAAATAATAAATGAATCAAATAAAATAATGCACAATAAAATTCTCACGATGTTTTGGCCACAACGCAAGCGGCCTTCATCAGGCGAAGGGACGAGACTGTCTGGAGCGCTGTCCTCCACCTGATGAAGGCTGCTTGTGTTGTGGCCGAAACGTCGTGAGAATTTTATCGTGTTACATTTTGATTTGAAGCTGTCGTGACTGCAAGGATTCATCTCCTTGGGTTCTTTCGGTGAAGTCACCGCCGCGTGGAATGAGAACAAAATAATAAATTGATAAAATAACGCGCGATAAAATTCTCACGACGTTTCGGCCACAACGCAAGCGGCCTTCATCAGGCGAAGGGACGAGACTGCCTCGAGGACAGCCCTGGTGAAGGCCGCTTGTGTCGTGGCCGAAACGTCGTGAGAATTTTATCGTGTTACATTTTGATTTGAAGCTGTCGTGACTGCAAGGATTCATCTCCTTTGGTTCTTTCGGTGAAGTCACCACCGCGTGGAATGAGAACAAAATAATAAATTGATAAAATAACGCACGATAAAATTCTCACGAAGTTTCGGCCACAACGCAAGCGGCCTTCATCAGGCGAAGGCGCGAGACTGCCTCGAGGACAGCCCTGGTGAAGGCCGCTTGTGTTGTGGCCGAAACGTCGTGAGAATTTTTACTGTATTCTTAGCTCTTTCGGTAAAGTCACGTTGAAGGGAAACAATAAAATAATAAAATATATATACACAAAACAATAAAGCTTTAAATCAAACATTTTTAATCGCGTTATTTTATTGATGTGTTCTTTTATTCTCATTCTTCGCGGCGGTGACTTTACCGAAAGAACCAAAGGAGGTGAATCCTTGCAGTCACGGAAGCTTCAAGTCGAAGTTTTCCAAGGCGTTCATTTGTTCGGTAAAATATTGCTTGGGGGCGCGTCACGTGTCGCCCCCCCACCCCCACTCGCACACCCACCCACCCACCCAGAGTGCCGTGACCGCTGATTGGTCAATTAGCGGGAGCGGTGCACGTGGCGTGATGAGGCGCTGATGAATTTTCGACGCGCGCGAGCGAGTTGGGGTAGCGGTGGGGTGTCGGTGGGGTGTCGGTGGCGGTTGTGGCGGTGGTGGTGGCGGTGGTGGTGGTGGCGGTGGTGGCGGTGGTGGCGGTGGTGGTGGTTGTGGTGTCAGTGGTGTCGGTGGGGGTGGTGGTGGTGGTGGTGGTGGCGGTTGTGGCGGTGGTGGTGGCGGTGGTGGTGGTGGCGGTGGTGGCGGTGGTGGCGGTGGTGGTGGTTGTGGTGTCAGTGGTGTCGGTGGGGGTGGTGGTGGTGGCGGTGGTGGTGGTGTCAGTGGGGGCAGTGGTGGCGGTGGCGGTGGTGGCGGTGGTGTCGGTGGCGGTGGTGTCGCTGGGGTGGTGGCGGTGGTGGCGGTGGTGGTGGTGGCGGTGGTGGTGGCGGTGGTGGCGGTGGTGGCGGTGGTGGCGGTGGTGGTGGTGGTGGTGGTGGCGGTGGTGGCGGTGGTGGTGGCGGTGGCGGTGGTGGTGGCGGTGGTGGTGGTGGTGGTGGCGGTGGTGGTGGTGGCGGTGTTTGCTGCCTGTGAACTAGGGCCAAGGGGCTGCAATCCACCAGCGGATCATTCCGACGTCGAGGCGTTCCATCGCTCGGCCCCAAGGGGACGAAGCCGAGGGCGGGGATCTGCTGCGGCGTACGGCATTGTAAAGAGGCCCTGAATGTACACAGTATGTGAAAAACAACAAAATACTTACATATTAAAGTGACTTTACTGAAAGTTACCAAATAGCATGGACTCCCTTCCTGCAGTCACGAAAGCTTCGAATTAAGATTGATTAAATATTGAAAAACAAAAATTTTGTAACTTGTAGAGTAAACCGGTTGATATTCTCGGTTCTGTCGGTAAAGTCACGTAGAAGGGAAACAAATTAAAAAAAAAAATATCAAACAATAAAATTCTCACGGCGTTTCCCTTCTACGTGGTGGCGACTTTAACCGAAAGCACCAAAAATATTCATCCCTGCAGTCGCGAAATCTTGAAATCAAAAGTAAAGCGATTGTTCGTTTCATTTGCCATCCAGCCAGATAACGCAACAAATCTCACCCCCAGTCGTTCATAAAAGTTGAAGGCCGGCATAGTACTATAGTCATAGACAGTGCCAGACAAAGCCAAGTTGCGTGGCATGTAGCGTATGTCGCTGTTAAGGGTCCCTGGTTGAACAAATACATCCACAAGTATTCAAACGCATGAATGCGTCGCCTTGCGGAGTGAAGTAATTGCGCGTTTTTATATTTGCTCGACGGACAGATAACGCGACAAATCGCCAACCTTGAAACATCTCCCGCACGTCGGATTCTTGGTTAATTCTGTAAAGTCACCGCCGCGTAGACAGGGAGACAATCATAATGATGAAAAATTATATAAAACGATAAAATTCTCGCGACGTTTCGACTGCAGCGCAAGAAGCAGCAATCGTCATCAGGTGTGAAAACCACAGCAAGAAACATTTTTTTTTTAAAAAGTGGCGGTGTTTTTTTTATCGTTAGCAACCACGGAGAGCGATTTGAGAGTTTTGTTCAGATGGACGAGTCCATCTATGTTCGGAAAAGAGGAGGGGGGGAGATGAAAAAATAATGGATGCGGTCTGAAAGCCACCGTAAGCGTGAGCAATCAATTAAGACCCGAAATGGTTTATCGAATCCTTCCAATGATTGCTCAGCCAGAAACCATCTTCTCGGTTGAAATTGTCTCTGTGTTTCAAATGTTCTTGCTGTGGTTTTCACACCCGATGACGATTGCTGCTTGTGTTGCAGTCGGAACATCGTGAGAATTTTGTTGTTTCAAATTTGTATTATTTTATTGTTTCCCTTCTACGTGGTGGTGACTTTACCCAAAGAACCAAGAATATGGAATCCCTGCAGTCACGAAAGCTTTAAATCAAAATTTAAAAGACCCGAAATGGTTCATCAAATCCTTCCAATGATTGCTAAGCCAGAATCCATCTTCTCGGTTGAAATTGTCTCCGTGTTTGTATATGTCGTTCGTTAAAAAAAATAGTTGTTGTTGAACGGGCGGTATAGTACTATAGTAACAGAGCTAGGGCACGCGGCGTCACAGTCAGACCCCACCCCCCTCAAATATGACGTCACAAAGCTCTGCCCCTCCCCCGCCCCCCCCAAAAAAACCAATATTTCCATTATGAAAATAAAACTCGCTTCAAATCGCTTTAAACTGTTGTCACGTTGCAGTTGTGTATTTAACGTGGCGCTTACAACTCTGATGTTGTAGGTAGAACACATTTACTAACAAAGTCCCATTTGATCAAGTAGAAACGTGTTTGCCTATATTTATTTATAATGTTGCGCAATTTTGATGTGACGTCACATTTCTCAAACCCCTCCCCCCCTAGGTGGTGCGTGACGTCATTTATGGACGGTCCCTTAGGGCGGGTGGCCCTTGGGGGTCCCAGCCCCCCTTCCCTCCCTCTAGTGGGGGTGCTACCCACTGCCAAAGACAAAGATCACCCAGGTAGCCTTGCAACAGTCTGTAGGGGCAAGTGCTGTTAGTAAGTGAGTAGCAGTGTCTATGAATATACAAAGACAAAGATCCCCCAGGTAGTCTCCAGCAGGCTGTAGGGGCAAGTGCTGTTAGTAGCGAGTAGCAGCGTCTATGAAGGAGACACAGACAAAGATCCCCCAGGTAGCCTCTAGCAGGCTGTAGGGGCAAGTGCTGTTAGTAGCGAGTAGCAGTGTCTATGAATATACAAAGACAAAGACCCCCCAGGTAGTCTCCAGCAGGCTGTAGGGGCAAGTGCTGTTAGTAGCGAGTAGCAGCGTCTATGAAGGAGACACAGACAAAGATCCCCCAGGTAGCCTCTAGCAGGCTGTAGGGGCAAGTGCTGTTAGTAGCGAGTAGCAGTGTCTATGAATATACAAAGACAAAGATCCCCCAGGTAGTCTCTAGCAGGCTGTAGGGGCAAGTGCTGTTAGTAGCAGTATCTATGAAAATACAAAGACAAAGATCCCCCAGGTAGCATCTAGCAGGCTGTAGGGGCAAGTGCTGTTAGTGGCGAGTAGCAGTCTATGAAAATACAAAGACAAAGATCCCCCAGGTAGCCTCTATTAGGCTGTAGGGGCAAGTGCTGTTAGTAGCGAGTAGCAGTGTCTATGAAAATACAAAGACAAAGATCCCCCAGATAGTCTCTAGCAGGCTGTAGGTGCAAGTGTTGTTAGTAGCGAGTATCAGTGTCTATGAAAATACAAAGACAAAGATCCCCCAGGTAGCCTCTAGCAGGCTGAAGGGGCAAGTGCTGTTAGCAGCGAGTAGCAGAGTCTATGAACGAGACGGACAAAGATCCCCCAGGTAGTCTCTAGCAGGCTGTAGGGGCAAGTGCTGTTAGTAGCGAGTATCAGTGTCTATGAAAATATAAAGACAAAGTTCCCCCAGGTAGTCTCTAGCAGGCTGTAGGGGCAAGTGCTGTTAGTAAGCGAGTGGCAGTGTCTATGAAAATACAAAAATCCCCCAGATAGCCTCTAGCAGGCTGTAGGGGCAAGTGCTGTTAGTAGCGAGTAGCGGTGTCTATGAAAATACAAAGATCCCCCAGGTAGCCTCTAGCAGGCTGTAAGGGCACGTGCTGTTAGTAGCGAGTAGCGGTGTCTATGAAAATACAAAGAACCCCCAGGTAGCCTCTAGCAGGCTGTAGGGGCAAGTGCTGTTAGTAGCGAGTAGCAGTGTCTATGAAAATCCAAAGACAAAGATCCCCCAGGTAGCCTCCAGCAGGCTGTAGGGGCAAGTGCTGTTAGTAGTGAGTAGCAGTGTCTATGAAAATACAAAGACAAAGAGCCCCCAGGTAGTTTCTAGCAGGCTGTAGGGGCAAGTGCTGTTAGTAAGCGAGTAGCAGTGTCTATGAAAATACAAAGACAAAGATCCCCCAGGTAGTATCTAGCAGGCTGTAGGGGCAAGTGCTGTTTAGCGAGTAGCAGTGTCTATGAAAATACAAAGATCCCCCAGGTAGCCTCTAGCAGGCTGTAGAGGCAAGTGCTGTTAGTAGCGAGTAGCAGTGTCTATGAAAATACAAAGACAAAGATCCCCCAGGTAGCCTTGCAACAGGCTGTAGGGGCAAGTGCTGTTAGCAGCGAGTAGTGTCTATGAAAATACAAAGACAAAGATCCCCTAGGTGGCCTCCAGCAGGCTGTAGGGGCAAGTGCTGTTAGTAGCGAGTAGCAGTGTCTATGAAAATACAAAGACAAAGACCCCCCAGGTAGCCTATAGCAGGCTGCAGGGGCAAGTGCTGTTAGTAGCGAGTGGCAATGTCTATGAAAATACAAAGATCCCCCAGGTAGCCTCCAGCAGGCTGTAGGGGCAAGTGCTGTTAGTAGCGAGTAACAGTGTCTGAAAATACAAAGACAAAGATCCCCCAGGTAGCCTCTAGCAGGCTGAAGGGGCAAGTGCTGTTAGTAGCGAGTAGCAGTGTCTATGAACGAGACAGACAAAGATCCCCCAGGTAGCCTCTAGGAGGCTGGAGGGGCAAGTGCTGTTAGTAGCGAGTAGCAGTCTATGAAAATACAAAGACAAAGATCCCCCAGGTAGCCTCTAGCAGGCTGCAGGGGCAAGTGCTGTTAGTAAGCGAGTAGCAGTGTCTATGAAAATACAAAGACAAAGATCCCCCAGGTAGTATCTAGCAGGCTGTAGGGGCAAGTGCTGTTTAGCGAGTAGCAGTGTCTATGAAAATACAAAGATCCCCCAGGTAGCCTCTAGCAGGCTGTAGAGGCAAGTGCTGTTAGTAGCGAGTAGCAGTGTCTATGAAAATACAAAGACAAAGATCCCCCAGGTAGCCTTGCAACAGGCTGTAGGGGCAAGTGCTGTTAGCAGCGAGTAGTGTCTATGAAAATACAAAGACAAAGATCCCCCAGGTAGTCTCTAGCAGGCTGTAGGGGCAAGTGCTGTTAGTAGCGAGTAGCAGTGTCTATGAAAATACAAAGACAAAGATCCCCCAGGTAGTCTCTAGCAGGCTGTAGGGGCAAGTGTTGTTAGTAGCGAGTAACAGTCTGAAAATACAAAGACAAAGATCCCCCAGGTAGCCTCTAGCAGGCTGAAGGGGCAAGTGCTGTTAGTAGCGAGTAGCAGTGTCTATGAAAATACAAAGACAACGATCCCCCAGGTAGTCTCTAGCAGGCTGTAGGGGCAAGTGCTGCTAGTAGCGAGTAGCAGTGTCTATGAAAATACAAAGACAAAGACCCCCCAGGTAGCCTATAGCAGGCTGTAGGGGCAAGTGCTGTTAGTAGCGAGTGGCAATGTCTATGAAAATACAAAGATCCCCCAGGTAGCCTCCAGCAGGCTGTAGGGGCAAGTGCTGTTAGTAGCGAGTAACAGTGTCTGAAAATACAAAGACAAAGATCCCCCAGGTAGCCTCTAGCAGGCTGAAGGGGCAAGTGCTGTTAGTAGCGAGTAGCAGTGTCTATGAACGAGACAGACAAAGATCCCCTAGGTAGCCTCTAGGAGGCTGGAGGGGCAAGTGCTGTTAGTAGCGAGTAGCAGTCTATGAAAATACAAAGACAAAGATCCCCCAGGTAGCCTCTAGTAGGCTGCAGGGGCAAGTGCTGTTAGTAGCGAGTAGCAGTGTCTATGAAAATACAAAGATCCCCCAGGTAGTCTCTAGCAGGCTGTAGGGGCAAGTGCTGTTAGTAGCGAGTGGCAGTGTCTATGAAAATACAAAGACAAAGATCCCCCAGGTAGTCTCTAGCAGGCTGTAGGGGAAAGTGCTGTTAGTAGCGAGTAGCAGTGTCTATGAAAATACAAAGATCCCCCAGGTAGTCTCCAGCAGGGTGTAGGGGCAAGTGCTGTTAGTAGCGAGTGGCAGTGTCTATGAAAATACAAAGATCCCCCAGGTAGTCTCTAGCAGGCTGTAGGGGCAAGTGCTGTTAGTAGCGAGTAGCAGTGTCTATGAAAATACAAAGATCCCCCAGGTAGTCTCCAGCAGGGTGTAGGGGCAAGTGCTGTTAGTAAGCGAGTAGCAGCAGCTGCCTATGAAGGTTACCGGCGCTGTGGCACACACAGAGGGGGTGGGTGGCCACCACCACCACCACGCCCGACCGCCTTTGTCTCTCCCACAGTGGCGATGTTCACTACACATCGCACCGGGTACTCATTTGAGGCTGAGTCGACCTAGGGGAGGCCCGGGTACCGGTTCAAATAATCGTCACTGTGCGTGTGGCGTTGGCCGTGAGCGGGAATCCAACCCGGGTCGCCGGGTTCGTAGCGCAGCGTGGCGCTAACCACTACACCCACCGCTCCCCACCACCTCTTACCCTATCTATATAATTGTAGAGGAGTTGAATGGGGAAGCGGCGTCACCTGTGCTGTCCACAGGCGATGACGTGACGTCATGCGCTCGGGGCAGCAGTGTGACGTCACGGCTCCTCAAGGATTAAAAAGGGATGGAACCCCGTGACGTAAGCGGGGTCGTAGCTGGAGAGTCGGGGTCTGAGAATGGTGGAACGGGCAGCCAGGGGCAAGAGGGTAGGGATAGGGGATAGGTCACAGTGCCGGGCTAGGGGTGGCTGTGCTCCTCGCTCGGCCGTGTTGGCTGATCCCACGGCCGGGGCAGAGGAGACAGCACGGGGCAGCCGGCTGTGTCGGGACCTAGCCCCGGGACCCCTAACCCCTGGGGAAGTTGTTCACCCACCCCCCCCTGTGTGTATTGTTAAAGATTTGTAATAAAAACCTTGGCGGAAGCCCTTACCTTACCCGAGCCTCCGAGTGAGTCGCCGGGAACTCCTTTACGTAATGAATCTCTCGTCACAAAGAGCTCTCTCAACAGTAACGTTGCTGTGCTAGTTACACCTGATGAAGGAAGCTTGTTGTTGCCTCCGAAACGTCGTGATTTAATGAGCTTCACGGCCAGATTCGTGTTGGTTGTTTAAGCGAGGTAAACGTCAAATTAAAAGTTACCCAGCAAACTGCTTCGTGAGCAGATATTAACTACCTCGCCTGGTATGCAGGAGGTCGTTTGTTCGATTTCCAACCTCCATCCACCACGTGGTCCCGTTGATTTGTCTGTGGGTCCTCTCTGGGTTTTGGGGCCCGTCCATAAATGACGTCACGCACTTAGGGGGGAGTTTGGGGGGGAGAAATGTGACGTCACATCAAAACGCGCAACTTTATAAATTTAGACAACGCTTTCTACTTAATTAAATAGACTTTGTTAATAAAAGTTTTCTCCTACAACATCAGAGTGTAAGCGCCGCGTTAAATACACACTACAATGACAACAATAGTTTAAAGCCATTTGAAGCATGTTTTATTTTCTTTGGGGGTGGGGGGCAGAGCTTTGTGACGTCATTTGAGTGGGGGGGGGGGGTCTGACTTTTTGTGACGCCGCGTGACGAAGGGGGGGGGGGTCAAAAGTCGTCCAAAATCGCGTGACGTCATTTATGGACGCTGATTGGCTGTGGCTCTGCTGTCATCCACTGAGGCAGAGTTTGATCGACACCGATTGGTTGTTGCTCTGATGTCATGCACTTGGTGGGGCTGAGTTTGATCGACGTTGATTGGCTGTGGCCCTGCTGTCAACTTAGTAGGGCAGCGTTTGATCGACGCTGATTGGCTGTGGCTCTGATGTCATCCACTTAGCGGGGCAGTGTTTGATTGATGCTGATTGGCTGTGGCTCCGATGTCATCCACTTAGTGGGGCAGTTTGATTGATGCCGATTGGCTGTGGCCCTCCTGTCCACTTAGTGGGGCAGAGTTTGATTGACGCCGATTGGCTGTGGCTCTGCTGTCATCCACTTCGTGGGGCAGAGTTTTATCGACGCTGATTGGTTGTGGCTTTGATGTCATCCACTTGGTGGGGCAGAGTTTGATCGACGCTGATTGGCTGTGGCTCTGCTGTGATCCACTTAGTGGGGCAGAGTTTGATCGACGCTGATTGGCTGTGGCTCTGCTGTCAGATCGACGTTGATTGGCTGTGGCTTTGCCGTTATCCACTTAGTGGGCAGTCTTCTGCTGGGTGGGAGCCAGTAAACGTTTGTTTTCGTCGTTAGAAAACTAAATTTGACTTAGCTTAAGACATATTTTATACCTCCATTAGTTGTGGATTATCTGCGGTTGAATTATCTGCCACCATCCTTCCCATCATTAGCAGGGATAATCGAGAGCGACCCCAGGTCGATTCCCGCTCGCCCAACACCGGGGGGACGAGGATCAACTGGTCCTGGGCCTCTCTCCTAGGTCGACTCGGCCTCAAAACTGGTCCATTGGGTCTCAACGAAGTCCCAGATGACGATGCCAACTTTCCAACCAAGGCAGAAAAAGCCTTACGAAAAAAAACTAAAAATCAATTTGTAACATCCACCACCACCACCACATCTAGCCAGGACTGAGAGACACCACCAACACCGAGATCCCCCCACAGCCCAGGACACAGCATTGGAGGAGTGTGGGTTTGGGTGGGGGGATGCATTTCACTTTAATTTCAGAAACATCAATTCGCCAGAACATCGCGATAAGAACAAAAAACACACTGGTCTGGCACTGTTATTTCCACCACGCGTTAAACCACCACCACTACCAACACCAACAACAACAACAACCACCATCTGCACCACAAAAAAACCCCCCCACAAATATCCCCTTCCACCTTAGCCCCGCACATATCCCCTGTAACGGGCCAAGTGCCGCTCCTCGCGAGCGGTAGCCTACGAAGGCCGGCAACACCGACCACAATGAGGAGAGGGTTGGGGGGGGGGGGTCGGCGGTGTCCGGAACCCTCCAACCCCCCCCAACCAGCCGAGACTCGTCTCTCGCCCGAGTTGGCGATCGTCCGCTACACACCGAATCGACCTCGGCTGCGAGGCGACCCCAGCATCCAAGGCCTGGAATTGAAACTCGTGCGGCCGGCGCCTCTTAGCGTGGGAGCTGGGCCGCCAAAACCTGCTACACCGCCGCTGCGCCACCGGCGACGCGACCACCGGCTGCACCACCGCCAGCGGCGCTTGGGTCGGCGCAGGGCAGCGCCGACACGGGCAGGCGGCGCCACCGCTCGGCCAGGGGCACCGCTCGCCCCTCGGAGGCGGAGCGGCGGCCGCACAGCCCCCTCGACAGGGCGTAGGAGGCCGCCGATACGGCGACGACGATGGCCGACAGGCAGCACAGCAGCGTGGTGGCCGCCTTGGTGGAGGGCGACGAGGAGGAGGAGGAGGACGAGGAGGAGGACGAGGAGGAGCCTGCGGAGACAGAAACCACGCGGGGAACGTTTCGCGGGTGCCATTTTGTGAAGGGTATTGGGTGGGTGGGGGGGGGGGCGGAGTGGTGGGCGGGGTTTGAGAGTGGCTACGGCGCCTCTGATTGGATTGAAATGGGCGGGCGTGGCCCAGAAGGTGGGGGTCACGTTGGACGATCGAGGTTGACCTCGTTGAGCACCACCACCCACCACCACCCACCACCACCACCCACCACCACCACCCACCCACCACCACCCACCACCACCACCCACCACCACCCACCCACCACCACCCACCACCCCCACCCAGACGAGCGTGTGTGTACCTGCATGTGTGCATGCGTGCCTGCGTAGCTGCGTGTGTGCCTGCATGTCTGTGCACCTGTGTCAGTGTGCACCTGTGTCTGTGTGCACCTGTGTCTGTGTGCACCTGTGTCTGTGTGTACCTGTGTCAGTGTGCACCTGTGTCTGTGTGCACCTGTGTCTGTGTGCACCTGTGTCAGTGTGCACCTGTGTCTGTGTGCACCTGTGTCTGTGTGTACCTGTGTCTGTGTGTACCTGTGTCTGTGTGTACCTGCGTGTGTGTACCTGCGTGTGTCTGTGTCTGTGTGTACCTGCGTGTGTCTGTGTCTGTGTGTACCTGCGTGTGTCTGTGTCTGTGTGTACCTGCGTGTGTCTGTGCGTGCGTGTACCTGCGTGTGTCTGTGCGTGCGCGTACCTGTGTCTGTGTACACGTGCGTGTGCACCTGCCTGTGCGTGTACTTGTACCTGTGCGTGCACCTGTGTCTGTGTGAGTGTGTACCTGTGCATGTGTCTGTGCGTACCTGTGTCTGTGTGCGTACCTGCGTGTGTACCTGCGTGTGTGTACCTGTGCGTGCGTGTACCTGTGTGTGTGTGTGTGTACCTGTGTGTGTGTGTACCTGTGTGTGTGTGTGTGCGGGTACCTGTGTGTGTGTGTGTACCTGTGTGTGTGTGCGTGTACCTGTGTGTGTGCGTGCGTGTACCTGTGTGTGTGTGCGTACCTGTGTGTGTGTGTGTGTGCGTGCACCTGTGTGTGTGTGTGTGCGTGCACCTGTGTGTGTGTGTGTGCGTGCACCTGTGTGTGTGTGTGTGCGTGCACCTGTGTGTGTGTGTGTGCGTGCACCTGTGTGTGTGTGTGTGCGTGTACCTGTGTGTGTGTGTGTGCGTACCTGTGTGTGTGTGTGTGTACGTGTGTGTACCTGTGTGTGTGTGTACGTGCGCGTGTACCTGTGTGTGTGTGTACGTGCGCGTGTACCTGTGTGTGTGTGTACGTGCGCGTGTACCTGTGTGTGTGTGTACGTGCGCGTGTACCTGTGTGTGTGTGTGTGTGCGTGTACCTGTGTGTGTGTGTGTGTGCGTGTACCTGTGTGTGTGTGTGTGCGTGTACCTGTGTGTGTGTGTGTGCGTGTACCTGTGTGTGTGTGCGTGCGTGTACCTGTGTGTGTGTGCGTGTACCTGTGTGTGTGTGCGTGCGTGTACCTGTGTGTGTGTACCTGTGTGTGTGTGTGTGCGGGTAGCTGTGTGTGTGTACCTGTGTGTGTGTGTGTGTGTACCTGTGTGTGTGTGTGTGCGTGTACCTGTGTGTGTGTGTGTGCGTGTACCTGTGTGTGTGTGTGTGCGTGTACCTGTGTGTGTGTGTGTGCGTGTACCTGTGTGTGTGTGTGTGTGTGCGTGTACCTGCGTGTGTGTACCTGTGTGTGTGTGTGTGTGTACCTGTGTGTGTGTGTGCGTGTACCTGTGTGTGTGTGTGCGTGTACCTGTGTGTGTGTGCGTGTACCTGTGTGTGTGTGCGTGTACCTGTGTGTGTGTGTGCGTGTACCTGTGTGTGTGTGTGTGCGTGTACCTGTGTGTGTGTGTGTGTGCGTGTACCTGTGTGTGTGTGCGTGTACCTGTGTGTGTGTGTGCGTGTACCTGTGTGTGTGTGTGTGTGTACCTGTGTGTGTGTGCGTGTACCTGTGTGTGTGTGTGTGTACCTGTGTGTGTGTGCGTGTACCTGTGTGTGTGTGTGCGTGTACCTGTGTGTGTGTGTGCGTGTACCTGTGTGTGTGTGCGCGTGTACCTGTGTGTGTGTGTGTGCGCGTGTACCTGTGTGTGTGTGTGTGTGCGTGTACCTGTGTGTGTGTGTGTGTACCTGTGTGTGTGTGTGTACCTGTGTGTGTGTGTGTACCTGTGTGTGTGTGTGTGTGCGTGTACCTGTGTGTGTGTGCGTGTACCTGTGTGTGTGTGTGTACCTGTGTGTGTGTGTGTACCTGTGTGTGTGCGCGTGTACCTGTGCGTGCGTGTACCTGCGTGTGTGTGTGTGCGCGTGCGTGTACCTGTGTGTGTGTGTACCTGTGTGTGTGTGTACCTGTGTGTGTGTGTGCGTACCTGTGTGTGTGTGTGTGTGTACCTGTGTGTGTGTGTGCGTACCTGTGTGTGTGTGTGTGTGTACCTGTGTCTGTGTGTGTACCTGTGTGTGTGTGTGTACCTGTGTGTGTGTGTACCTGTATGTGTGTGTGTGCGTGTACCTGTGTGTGTGCGCGTGTACCTGTGTGTGTGCGCGTGTACCTGTGCGTGCGTGTACCTGTGTGTGTGTGTGTGTACCTGTGTGTGTGTGTGTACCTGTGTGTGTGTGTGTACCTGTGTGTGTGTGTGTGTACCTGTGTGTGTGTGTGTGTACCTGTGTGTGTGTGTGTGTACCTGTGTGTGTGTGTGCGTGTACCTGTGTGTGTGTGTGTGCGTGTACCTGTGTGTGTGTGCGTGTACCTGTGTGTGTGTGCGTGTACCTGTGTGTGTGTGTGTGTGTGCGTGTACCTGTGTGTGTGTGTGTGTGTGTGCGTGTACCTGTGTGTGTGTGTGTGTGCGTGTACCTGTGTGTGTGTGTGTGCGTGTACCTGTGTGTGTGTGTGTGTACCTGTGTGTGTGTGTGTGTGTACCTGTGTGTGTGTGTGTACCTGTGTGTGTACCTGTGTGTGTACCTGTGTGTGTGTGTACCTGTGTGTGTGTGTACCTGTGTGTGTGTGTGTACCTGTGTGTGTACCTGTGTGTGTACCTGTGTGTGTACCTGTGTGTGTGTGTACCTGTGTGTGTACCTGTGTGTGTGTGTACCTGTGTGTGTGTGTGTACCTGTGTGTGTGTGTACCTGTGTGTGTACCTGTGTGTGTACCTGTGTGTGTGTACCTGTGTGTGTGTGTACCTGTGTGTGTGTGTGTGTACCTGTGTGTGTCTGTGTGTACCTGTGTGTGTCTGTGTGTACCTGTGTGTGTGTGTGTGTACCTGTGTGTGTGTGTACCTGTGTGTGTGTGTGTGTACCTGTGTGTGTGTGTGTACCTGTGTGTGTGTGTACCTGTGTGTGTGTGTGTGTACCTGTGTGTGTGTGTGTGTACCTGTGTGTGTGTGTGTACCTGTGTGTGTGTGTGTGTACCTGTGTGTGTGTGTGTGTGTACCTGTGTGTGTGCGTGTGCACCTGTGTGTGTGTGTACCTGTGTGTGTGTGTGTACCTGTGTGTGTGTGTGTGTACCTGTGTGTTTGGAGGCGGCTCTGTGCGAGGGGCCGCGCAGCCAGGTCCAGGCCACGTGTCCCAGCACGCCGCTCCGTACCCTCACGGGGCCCACGGCGAGCCGCTGACGTCTCCCCAGCGCGGAGACCCCTAGCACGCGCGCACACACAAAGACAAAGGGGCCCCCAGGTAGCCTCCACACAGCAGCAGGGGGCAAGTGCAGCAGTGCCTGCGAAGGAGACAAAGACAAAGGGGCCCCCAGGTAGCCTCTAGCAGGGCTGTTGATTTGATCTGAACCTCCGATCTGCTCAGCCTCCTCCAAACAGCTGACTCACCTCCACCACCTCAATCGCCACCACCCCAACAACCCCAACCACCTCAACCCCAACCCCAACCCCCACCACCCCAACCCCAACCCCCACCACCTCAACCCCCACCCCCACCACCTCAACCCCAACCCCAACCCCCACCACCCCAACCCCAACCCCCACCACCTCAACCCCCACCCCCACCACCTCAACCCCCAACCCCCACCACCTCAACCCCAACCCCCACCACCCCAACCCCCACCACCTCAACCCCAACCCCAACCACCACCTCAACCCCCACCACCACCTCAACCCCAACCCCAACCACCACCTCAACCCCCACCACCACCACCACCCCAACCCCCACCACCACCACCCCAACCACCACCCCAACCACCACCCCAACCACCACCCCAACCACCACCCCAACCACCACCCCAACCACCACCACCAACCCCAACCACCACCCCCCCCCCCCCCCCACCTGCTGCTGGCTGCCCCGCGTGGCCCCGCCGCCGCCGCCGCTGCTTCGTGGCCTCGCTGGAGCAGTCGCCATCACAGCACGCACACAGCTCACACAGCGACACCTCGTCCTCCATCCTCCACCTACACACGGGGGGGCGGGAGGCGGGAGGAGGAGGAGGAGGAGGAGGAGGCGAGGTGGGTGGAGGAGGAGGAGGAGGAGGAGGAGGAGGAGGCGAGGTGGGTGGAGGAGGAGGCGGAGGAGGCGGGTGGAGGAGGCGGGTGGAGGAGGAGGAGGAGGAGGAGGAGGAGGAGGAGGAGAGGTGGGTGGAGGAGGAGGAGGAGGAGGAGGAGGAGGAGGAGGAGAGGTGGGTGGAGGAGGAGGAGGAGGAGGAGGAGAGGTGGGTGGAGGAGGAGGAGGAGGAGGAGGAGGAGAGGTGGGTGGAGGAGGAGGAGGAGGAGGAGGAGAGGTGGGTGGAGGAGGAGGAGGAGGAGGAGGAGAGGTGGGTGGAGGAGGAGGAGGAGGAGGAGGAGGAGAGGTGGGTGGAGGAGGAGGCGGAGGAGGAGGAGGAGGAGGAGGAGAGGTGGGTGGAGGAGGAGGAGGAGGAGGAGGAGGAGGAGGGTGGAGGCGGGTGGAGGAGGAGGAGGAGGTGGAGAGGCGGGTGGAGGAGGAGGAGGAGGCGGAGGAGGAGGAGGAGGCGGGTGGAGGAGGGTGGAGGAGGGTGGAGGAGGAGGAGGAGGAGGCGGAGGAGGCGGAGGAGGCGGAGGAGGAGGAGGAGGCGAGGTGGGTGGAGGTGGGTGGAGGTGGTTGGAGGAGGGTGGAGGTGGGGGCCCTTACTCAGAGCGGACTTGGTCAAAGGAGCAGGTCTTCTGTGTGGGGCTGTAGTCGTCCTGGCTGTCAGCCACGTGGAGGTCGCAGTGCAGGTAGATCTGAGAACAAAGAAGGCCGCGAGTTTACAGCGAAACCAACGGCAGTCGCCGTGTGTTAGACACGACTCACGAGAGGGTGTCGTGTGTAAAATCCCCAACGCGTCCTTCCCGCGAAGCCTCAACACGCCGTTGGGGAAAATTCTGCCGGAGACCGGTCACCGATTTGGGGTGGGTGGTCAACAGAACAAAGACAAAGATCCCACCCCCCCCGAGTGTAGCCTCGAGCAGGCTGTAGGGGCAAGTGCTGTTAGCAGCAGCGGCGGTGGTGGCGGTGCCGCCTACGAAGTGCGGCACGGTGGCACACGATGGGGTGGGTGGCCAGCACCACGCCCGGCCGCCTTTGTGTCTCTCCGCAGGTATACTCGCGTGGGCATGGATACTCCTTGAAGCTGCGTCAAGTCGTCAACCTGCCCATGCATCAACCCATCAAGTGCGTCCACCCGTCCACCCCGTCCACCCCGTCCACCCGTCCACCCGTCCACCCGTCCACCCGTCCACCCGTCCACCCCGTCCACCCCGTCCACCCCGTCCACCCGTGCGTCCACCCGTGCGTCCACCCGTGCGTCCACCCGTGCGTCCACCTCGTTGGTGGAGGAGCCGGAGGCGCTGGTGAAGGCGAAGGCTGGGAATGAGAGGCGCAGGGCGGAGGAGTCCGCCGTTCGGACAAAGACGGCGCCGCTGCCCTTGCCGTCCACGAGACAGCTGCGATGCAACAAGACAAAAAAGACAAAGATCCCCCCCCGCGCGTGTAGCCCCTTGGTGGACTCCGGGGGACAAGTGCCGCTAGAGCGAGCGCTCTAGCGGCACTTGTGGGGATGGTGGCCGGCCCAGCGCCCGGCCGCCTTTTGTCTCCCCGGTGGCGACGTTTAACGCACCCCGCAGGCTGCTCGCTGGTTGAGGCCGAGTGGACCCAGGGGAGGGCCCAGGGACGATCCAAAAAGACATTTTGGCACCGGCAGTGTTGGCCGCGGGCGGGAATCGAACCTCGGGCCGCAGGGTTTGTGGCGCGGCGCCGATACCACCCCCACACGAGACGAGACGAGACACACCACACACAAGACGAGACGAGACACACCACCCCCACACAAGATGAGACGAGACACACCACCACCCCCCCACAAGACGAGACACACCACCCCCACACAAGACGAGACACACCACCCCCACACACAAGACGAGACACACCACCCCCACACAAGACGAGACACACCACCCCCAACACACAAGACGAGACACACCACCCCCCCACAAGACGAGACACACCACCCCCCCCACACAAGACGAGACACACCCCCCCCACACACAAGACGAGACACACCACCCCCCACACAAGACGAGACACACCACCCCCCCACACAAGACGAGACACACCACCACCCCCCACACACAAGACGAGACACACCACCCCCCACCCCACACAAGACGAGACACACCACCCCCCCACACACAAGACGAGACACACCACCCCCCACACACAAGACGAGACACACCACCCCCCACACACAAGACGAGACACACCACCCCCCCACACACAAGACGAGACACACCACCCCCCCCCACACAAGACGAGACACACCACCCCCCCACACAAGACGAGACACACCACCCCCCACACACAAGACGAGACACACCACCCCCCACACACAAGACGAGACACACCACCCCCCCACACACAAGACGAGACACACCACCCCCCACACACAAGACGAGACACACCACCCCCCACACACAAGACGAGACACACCACCCCACACACACAAGACGAGACACACCACCCCCACACACACAAGACGAGACACACCACCCCCCCACACACAAGACGAGACACACCACCCCCCACACACAAGACGAGACACACCACCCCCCACACACAAGACGAGACACACCACCCCCCACACACAAGACGAGACACACCACCCCCCCACACAAGACGAGACACACCACCCCCCACACAAGACGAGACACACCACCCCCCCACACACAAGACGAGACACACCACCCCCCACACACAAGACGAGACACACCACCCCCCACAAGACGAGACACACCACCCCCCACACACAAGACACACCACCCCCCCACACACAAGACGAGACACACCACCCCCCACACACACAAGACGAGACACACCACCCCCCACACACACAAGACGAGACACACCACCCCCCACACAAGACGAGACACACCACCCCCCCACACAAGACGAGACACACCACCCCCCCACACACAAGACGAGACACACCACCCCCCACACACAAGACGAGACACACCACCCCCCCACACACAAGACGAGACACACCACCCCCCACACACAAGACGAGACACACCACCCCCCCACACAAGACGAGACACACCACCCCCACACACACAAGACGAGACACACCACCCCCCACACACAAGACGAGACACACCACCCCCCCACACACAAGACGAGACACACCACCCCCCCCCACACAAGACGAGACACACCACCCCCACACACAAGACGAGACACACCACCCCCCCACACAAGACGAGACACACCACCCCCCCACACACAAGACGAGACACACCACCCCCCCACACACAAGACGAGACACACCACCCCCCCACACACAAGACGAGACACACCACCCCCCACACACAAGACGAGACACACCACCCCCCACACACAAGACGAGACACACCACCCCCCCACACACAAGACGAGACACACCACCCCCCCACACACAGACGAGACACACCACCCCCACACACAAGACGAGACACACCACCCCCACACACAAGACGAGACACACCACCCCCCACACACAAGACGAGACACACCACCCCCCCACACACAAGACGAGACACACCACCCCCCACACACACACGAGACACACCACCCCCACACACAAGACGAGACACACCACCCCCACACACAAGACGAGACACACCACCCCCCACACACAAGACGAGACACACCACCCCCCACACACAAGACGAGACACACCACCCCCCCACACACAAGACGAGACACACCACCCCCCACACACAAGACGAGACACACCACCCCCCACACACAAGACGAGACACACCACCCCCCACACACAAGACGAGACACACCACCCCCCACACACAAGACGAGACACACCACCCCCCACACACAAGACGAGACACACCACCCCCCACACACAAGACGAGACACACCACCCCCCACACACAAGACGAGACACACCACCCCCCCACACACAAGACGAGACACACCACCCCCCACACACAAGACGAGACACACCACCCCCCCACACACAAGACGAGACACACCACCCCCCCACACACAAGACGAGACACACCACCCCCCCCACACACAAGACGAGACACACCACCCCCCCACACAAGACGAGACACACCACCCCCCACACAAGACGAGACACACCACCCCCCCACACAAGACGAGACACACCACCCCCCACACACAAGACGAGACACACCACCCCCCACACACAAGACGAGACACACCACCCCCCACACACAAGACGAGACACACCACCCCCCCACACACAAGACGAGACACACCACCCCCCACACACAAGACGAGACACACCACCCCCCACAAGACGAGACACACCACCCCCCACACACAAGACGAGACACACCACCCCCCACACACAAGACGAGACACACCACCCCCCACACACAAGACGAGACACACCACCCCCCACACACAAGACGAGACACACCACCCCCCACACACAAGACGAGACACACCACCCCCCACACACAAGACGAGACACACCACCCCCCACACACAAGACGAGACACACCACCCCCACACACAAGACGAGACACACCACCCCCCACACACAAGACGAGACACACCACCCCCCACACACAAGACGAGACACACCACCCCCCACACACAAGACGAGACACACCACCCCCCCCACACACAAGACGAGACACACCACCCCCCACACACAAGACGAGACACACCACCCCCCCACACACAAGACGAGACACACCACCCCCCACACACAAGACGAGACACACCACCCCCCACACACAAGACGAGACACACCACCCCCCCACACACAAGACGAGACACACCACCACCCCCCACACACAAGACGAGACACACCACCCCCCCACACACAAGACGAGACACACCACCCCCCCACACACAAGACGAGACACACCACCCCCCACACACAAGACGAGACACACCACCCCCCACACACAAGACGAGACACACCACCCCCCCACACACAAGACGAGACACACCACCCCCCACACACAAGACGAGACACACCACCACCCCCACACACAAGACGAGACACACCACCCCCCCACACACAAGACGAGACACACCACCCCCCACACACAAGACGAGACACACCACCCCCCACACACAAGACGAGACACACCACCCCCCACACACAAGACGAGACACACCACCCCCCACACACAAGACGAGACACACCACCCCCCACACACACACAAGACGAGACACACCACCCCCCACACACAAGACGAGACACACCACCCCCCACACACAAGACGAGACACACCACCCCCCACACACAAGACGAGACACACCACCCCCCACACACAAGACGAGACACACCACCCCCCACACACAAGACGAGACACACCACCCCCACACACAAGACGAGACACACCACCCCCCCACACAAGACGAGACACACCACCCCCCACACACAAGACGAGACACACCACCCCCCACACACAAGACGAGACACACCACCCCCCACACACAAGACGAGACACACCACCCCCCACACACAAGACGAGACACACCACCCCCCACACACAAGACGAGACACACCACCCCCCACACACACGAGACACACCACCCCCCACACACAAGACGAGACACACCACCCCCCCACACAAGACGAGACACACCACCCCCCCACACACAAGACGAGACACACCACCCCCCACACACAAGACGAGACACACCACCCCCACACACAAGACGAGACACACCACCCCCCCCACACAAGACGAGACACACCACCCCCCACACACAAGACGAGACACACCACCCCCCACACACAAGACGAGACACACCACCCCCCCACACAAGACGAGACACACCACCCCCCACACACAAGACGAGACACACCACCCCCCACACACAAGACGAGACACACCACCCCCCACACACAAGACGAGACACACCACCCCCCCACACAAGACGAGACACACCACCCCCCACACACAAGACGAGACACACCACCCCCCCACACAAGACAAGACACACCACCCCCCCCACACACAAGACGAGACACACCACCCCCCCACACAAGACGAGACACACCACCCCCCCCACACAAGACAAGACACACCACCCCCCCCACACACAAGACGAGACACACCACCCCCCCACACAAGACGAGACACACCACCCCCCACACACAAGACGAGACACACCACCCCCCACACACAAGACGAGACACACCACCCCCACAACACACAAGACGAGACACACCACCCCCCCACACACAAGACGAGACACACCACCCCCACACACAAGACGAGACACACCACCCCCCACACACACGACGAGACACACCACCCCCCCACACACAAGACGAGACACACCACCCCCCACACACAAGACGAGACACACCACCCCCCACACACAAGACGAGACACACCACCCCCCACACACAAGACGAGACACACCACCCCCACACACAAGACGAGACACACCACCCCCCCACACACAAGACGAGACACACCACCCCCCCACACACAAGACGAGACACACCACCCCCACACACAAGACGAGACACACCACCCCCCCACACACAAGACGAGACACACCACCCCCACACACAAGACGAGACACACCACCCCCCCCACACACACAAGACGAGACACACCACCCCCCCCACACACAAGACGAGACACACCACCCCCCCCACACACACAAGACGAGACACACCACCCCCCACACACACAAGACGAGACACACCACCCCCCACACACAAGACGAGACACACCACCCCCCACACACAAGACGAGACACACCACCCCCACACACACAAGACGAGACACACCCCCACACGATGAGACAAGACACACAAGACACACACACACCACAAGACACACACACACCACACACAAGACACACACACACACACACACACACACACACCACACACACCACACACACCACACACACCACACACACCACACACACACACACACCCCACAAGACACACACACACCACAAGACACACACACACCACACACAAGACACACACACACCACAAGACACACACCCCCACAAGACACACACCCCCACAAGACACACACCCCCACAAGACACACACCCCCACAAGACACACACACAACACAAGACACACACCCCCACAAGACACACACACAACACAAGACACACACACCCCCACAAGACACACACCCCCACAAGACACACACACAACACAAGACACACACCCCCACAAGACACACACACACCACAAGACACACACCCCCACAAGACACACACCCCCACAAGACACACACACAACACAAGACACACACACAACACAAGACACACACACCCCCACAAGACACACACAACACACACCACACACACACCACAAGACACACACACCACACACACCACAAGACACACACACCACACACACCACAAGACACACACACCACACACCACAAGACACACACCCCCACAAGACACACACACACCACACACACCCCCACAAGACACACCCCCACAAGACACACACACACAACACAAGACACACACCCGTGCTGTTCCACCAGTGCATACTCCAGGTCACCGCCTCCCCCAGGCGTGGCGATGCACGAGTCGATGAAGAGGCGCAGGGCGAGGTGCCCTCCGCCGACGGACTGGACGCGCGCCTCCAAGTTCACCGCTCCGCCCAGCAGGAAGGTGGCGGAGCTTCGTGGCTGCTGCCACTCCTCTGTGGGGGGCACGTGGGTGGGGGGGAGGGGGGGGGGCGTTCGTCACGTGGGTGGTGTGGGAGGTCACGTGGGGGTTCGCCACGTGGGCCGCCGGTCCCTCCGAAGCCCTTGACCGCTGGTGCCCAGCCTGGACACGCCCTGGGCCACAGACCCACAACGACTACAAACTACAAATATTACTACAACAACTACATTTACAAACTACAGATATTATTACAACTACAGCTACAAACTACAGATATTATTACAACAACATCTACAAACTACAGATATTATTACAACTACTACAGCTACTACTACATCTACAAACTACAGATATTATTACAACTACATTTACAAACTACAGCTACTACTACAACAAACTACAACATCTACAAACTACAGATATTATTACAACTACTACTACAACATATACAAACTACAACTACTACCGCTACTACTACAACATCTACAAACTACAGATATTATTACAACTACATCTACAAACTACAGATATTATTACAACTACTACTACAACATCTACAAACTACAGATATTATTACAACTACTACAGCTACTACTACAACATCTACAAACTACAGCTATTATTACAACTACTACAACATCTACAAACTACAGATATTATTACAACTACAGCTACTACTACATCTACACACTACAGATATTATTACAACTACTACAGCTACTACTACATCTACAA
Source organism: Petromyzon marinus (assembly GCF_048934315.1). Lineage (NCBI taxonomy): Eukaryota > Metazoa > Chordata > Hyperoartia > Petromyzontiformes > Petromyzontidae > Petromyzon > Petromyzon marinus. The sequence continues at coordinate 4,873,649 of NC_133732.1, forward strand.
ACTACAAATATTATTACAACTACTACAGCTACTACTACATCTACAAACTACAGATATTATTACAACTACTACAGCTACTACTACATCTACAAACTACAAATATTATTACAACTACTACAGCTACTACTACATCTACAAACTACAGATATTATTACAACTACATTTACAAACTACAGCTACTACTACAACAAACTACAACATCTACAAACTACAGATATTATTACAACTACTACTACAACATATACAAACTACAACTACTACCGCTACTACTACAACATCTACAAACTACAGATATTATTACAACTACATCTACAAACTACAGATATTATTACAACTACTACTACAACATCTACAAACTACAGATATTATTACAACTACTACAGCTACTACTACAACATCTACAAACTACAACTATTATTACAACTACTACAACATCTACAAACTACAGATATTATTACAACTACAGCTACTACTACATCTACACACTACAGATATTATTACAACTACTACAGCTACTACTACATCTACAAACTACAAATATTATTACAACTACTACAGCTACTACTACATCTACAAACTACAGATATTATTACAACTACTACAGCTACTACTACATCTACAAACTACAAATATTATTACAACTACTACAGCTACTACTACATCTACAAACTACAGATATTATTACAACTACATTTACAAACTACAGCTACTACTACAACAAACTACAACATCTACAAACTACAGATATTATTACAACTACTACTACAACATATACAAACTACAACTACTACCGCTGCTACTACAACATCTACAAACTACAGATATTATTACAACTACATCTACAAACTACAGATATTATTACAACTACTACTACAACATCTACAAACTACAGATATTATTACAACTACTACAGCTACTACTACAACATCTACAAACTACAGCTATTATTACAACTACTACAACATCTACAAACTACAGATATTATTACAACTACAGCTACTACTACATCTACACACTACAGATATTATTACAACTACTACAGCTACTACTACATCTACAAACTACAAATATTATTACAACTACTACAGCTACTACTACATCTACAAACTACAGATATTATTACAACTACTACAGCTACTACTACATCTACAAACTACAAATATTATTACAACTACTACAGCTACTACTACATCTACAAACTACAGATATTATTACAACTACTACTACAGCTACTACTACAAACTACAGCTAATACTACATCTACAAACTACAGATATTATTACAACTACTACAGCTACTACTACATCTACAAACTACAGATATTATTACAACTACTACAAAAAACTACAACATCTACAAACTACAGATATTATTACAACTACTACAGCTAATACTACATCTACAAACTACAACTACTACTACATCTACAAACTACAGATATTATTACAACTACATCTACAAACTACAGCTACTACTACAACAAACTACAACGACTACAAACTACAGATATTATTACAACTACATCTACAAACTACAGATATTATTACAACTACATCTACAAACTACAGATATTATTACAACTACATCTACAAACTACAGATATTATTACAACTACATCTACAAACTACAGATATTATTACAACTACAGCTACAAACTACAGATATTATTACAACTACAGCTACAAACTACAGATATTATTACAACTACATATACAAACTACAGATATTATTACAACTACTACAGCTACTACTAGATCTACAAACTACAGATATTATTACAACTACATTTACAAACTACAGATATTATTACAACTACAGCTACTACTACATCTACAAACTACAGATATTAATACAACTACATTTACAAACTACAGATATTATTACAACTACAGCTACTACTACATCTACAAACTACAGATATTATTACAACTACTACAGCTACTACTACATCTACAAACTACAGATATTATTACAACTACTACAACAAACTACAACATCTACAAACTACAGATATTATTACAACTACAGCTACTACTACAACATCTACAAACTCCAAATATTATTACAACAACTACAGCTACTACTACATCTACAAACTATAGATATTATTACTACTACATCTACAAACTATAGATATTATTACAACTACAACGACTACAAACTACAGATATTATTACAACTACTACAGCTACTACTACATCTACAAACTACAGATATTATTACAACTACTACTACAACATATACAAACTACAACTACTACTGCATCTACAAACTACAGATATTATTACAACTACAGCTACTACAACATCTACAAACTACAGATATTATTACAACTACATTTACAAACTACAGCTACTACTACAACAAACTACAACATCTACAAACTACAGATATTATTACAACTACTACAGCTACTTCTACAACATATACAAACTACAGATATTATTACAACTACAGCTACTACTACATCTACAAACTACAGATATTATTACAACTACAGCTACTACATCTACAAACTACAGATATTATTACAACTACATCTACAAACTACAGATATTATTACAACTACATATACAAACTACAGATATTATTACAACTACAGCTACTACTACATCTACAAACTACAGATATTATTACAACTACTACAACATCTACAAACTACAGATATTATTACAACTACTACAGCTACTACTACAACATCTACAAACTACAGATATTATTACAACTACTACAGCTACTACTACAACATCTACAAACTACAGATATTATTACAACTACTACAGCTACTAATACAACATCTACAAACTACAGATATTATTACAACTACTACTACAACATATACAAACTACAACTACTACAGCTACTACTACAACATCTACAAACTACAGCTATTATTACAACTACTACAGCTACTACTACATCTACAAACTACAGATATTATTACAACTACATCTACAAACTACAGATATTATTACAACTACTACAGCTACTACTACATCTACAAACTACAGATATTATTACAGCTACTACTACATCTACAAACTACAGATAATATTACAACTACTACAGCTACTACTACATCTACAAACTACAGATATTATTACAACTACATTTGCAAACTACAGATATTATTACAACTACTACAGCTACAAACTACAGATATTATTACAACTACTACAACAAACTACAACATCTACAAACTACAGATATTATTACAACTACATCTACAAACTACAGATATTATTACAACTACATCTACAAACTACAGATATTATTACAACTACATCTACAAACTACAGATATTATTACAACTACATCTACAAACTACAGATATTATTACAACTACATCTACAAACTACAGATATTATTACAACTACATATACAAACTACAGATATTATTACAACTACATATACAAACTACAGATATTATTACAACTACTACAGCTACTACTACAACATCTACAAACTACAGATATTATTACAACTACTACAGCTACTACTACAACATCTACAAACTACAGATATTATTACAACTACTACAGCTACTACTACAACATCTACAAACTACAGATATTATTACAACTACTACAGCTACTACTACAACATCTACAAACTACAGATATTATTACAACTACTACAGCTACTACTACAACATCTACAAACTACAGATATTATTACAACTACTACAGCTACTACTACAACATCTACAAACTACAGATATTATTACAACTACTACAGCTACTACTACAACATCTACAAACTACAGATATTATTACAACTACTACAGCTACTACTACAACATCTACAAACTACAGATATTATTACAACTACTACAGCTACTACTACAACATCTACAAACTACAGATATTATTACAACTACTACAGCTACTACTACAACATCTACAAACTACAGATATTATTACAACTACTACAGCTACTACTACAACATCTACAAACTACAGATATTATTACAACTACTACAGCTACTACTACAACATCTACAAACTACAGATATTATTACAACTACTACAGCTACTACTACAACATCTACAAACTACAGATATTATTACAACTACTACAGCTACTACTACAACATCTACAAACTACAGATATTATTACAACTACATATACAAACTACAGCTACTACTACAACAAACTACGACTACAAACTACAGCTATTATTACAACTACTACAGCTACTACTACAACATATACAAACTACAGCTACTACTACAAACTACAACATCTACAAACTACAGCTATTATTACTACTACGGCTACAGCTAGTACTACAACATATACAAACTACAACAACTACTACAACAACTACAAACTACAGCTATTATTACTACTACTACAGCTACTACTACATCTACAAACTACTACAAGCTACTACTACAGCTACAAACTACAACTACTACAGCTACTACTACTACATCTACAAACTACTACAAGCTACTACAGCTACAAACTACAACTACTACAGCTACTACTACTACATCTACTACTACAACTACAAACTACAGCTACTACTACAAGCTACTACTACAGCTACAAACTACAACTACTACAATTACAACAGCTACTACAACTACAATTACATCTACTACAACTACATCTACTACTACTACAACTACATCTACTACTACTACTACAACCTACAACTACTACAAACTACACCTACAAACTACAACTACTACATCTTCTACAACTACAACATACAAACTACAGTTACTACTACAAGCTACTACTATGACCACAAACTACTACAACTACAGACTAAGACTACTACATCTACAAACTACAACTACTACGACTACAAACTACACCGACTTTTATCATTTCACACCAGAGCGACGCCCCCATCTGAGCTACGTAGCCCTTTCAGAAGCGACTATGCCTATTGCAAAACTACAGAAGCCCCCCCCCAACCCCCACGCGGAGTCACCGTGCACGATACTGGACGACCGTTTAAAAAATATAAATAAAGAGCTTCATAGCCCTTCAGATTCCCCCCTCCTGCAGTCTGTATGCCAGGCCAGGTAGTTAACATCTCATAGCCACCGTGATTACGAAAAAGACGCAGACTCCAAATATACAGCAGCAGGCATCAGAGTCGAAGCCACTGCCTCCTGTATACCTTGCGAGATAGTTAACATCTCATAGCCACCGTGGCGCCCCTAGAAACCGCACAGAGAGAGAGGGAGACCCACAAACTGATCTACAGACCCATAGGCTCACCGTACAGAGACCCACGAACTGATCTAGAGACCCATAGGCTCACCGTACAGAGACCCACAAACGGATCTAGAGACCCATAGGCTCACCGTACAGAGACCCACGAACTGATCTAGAGACCCATAGGCTCACCGTACAGAGACCCACAAACTGGTCTAGAGACCCATAGGCTCACCGTACAGAGACCCACAAACTGATCTAGAGACCCATAGGCTCACCGTACAGAGACCCACAAACTGGTCTAGAGACCCATAGGCTCACCGTACAGAGACCCACAAACTGGTCTAGAGACCCATAGGCTCACCGTACAGAGACCCACAAACTGACCTAGAGACCCATAGGCTCACCGTACAGAGACCCACACACTGATCTAGAGACCCATAGGCTCACCGTACAGAGACCCACACACTGATCTAGAGACCCATAGGCTCACCGTACAGAGACCCACAAACGGATCTAGAGACCCATAGGCTCACCGTACAGAGACCCAAACACTGATCTAGAGACCCATAGGCTCACCGTACAGAGACCCACAAACTGGTCTAGAGACCCATAGGCTCACCGTACAGAGACCCACAAACTGGTCTAGAGACCCATAGGCTCACCGTACAGAGACCCACAAACGGATCTAGAGACCCATAGGCTCACCGTACAGAGACCCACAAACTGGTCTAGAGACCCATAGGCTCACCGTACAGAGACCCACAAACTGGTCTAGAGACCCATAGGCTCACCGTACAGAGACCCACAAACTGGTCTAGAGACCCATAGGCTCACCGTACAGAGACCCACAAACTGGTCTAGGGACCCATAGGCTCACCGTACAGAGACCCACAAACTGGTCTAGAGACCCATAGGCTCACCGTACAGAGACCCACAAACTGACCTAGAGACCCATAGGCTCACCGTACAAAGACCCACAAACTCATCTAGGAGACCCATAGGCTCACCGTACAGAGACACACAAACGGATCTAGAGACCCATAGGCTCACCGTACAAAGACCCACACACTGATCTAGAGACCCATAGGCTCACCGTACAGAGACCCACGAACTGATCTAGAGACCCATAGGCTCACCGTACAGAGACCCACGAACTGATCTAGAGACCCATAGGCTCACCGTACAGAGACCCACGAACTGATCTAGAGACCCATAGGCTCACCGTACAGAGACCCACAAACGGATCTAGAGACCCATAGGCTCACCGTACAGAGACCCACAAACTGGTCTAGAGACCCATAGGCTCACCGTACAGAGACCCACAAACTGACCTAGAGACCCATAGGCTCACCGTACAGAGACCCACAAACTGACCTAGAGACCCATAGGCTCACCGTACAGAGACCCACAAACTGATCTAGAGACCCATAGGCTCACCGTACAGAGACCCACGAACTGATCTAGAGACCCATAGGCTCACCGTACAGAGACCCACAAACTGGTCTAGAGACCCATAGGCTCACCGTCCAGACCCACAAGGCTCTTGATGACGGTAGACCGGACCTTTGAGACCCATCGCGCCATCGAATGCAGTACCACCACTTCCCAATGTGGCATCGACTGGTATACTAATGTCACATTGATGACAATACTAGATTACATCATAAAAAAATATAAATATTTTTAAACATTCATTTTTACGTGTTATGTTTTGCCTTGGGTCTAATTGTCTTACACGCTTTAATTTAACTCGCTGTCTGTTGTTGTTGTATCCTCAAATCTTGTAACTCAGTTGTAACCCACATCCCAATGTGGTATCGACTGAAAACTTGGTATAATTATGTCACACTGATGACAATACTAGATTACATCATAAAAAATAATTTAAAAATATGTATTTTTAAACGATATTTTTTCACATCTTATGTTTTGGCTTGGCTCTAATTTGTCCACGCCCAACTCACGTTGGCTGTGATTGGCCACGGTCCCCTTACGACGTGGCGAGCTTCGGGGTCACTTCCTGGGGTCGTGGTGGAGTTCTGCCATTACTCGTACGGCACATTGCATTAAAGCGTGTTATTTTGTTTTTTAAACATTATACTTATTTACACTTTGATGCTGGCGCTAAATGTACCACGTGGTGCAGCTGTTGCTCACCGTGGTGGCACTGCCCTTGTACTGGTCGCCACCTTTAGGCGTCGTTCTATGCTTCGACACTGGTCCAGAGGCTAGGGGGGGGGGGGGCCCGTCCATAAATGACGTCACGCGATTTTTGACCCCCCCCTCCGCCCCCTCAAATATGACGTCACAACAACCGCCAGTCGCCACCAAGTGGTGGTGACGTCACCACGGTGCCTGTGCCAGGCTACGTGCACGTTGAGGCCACGTGAAGTGTCCAACTGACCCCCCCCCCCGCCCCGCTGGTAGGAAGGTCAAGAGAGAGACCCTGCAGCACGTGACACGGGTCACCCACTGAGATGGACTGGGAGATGCACCACCGCCATCAGAGCCACCACCACCATCAGAGCCACCACCACCACCATAATCAGAGCTACCACCACCATCAGAGCCACCACCACCATCATCAGAGCCACCACCACCACCACCATCATCATCAGAGCCACCACCACCACCATCATCAGAGCCACCACCACCACCACCAGAGCCACCACCACCATCAGAGCCACCACCATCAGAGCCACCACCACCACCATCAGAGCCACCACCACCAGAGCCACCACCACCACCAGAACTACCGCAACCATCAGAGCCACCACCACCACCAGAGCCACCACCACCACCAGCACCACCACCACCACCAGCACCACCACCAGAACTACCGCAACCATCCGAGCCACCAGCAAGCGTGTGCCTCACCGTCCATGATGGTGAGGGAGAAGTTGAAGGAGCCCACGGCCTCTAGGAGGTCAGAGAAGTCCTCCTGCTGGGGCAGCAGATCCTTCTCGAAGCTCACGGAGCCTCGCCTGGCCGGGCGGCGGTAGCGGTGGTGGTGGTGGCAACCACCATGCACACAGCACACACACACACCACCATGGGGAGGGGGCGTGGCAATGTGGGGGGAAGGCGTGGCAATGGGGGGGGGAGGCGTGGCAATGCGGGGGGGAGGCGTGGCAATGCGGGGGGGAGGCGTGGCAATGCGGGGGGGGAGGCGTGGCAATGCGGGGGGGGAGGCGTGGCAATGTGGGCGGGAGGCGTGGCAATGCGGGGGGGAGGCGTGGCAATGCGGGGGGGAGGGCGTGCCAATGCGGGGGGCGTGCCAATGCGGGGGGCGTGCCAATGCGGGGGGCGTGCCAATGCGGGGGGCGTGCCAATGCGGGGGGCGTGCCAATGCGGGGGGAGGCGTGGCAATGGGGGGGGCGTGACAGTGCGGGGGGGGGGAGGCGTGGCAATGCGGGGGGGGAGGCGTGACAATGTGGGGGGCGTGACAATGTAGGGGGGGGGCCCCCGGAGAGCTCCCTATTGGTTGGTGTAGGAGGAGTGGGAGGAGTCTCGTCCCCTCACCTTGGGTAGTCGCACTCCACCGAGAAGTTGAACGCCTCGTCGCCCTCCAGCCCGCCCACGGGCACGTGGTAGAAGGGGTTCGAGTAGACGATGCTCTGATTGGTCAGCTGCCGGTGGGGTGGGGGGAGGAGCGGTGGGTGTAGCGGTCAGCGCCACGAACCCAGGCCAACACCACCGGTGACCATTGCCCGAACCGGTCAAGGGGCATCCCCCCCTAGGTCGACTCGGCCTTAAATGAGTAGCTGGTGCTGTGACGAGTAGTAATCAATCACCACTGGGGGGGGGGGGGGGGGGAGGGGGGGAAGACAAAGGCGGCCGGGCGTGGTTGCTGGCCACCCACCACCCACTCGTGCCGGCCTTCATTAGGTGGTGGAAGGTTGTTATTAACCAGCTAAAGCCTTAACTGGTTGTGGTCGTTAACTAGTAGATTGGTTTCCTAGTTACTTTAACCCTTCTTGTCCAACACTCAGCTTCCCACTTCAACCCACACCCCCCCTACTCTCTCTCTCTCTCGCCCCCCTTTCTTACCCAAACAGCCTCTTGCCACGGCAGATTTATCGCCCAATTCACCATTTTTCTTGCCGTGGGCGTGCCACAATGATGAGGCTTTGCTTTGTGGCGCGATTCGTTTCATTTCGTTTCATTCATACCCACGCGACTTCGCTGCCGATATATAAAATCGGGCGCTTGATTGGAGCGGCTATCGTTTGTGACGTTCAAAAAGAGACCGGGCAGAGGAGCCAATGGTGGAGCCAGGATTTTCAGGTAGGGGGTGGGAGGGAGTGGGGGTGTGTGACGGGACAACCCCTCCAGCAATGACAAATGATAGAGGAGTTGTTTAGTAAGTAAGGAGTTGATAATTGGTTTTTTTACCCTTTTATCTGGCAACTAAACTGACACCTTGTTTACAATGAGTCGTGTTTACATTGCGTTCCGACCGCAGGTATTGTGGTCAATGTAAACACGACTCCTTGTAAAAAAATGTGGCAGTTTTGTTGCCAGATAAAAGGGTAAAAACCAATCATCATATTTTGTTACCGGCAAATGAGGTTTCCAATGGTGTAAATGCTTGACCCCGAGCTCTCTTACTCTGATGGTGCCATTGTCTTTGAGTTGTGTGACGCCTTTTGGCGTCTTCTGGTCCAACACCATGTGAGACGAAGCCTCTAAAGAAAGCCGTCTCGGGTGTGGACCAATCAACTTCAAGGACAGTGCCACATACATTATCAGAGTTTGTTGTTATTTTTTTGTTTGCGTTTCGACCCCAGGTATCGTGGTCAATGTAAACACGACTCCTTGTAAAAAAGGCGTCAGTATTGTTGCCAGATAAAAGGGTAAAAAACCAATTATCATATTTTGTTACCGGCAAATGAGGTTTCCCAGTGGTGTAAATGCTTGACCCCGAGCTCTCATACTCTGATGGTGCATTGCCTTTGAGTTGTGCGACGCCTTTTGGCATCTTCTGGTCCAACACCCACGTGAGACTTAAGGCCTCTAAAGAAAAGCCGTCTCGGGTGTGGACCAATCAACTTCAAGGACAGTGCCACATACATTATCAGAGTTGTTATTTTGTGTTTGCGTTCCGACCCCAGGTATTGTGGTCAATGTAAACACGACTCCTTGTATATAAAAAAAGGTGTCAGTTTTGTTGCCAGATAAAAGGGTAAAAAAAAAACAATTCTCATATTTTGTTACTGGCAAATGAGGTTTCCAATGGTGAAGTAAGGAGTTGTTAGCGAGTAAGGAGTTGTTAGCGAGTAAGGAGGTGCTAGTAAGTAAGGAGTTGCTAGTAAATGAGTTGTTAGTAAGGAGTTGTTAGGAGTTGCTAGTAAGTAAGGAGTTGCTAGTAAGTAAGGAGTTGCTAGTGAGTAAGGAGTTGTTAGCGAGTAAGGAGTTGTTAGCGAGTAAGGAGTTGTTAGTAAGTAAGGAGTTGTCAGTAAGCAAGGAGTTGTCAGTAAGGAGTTGCTAGTAAGCAAGGAGTTATTAGTAAGGAGCTATTGGTAAGTAAGGAGTTGTTAGTAAGTGAGGAGTTGTTAAGGAGTTAGTTAGTAAGGAGTTGCTAGTAAGCGAGGGCTTGTCCCTTGCTTTTTAATCCGACGCGTGTACGGCGACGATGGCGTAGCCACCGACCGAGGGTGGAATTGCGAACCTCGTTGTTAACGGTCGCCATCGCGCTCCCTGAAGGCGTCGATGCCTTCAGGACGTCGTGGACTCTGTAGACGCAACTGCGCACAATTCTGCGAGCCGCTGATAACAACCGCTTTGCCGTTACTTACCGCCAATTATGGGACTCTGACTGTTGTCCTATCATCTCGGGGTCCCTGGTGCGTAATGAAATGCTGCACACAGTGGCAGTGGCAAAATGCCGATTTATTACTAATTAATAAATATATTTAAAGTCAAAATTTGCCTGCGGATTTGTGTGTGTGTGTGTGCGCGTGTTCGCACGCTAGCGAAGGATTTGGCTCTCCAACGCTGGGGTTGGAGTGAAATAAAAAAAATAGCCAGGCACCACGCCGTGAGCAAGCGCCATTCCTCTTTCACATCCGTCAACTTTAACTTATTTTAATTAGCGATTTTAGCGTGCTTCTTATTATTTATCAATGACGCGTGCACGACCATACCAACTCGCGCGCCTTTGGTGGCGGTGGGGGGGGGGGGGGGGGGGACGTTTTAGTTCACGTTAAAAGCGCTATTTAAAAAAAAAAACACTAAACGCTGACATGAATTCTTCACTGTGATGTCCCCCCTCCACCCCGATGCGTGCAGTTACTACTATACAGTCGCTAGATGCTACCACCATAGGCGCTTGATATTAGTGCAGAGCGGCCAGAGAGATCGTGGCTGGGGGGGGAGGGGGGGGGTAGCAGCCTGGCCCCAGCCTGCCAAGGTGCCACCTCGGCCGGCTGGACAATCTAGGCGAGGCTGGAGGCTCTGCACGGGACTAGGCCTCACCACGCCACTCTGTCAGGCGAGTACTTTGTGTGCTATAGAGTCGCTAAATACTGCTGTAGAGTCGGCATGTACTACTGTAGTGATAGCAGGTACCACCAGTCAGTATACACTGCTGTAGTCATAGCAGGTACCACCAGTCGGTATACACTGCTGTAATCATAGCAGGTACCACCAGTCGGTATACACTGCTGTAATCATAGCGGGTACCACCAGTCGGTATACACTGCTGTAATCATAGCAGGTACCACCAGTCGGTATACACTGCTGTAATCATAGCGGGTACCACCACAGTATGCACTTCTGTAATCATAGCAGGCACCACCACGGTCAGTACACACTGCTGTAATCATAGCAGGTACCACCAGTCAGTATGCACTGCTGTTATCATAGCAGGTACCACCACAGTTAGTATACACTACTGTAATCATAGCAGGTACCACCAGTCAGTATACACTGCTGTAATCATAGCAGGTACCACCAGTCGGTATACACTGCTGTAATCATAGCGGGTACCACCACAGTATGCACTTCTGTAATCATAGCAGGCACCACCACGGTCAGTACACACTGCTGTAATCATAGCAGGTACCACCAGTCAGTATGCACTGCTGTAATCATAGCAGGTACCACCACAGTTAGTATACACTACTGTAATCATAGCAGGTACCACCAGTCAGTATACACTACTGTAATCATAGCAGGTACCACCAGTCAGTATACACTACTGTAATCATAGCAGGTACCACTAGTCAGTATACAGTGCTGTAATCATAGCAGGTACCACCACAGTCAGTATGCACTGCTGTAATCATAGCAGGCACCACCACAGTCAGTATGCACTGCTGTAATCATAGCAGGTACCACCACAGTCGGTACACACTGCTGTAATCATAGCAGGTACCAACACAGTCAGTACACTGCTGTAATCATAGCGGGTACCACCACAGTCAGTACACACTGCTGTAATCATAGCAGGTACCACCACAGTATGCACTGCTGTAATCATAGCAGGTACCACCACAGTCAGTATACACTGCTGTAATCATAGCAGGCACCACCACAGTCGGTACACACTGCTGTAATCATAGCAGGTACCACCACCAGTCAGTACACACTGCTGTAATCATAGCAGGCACCACCACAGTCAGTATTACACTGCTGTAATCACAGCAGGTACCACCACAGTCGGTACACACTGCTGTAATCACAGCAGGTACCACCGCAATCGGTATACACTGCTGTAATCATAGCAGGTACCACCACAGTATACACTGCTGTAATCACAGCAGGTACCACCACAGTCAGTATACACTGCTGTAATCACAGCAGGTACCACCACATTACGCACTGCTGTTAGATTGAGTAGTTTCGAAGTATTTTTTTTGGGGGGGGCCCGGGCAATGCCTGGTATACAAGCTACCTAATAATCATCCCTAAATGATCCCATCGAAATCCCTCATTTCGATCGCATCATTGCGAGGGAGGAGGGAGGGGCACGTGCCACCACACACCCAGTGCCAACAGCTATTATATTAGCAGCTCAGATTAGAGGGGGTGTAGTGGTGTGGTGGGTGTAGTGGTGTGGTGGGTGTAGTGGTGTGGTGGGTGTAGTGGTGTGGTGGGTGTAGTGGTGTGGTGGGTGTAGTGGTGTGGTGGGTGTAGTGGTGTGGTGGGTGTAGTGGTGTGGTGGGTGTAGTGGTGTGGTGGGTGTAGTGGTGTGGTGGGTGTAGTGGTGTGGTGGGTGTAGTGGTGTGGTGTGGTGGGTGTAGTGGTGTGGTGTGGTGGGTGTAGTGGTGTGGTGTGGTGGGTGTAGTGGTGTGGTGTGGTGGGTGTAGTGGTGTGGTGTGGTGGGTGTAGTGGTGTGGTGTGGTGGGTGTAGTGGTGTGGTGGGTGTAGTGGTGTGGTGGGTGTAGTGGTGTGGTGGGTGTAGTGGTGTGGTGGGTGTAGTGGTGTGGTGGGTGTAGTGGTGTGGTGGGTGTAGTGGTGTGGTGGGTGTAGTGGTGTGGTGGGTGTAGTGGTGTGGTGGGTGTAGTGGTGTGGTGGGTGTAGTGGTGTGGTGGGTGTAGTGGTGTGGTGGGTGTAGTGGTGTGGTGGGTGGGTGGGTGGCCTTACCTGGTCAATTAATTACACCACCACGCACACATTAGCTAGAACTTTCCCGACGCCCAGCACAACATTGAGGGCGGCGAGTGGTTCACTCACCGCCCTCGTACTGCCGCAGTCGAGGAGCCCGTAGTCGAAGACCACCACGACGAAGGGGTGGCCCGGCTCCTTGGAGGTGAACCCGCAGGCGCGAGACGGCGCCCCCAGGTGGAGCGACGTCTCGTCCACGGGGATGCCCGTGGCGAAGATGTCGAGCGACACGCGCAGCACGAAGCGCCACTCGGAGCAGTCCAGGCTCATGGAGAGCCTCGGGTCGGAGCGGGGCGACGCGGCGGGGAGGGCGGCGTGGGCGGCTGGGGTGGGGGGAGGGGTGGTGAGAGGGTGTATGGTGGGTGGATGGTGGGTGGGTGAGTGGGTGGATGAGAGGGTGGTTGAGAGGGTGGTCGAGAGGGTGGTCGAGAGGGTGGTCGAGAGGGTGGTCGAGAGGGTGGTCGAGAGGGTGGTCGAGAGGGTGGTCGAGAGGGGGGGATGGTGGGTGGGTGGGTGAGAGGGATGGTGGGTGGGTGAGCGGGATGGTGGGTGGGTGAGCGGGATGGTGGGTGGGTGAGCGGGATGGTGGGTGGGTGAGTGGGTGGATGAGAGGGGGGGGATGGTGGGTGAGTGGGTGAGAGGGATGGTTGGTGGGTGAGAGGGATGGTGGGTGGGTGAGAGGGATGGTGGGTGGGTGAGAGGGATGGTGGGTGGGTGAGAGGAGGGATGGTGGGTGGGTGAGAGGAGGGATGGTGGGTGGGTGAGAGGAGGGATGGTGGGTGGGTGAGAGGGATGGTGGGTGGGTGAGAGGGATGGTTGGTGGGTGAGAGGGATGGTGGGTGGGTGAGAGGGATGGTGGGTGGGTGAGAGGGATGGTGGGTGGGTGAGCGGGATGGTGGGTGGGTGAGCGGGATGGTGGGTGGGTGAGTGGGTGGATGAGAGGGGGGGATGGTGGGTGAGTGGGTGAGAGGGATGGTTGGTGGGTGAGAGGGATGGTGGGTGGGTGAGAGGAGGGATGGTGGGTGAGTGGGTGAGAGGAGGGATGGTGTGTGGGTGAGAGGGATGGTTGGTGGGTGAGAGGGATGGTGGGTGGGTGAGTGAGAGGGGTGGTGGGTGGGTGAGGTGGGGGGGATGGTGGGTGGGTGAGGTGGTGGGTGGGTGAGAGGGATGGTGGGTCGGTGGGAGATACAAAGACGGACGAGGTGAAGGGGAGGAGTCGCCACGAGCCCCAAGCCACAACGACTGAACTCGCCACTCGGGTGTAGGAGGTTCATGGCCCAACGTCGAGCCGACGTTGGGGGAACGTCTTTTACCAACGTAGAGCCGACGTTGGTAACCGACGATCCCCCCAACGTCCATCCAACGTTGGAGACCGACGATCCCCCCAACGTCGGAGACCGACGTTCCCCCAACGTTCATCCAACGTTGGTAAACGACCTTCCCCCAACGTCCATCCAACGTTGGTAACCGACTTTCCCCCAACGTCCATCTAACGTTGGTAAACGACCTTCCCCCAACGTTGGTAAGCGACCTTCCACCAACGTCCATCCAACGTTGGTAACCGACCTTCCCCCAACGTTGGTAAGCGACCTTCCACCAACGTCCATCCAACGTTGGTAACCGACCTTCCCCCAACGTCCATCCAACGTTGGAGACCGACTTTCCCCCCCAACGTCCATCCAACGTTGGTTAACCGACTTTCCCCCCCCCCAACGTCCATCCAACGTTGGAGACCGACTTTCCCCCCCAACGTCCATCCAACGTTGGTTGACCGACTTTCCCCCCGCCAACGTCCATCCAACGTTGGAGACCGATCTTCCCCCAACGTCCATCCAACGTTGGTTGACCGACTTTCCCCCCGCCAACGTCCATCCAACGTTGGAGACCGACTTTCCCCCCAACGTCTATCCAACGTTGGTTAACCGACTTTCCCCCCCCCCAACGTCCATCCAACGTTGGAGACCGACCTATCCCCGACGTCCAGGCACACGTGTACGGCGATGGATGGAGCCAGTGAACGCGACCAAGCTCAAACTAAAACGCGGTTCACCGACCTTTGCTCATCGTCCACACGAGCAGGGCCCACGGCAGCGAACCGGCCGAGGCCATTTCACTTCCAGCGAGCGAGCGAGCGAGGGTGGTAATCTGGTCCCCAGTGACAACGCCACACAGACACAGGGAGGGAGAGAGAGAGAGGGAGGGAGAGATAGCCACGGGATGCGTGTGGGGTGGTAGGAGCGTTCCACCACGCCGCCCTATATAGACTGGCGTCTCACGACTGGTGGAACCGGCTCTCAACGAGATGATTCGACGTCAGCCTAACGCACGCACGCGCACACACGCACGCGCCTGTCAATTAGCACACACACACACACACCTGTGAATTAACACACACACACACCTGTGAATTAACACACACACACACACCTGTGCATTCACACACACAACCACTCAACCACCCAACCACTCAGCCACATTACAAATACACTCACCCACTCACCCAACTACTCACCCACACACTCACCCACTCCCTCGCCCATCCACTCAACCGCTCACCCACCCACTCACCCACCCACCCACTCACCCACATACTCACCCAATCACCCACATACTCACCCACCCGGCCACCCACTCAACCACCCACTGAGCCACTCACCCACCCACTGACCCGCTCACCCATACACTCACTCACCCACCCACTCGCCCACCCACCCACCCACTCACCCACCCGCCCACCCACTCACCCACATACTCACCTACTCACCCACATACTCACCCACTCACCCACACATTCACCCGCCCAACCACCCACTCACTCACTCACCCACCTACACACTCACCCACTGACCCACAAACTCACCCACCCACTCACCCGCCCACCCACTCACCCACCCACTAAGCCACTCACCCACCCACTGACCCGCCCACCCACCCACCCACCCACTCACCCACACACTCACTCACCCACCACTCACTCACCCACCACTCACCCACCCACACACTCACCCACCCACTCACCCACCCACACACTCACCCACCCACACACTCACCCACCCACTCACCCACCCACCCACCCACTCACCCACCCACTCACCCACCCACACACTCACCCACCCACACACTCACCCACCCACACACTCACCCACCCACACACTCACCCACCCACCCACTCACCCACCTACTCACCCACCCACACACTCACCCACCCACACACTCACCCACCCACACACTCACCCACCCACTCACCCACCCACCCACCCACTCACCCACCTACTCACCCACCCACACACTCACCCACCCACACACTCACCCACCCACTCACCCACCCACACACTCACCCATCCACTCACCCACCCACCCACCCACTCACCCACCCACTCACCCACCCACCCACACACTCACCCACCCACACACTCACCCACCCACACAGTCACCCACCCACTCACCCACCCACTGACCCACCCACCCACTCACCCACCCACTGACCCACCCACCCACTCACCCACCCACTCACCCACCCACCCACCCACTCACCCACCCACTCACCCACCCACCCACCCACTCACACACCCACCCACTCACCCACCCACTCACTCACACACTCACCCACCCACCCACACACTCACCCACCCACCCACCCACTCACCCACCTACTCACCCACCCACACACTCACCCACCCACACACTCACCCACCCACACACTCACCCACCCACCCACTCACCCACCCACCCACTCACCCACACACTCACCCACCCACACACTCACCCACCCACACACTCACCCACTGACCCACTCACCCACACACTCACCCACCCACTCACCCACCCACACACTCACCCACCCACACACTCACCCACCCACACACTCATCCACACACCACTCACCCACCTACCCAGCTACATACTCACTCACCCACCACTCACCCACTCACCTACTCACACACCCACCCACTCACCCACCCACTCACTCACACACTCACCCACCCACCCACCCACTCACCCACCCACACACTCACCCACCCACCCACCCACTCACCCACCTACTCACCCACCCACACACTCACCCACCCACACACTCACCCACCCACACACTCACCCACCCACACACTCACCCACTGACCCACTCACCCACACACTCACCCACCCACTCACCCACCCACACACTCACCCACCCACACACTCACCCACCCACACACTCACCCACCCACACACTCATCCACACACCACTCACCCACCTACCCAGCTACATACTCACTCACCCACCACTCACCCACTCACCTACTCACACACCCACCCACTCACCCACCCACTCACTCACACACTCACCCACCCACCCACCCACTCACCCACCCACACACTCACCCACCCACCCACCCACTCACCCACCCACCCACCCACTCACCCACCTACTCACCCACCCACACACTCACCCACCCACACACTCACCCACCCACCCACTCACCCACCCACCCACTCACCCACCTACTCACCCACCACACATTCAGCCTGAATGTGTTCACAACCGGCAGCAGATGCCCCCTATCGGCGAGGTCGCGCGTTCAGTCGGCGTACAGAAGAGAGGGCATGGCCGTGGCTGTCAGCACGGGCTGAGCCAGTGGGTGGGGGGTGGCACGTGCCCCCCCCCCCCCACGGCCCCCCACGCCCCCCACCCTAATGATCCGATCAAAATCCCTAATTTTGATCGGATCATTGGGGTTTATTAGGAATCAATCGGCAATCTGAAACCCCCCACTGCCACCGGGGAGCATATTATCACGTGCCGGGGACTCTATGAGATGATAGGACATAATTGGCGATAAATCACGGCAAAGCAAGCCCTTACTTTTTGATTTAAAGCTTTCGTGACTGCAGTGATTCATATTCTTAGCTCTTTCGGTAAAGTCACCACGTTGAAGGGAAACAATAAAATAATAAAATATATATTAAACAATAAAAAATATATAGGAATAGGTTTTACCCTTTTAACTGGCACAAAAACTGACACCTTTATTCAAGGCATCATGTTTGCAATGACCACAACACAAGCAGTCAATATGCAAACAAAAAGAGACAACTCTGATAATAATATTGGCACTGTCCTTGAATTTGATTGGTCCACACCCGAGACAGCTTTTCTTAGAGCCCCTTAAGTCTCCACTGGTGTTGGGCCAGAAGACGCCAAAAGGCGTACAACTCAAAAACAGCGCACCATCAGAGTTATTGAGGGCTCGGGGTGAGCATTTACATTATGAGACCTCTTTTGCCAGAAACAAGATATAGGAATAGGTTTTACCCTTTTAACTGGCACAGTTTTTGTGCCAGTTAAAAGGGTAAAACCTATTCCTATATCTTGTTTCTGGCAAAGGAGGTCTCATAAAAATAAAATATATATATTTTATTATTTTATTGTTTCCCTTCAACGTGACTTTATCGAAATAGCAAAGAATATAAGTCCTTACTTACTAACAACTCTATAATTTTTCATTGCTGGAGGGTTTGCTCCCCGCCCACCTGAATATCCTTGCTCCGTCATTGTCGCGGTGTAAGGACTTTGAGTGACAGGCCAGGGAGCTTCAAAGCGCGCAGCCGACGATTGGTGGTGAGACTTCTCCTGCAAGAGCCGGGGCTGACGATGAGAACACGCACACACACAGACACACACAGACACATACAGACACACACAGACACATACACACACACAGACACACACAGACACACAGACACACACAGACACACACACAGACATACACACAGACACACACACAGACACATACAGACACACACACATACACACACAGACACATACAGACACACACAGACACATACAGACACACACAGACACATACAGACACACACAGACACATACAGACATACACACAGACACACACAGACACATACAGACATACACACAGACACACACAGACACACACAGACACATACAGACACACACAGACACATACAGACACACACACACACACACAGACAAAGAACAAAGAACAAAGATCCCCCGTATAGCCTTAACAGACTGTAGGGGCAAGTGCTGTTAGCGAGCACCTATGAAGGCCGGAACGGTACACGAGGGGGTGGGTGGCCAGCACCACGCCCGACCGCCTTTGTCTCCCTAGTGGCAATGTTTACACACCGCACCAAGTACTCATTTGAGGCTGAGTCGACCTAGGGGAGGCCCGGGACCGGTTCAGATAATCGTCACTGGTGTTGGCCGTGAGCGGGAATCGAACCCGAGTCGCCAGGTTCATAGCGCAGCGCGCTAACCGCTACACTACCGCTCCCCACACAGACAAAGAACACAGACACACACAAACACACACACACACAGACACACAAAAGACAAAGATCACCCGTATAGCCTTAACAGACTGTAGGGGCAAGTGCTGTTAGCGAGCACCTATGAAGGCCGGAACGGTACACGAGGGGGTTGGTGGCCAGCACCACGCCCGACCGCCTTTGTCTCCCTAGTGGCAATGTTTACACACCGCACCAGGTACTCATTTGAGGCTGAGTCGATCTAGGGGAAGTCACGACAGCTTTAAATAAAAAAATATTGTTTTATAATTTTTATTATTGTATTGTTTCCCTTCTACGTGGCGGTGACTTTACCCAAAGAACCAAGAATATTAATCCCTGCAGTCACGACAGCTTTAAATCAAAATAAAATTATTGTTTTATATTTTTATTATTTTAATGTTTTTCCGTATCTACGTGGCGGTGACTTTACCCAAAGAACCAAGAATATTAATCACTGCATTCACGAAAGCTTTAAATCAAAATAAAATTATTGTTTTATAATTTTTATGATTTTAATGTTTTTCCGTATCTACGTGGTGGTGACTTTACCCAAAGAACCAAGAATATTAATCACTGCATTCACGACAGCTTTAAATCAAAATAAAATTATTGTTTTATATTTTTATTATTTTATTGTTTCCGTATCTACGTGGTGGTGACTTTACCCAAAGAACCAAGAATATTAATCACTGGATTCACGAAAGCTTTAAATCAAAATAAAATTATTGTTTTATAATTTTTATTATTTTATTGTTTCCGTATCTACGTGGCAGTGACTTTACCCAAAGGACCAAGAATATTAATCACTGCATTCACGACAGCTTTAAATCAAAATAAAATTATTGTTTTATATTTTTATTATTTTATTGTTTTTCCGTATCTACGTGGTGGTGACTTTACCCAAAGAACCAAGAATATTATTCACTGCATTCACGAAAGCTTTAAATCAAAATAAAATTATTGTTTTATAATTTTTATGATTTTATTGTTTTTCCGTATCTACGTGGCGGTGACTTTACCCAAAGGACCAAGAATATTAATCACTGCATTCACGACAGCTTTAAATCAAAATAAAATTATTGTTTTATATTTTTATTATTTTATTGTTTCCGTATCTACGTGGTGGTGACTTTACCCAAAGAACCAAGAATATTATTCACTGCATTCACGAAAGCTTTAAATCAAAATAAAATTATTGTTTTATATTTTTATTATTTTATTGTTTCCCTTCTACGTGGCGGTGACTTTACCCAAAGAACCAAGAATATTAATCCCTGCAGTCACGACAGCTTTAAATCAAAATAAAATTATTGTTTTATATTTTTATTATTTTAATGTTTTTCCGTATCTACGTGGCGGTGACTTTACCCAAAGAACCAAGAATATTAATCACTGCATTCACGAAAGCTTTAAATCAAAATAAAATTATTGTTTTATAATTTTTATGATTTTAATGTTTTTCCGTATCTACGTGGTGGTGACTTTACCCAAAGAACCAAGAATATTAATCACTGCATTCACGACAGCTTTAAATCAAAATAAAATTATTGTTTTATATTTTTATTATTTTATTGTTTCCGTATCTACGTGGTGGTGACTTTACCCAAAGAACCAAGAATATTAATCACTGCAGTCACGACAGCTTTAAATCAAAATAAAATTATTGTTTTATAATTTTTATTATTTTATTGTTTCCGTATCTACGTGGTGGTGACTTTACCCAAAGAACCAAGAATATTAATCACTGGATTCACGAAAGCTTTAAATCAAAATAAAATTATTGTTTTATAATTTTTATTATTTTATTGTTTCCGTATCTACGTGGCAGTGACTTTACCCAAAGGACCAAGAATATTAATCACTGCATTCACGACAGCTTTAAATCAAAATAAAATTATTGTTTTATATTTTTATTATTTTATTGTTTTTCCGTATCTACGTGGTGGTGACTTTACCCAAAGAACCAAGAATATTATTCACTGCATTCACGACAGCTTTAAATCAAATCAAATTATTGTTTTATATTTTTATTATTTTATTGTTTCCGTATCTACGTGGTGGTGACTTTACCCAAAGAACCAAGAATATTATTCACTGCATTCACGAAAGCTTTAAATCAAAATAAAATTATTGTTTTATATTTTTATTATTTTATTGTTTTTCCGTATCTACGTGGCGGTGACTTTACCCAAAGAACCAAGAATATTAATCACTGCATTCACGAAAGCTTTAAATCAAAACACGTTTCTACTTAATTAAATAGACTTTGTTAGTAAATGTGCTATCCTACAACATCAGAGTTGTATCGCCACGTTATTCACGCACTACAATGTGACAATAGTTTAAAGCGATTTGAAGCGCAGTTTTATTTATTTATTTTTTGGGGTGGTAGGATGGGGGGGAGCAGAGCTTTGTGACGTCATTTTTATTGTTGTGACGTCATGTGACGAAGTTGAGAGGGGGGAGAGGGGCGGAGTCAAAAATCTTCCAAAATCGCGTGACGTCATTTATGGACGTGCCCCCCTATAGATAAGATAAGAGACAGGGTGGGGCCAGAGAGGGGGTTTATCGATCTAACACCACCCCATCCCACCCCCCCGTAACGCTCCGGTGGTAGACACGTGACCGAAGCTATTCCTGGCGTTGTTGGGTGTTTTTTTATGTATTAATTATTAATTTATATTCTTCAAATAACATGGGTTACAGTTCCGGTACAGGTTCCTGGACAATCCGGGATTGTTTGCAAGCCCGCTTACACATTCACTCGTCCAGCCACTCACCCACTCACTCACCTAGTCACTCACCCACTCACTCACTCATTCACCCACTCAATCACTCACCCACCCACTCATCCAGCCACTCACCCACTCACTCACCTAGTCACTCACCCACTCACTCACCCACCCACTCACTCACCCACTCACTCACTCACCCACTCACCCACTCACTCACTCATCCACCCACTCACCCACTCACCCACCCACTCACTCACCTAGTCACTCACCCGCTCACTCACCCAGGTACTCACCCAGCCACTCACCCAGCCACTCACCCAGCCACTCACTCACTCACCTAGCCACTCACCCAGCCACTCACCCACTCACCCAGTCACTCACCCACTCACCCAGCCACTCACCCACTCACCCACTTACTCACCCACTCACCCAGCCACTCACCCACTCACCCACTCACTCACCCAGCCACTCACCCACTTACTCACCTAGTTACTCACCCACTCACTCACACAGCCACTCACCCACTCACTCACCCAGCCACTCACCCAGCCACTCACCCACTTACTCACCCAATCACTCACCCAGCCACTCACCCACTCACTCACCTAGTCACTCACCCACTCACTCACCCAGGCACTCACCCAGCCACTCACCCACTCACCCAGCCACTCACCCAGCCACTCACCCACTCACCCAGCCACTCACCCACTCACCCAGCCACTCACCCACTCACCCAGCCACTCACCCACTCACCCAGCCACTCACTCACTCACCCAACCACTCACCCACTCACTCACTCACTCACCCACTCACCCAATCACCCACTCACTCACTCACTCACCCACTCACTCACCCAGCCACCCACTCAATCACCCACTCACTTACCCAGCCACTCACCCACTCACTCACCCAGCCACTCACCCATCCACTCACCCACTCACCCAGCCACTGACCCACCCACTCATCCAGCCACTCACCCACCCACTCACCCACTCACTCACCCAGCCACTCACCCACTCACTCACCCAGCCACTCACCCACTCACTCACCCAGCCACTCACCCAATCACCCACTCACTCACTCACCCACTCACTCACCCAGCCACCCACTCAATCACCCACTCACTCACTCACTCACCCACTCACCCACGCACCCAGCCACTCACCCAGCCACTCACCCAGTCACTCATCCAGCCACTCACTCACCCACCCAGAGACTCAAGCACTCACTCAACCAGCCACTCACTCACCCATCCAGCTACTCACTCACTCACTCAGTCACTCACCCACTCACTCACTCACTCACCCACTGACTCATCCAGCCACTCACCCACTCAGTCACCCAACCACTCACCCACTCACCCACTCACTCACCTAGTCACTCACCCACTCACTCACCCAGCCACTCACCCAGCCACTCACCCACTCACCCAGCCACTCACCCACTCACCCAGCCACTCACCCAGCCACTCAGCCACTCACCCACTCACTCACCTAGTCACTCACCCACTCACTCACCCAGCCACTCACCCAGCCACTCACCCACTCACCCAGCCACTCACCCACTCACCCAGCCACTCACCCAGCCACTCAGCCACTCACCCACTCACCCAGCCACTCACCCACTTACTCACCCACTCACCCAGCCACTCACCCACTCACCTACTCACTCACCCAGCCACTCACCCACTTACTCATCTAGTCACTCACCCACTCACTCACACAGCCACTCACCCACTCACTCACGCAGCCACTCACCCAGCCACTCACCCACTTACTCACCCACTCACTCACCCAGCCACTCACCCACTCACCCAGCCACTCACCCACTCACCCAGCCACTCACCCACTCACCCAGCCACTCACTCACTCACCCAGCCACTCACCCACTCACTCACCCAGCCACTCACCCAGCCACTCACCCACTTACTCACCCACTCACTCACCCAGCCACTCACCCAGTCAGTCACCCACTCACTCACCCAGCCACTCAGCCACTCACCCAGCCACTCACCCAGGCACTCACCCACTCACTCACTCAGCCACTCACCCACTCACTCACCCAGGCACTCACTCACTCACTCAGTCACTCACTCACTCACTCACCCAGGCACTCACCCACTCACTCAGCCACTCACTCACTCAGTAACTCACCCACTCACTCACTCACTCACCCACTCACTTACCCAGCCACTCACCCACTCACTCACCCAGCCACTCACCCATCCACTCACCCACTCACCCAGCCACTGACCCACCCACTCATCCAGCCACTCACCCACCCACTCACCCACTCACTCACCCAGCCACTCACCCACTCACTCACCCAGCCACTCACCCAATCACCCACTCACTCACTCACCCACTCACTCACCCAGCCACCCACTCAATCACCCACTCACTCACTCACTCACCCACTCACCCACGCACCCAGCCACTCACCCAGCCACTCACCCAGTCACTCATCCAGCCACTCACTCACCCATCCAGCTACTCACTCACTCACTCAGTCACTCACCCACTCACTCACTCACTCACCCACTGACTCATCCAGCCACTCACCCACTCAGTCACCCAACCACTCACCCACTCACCCACTCACTCACCTAGTCACTCACCCACTCACTCACCCAGCCACTCACCCAGCCACTCACCCACTCACCCAGCCACTCACCCACTCACCCAGCCACTCACCCAGCCACTCAGACACTCACCCACTCACAAAGCCACTCACTCACTCACCCAGCCACTCACCCACTCACCTACTCACTCACCCAGCCACTCACCCACTTACTCACCTAGTCACTCACCCACTCACTCACACAGCCACTCACCCACTCACTCACGCAGCCACTCACCCAGCCACTCACCCACTTACTCACCCACTCACTCACCCAGCCACTCACCCACTCACCCAGCCACTCACCCACTCACCCAGCCACTCACCCACTCACCCAGCCACTCACTCACTCACTCACCCAGCCACTCACCCACTCACTCATCCAGCCACTCACCCAGCCACTCACCCACTTACTCACCCACTCACTCACCCAGCCACTCACCCAGTCAGTCACCCACTCACTCACCCAGCCACTCAGCCACTCACCCAGCCACTCACCCAGGCACTCACCCACTCACTCACTCAGTCACTCACTCACTCACCCAGGCACTCACCCACTCACTCAGCCACTCACTCACTCAGTCACTCACCCACTCACTCACTCACTCACCCACTCACTTACCCAGCCAATCACCCAGCCACTCACCCATCCACTCACCCACTCACCCAGCCACTGACCCACCCACTCATCCAGCCACTCACCCACCCACTCACCCACTCACTTACCCAGCCACTCACCCACTCACTCACCCAGCCACTCACCCAATCACCCACTCACTCACTCACCCACTCACTCACCCAGCCACCCACCCAATCACCCACTCACTCACTCACTCACGCACCCAGCCACTCACCCAGCCACTCACCCAGTCACTCATCCAGCCACTCACTCACCCACCCAGAGACTCAAGCACTCACTCAACCAGCCACTCACTCACTCATCCAGCTACTCACTCACTCACTCAGTCACTCACCCACTCACTCACTCACTCACCCACTGACTCATCCAGCCACTCACCCACTCACTCACCCAGCCACTCACCCACTCACCCACTCACTCACCTAGTCACTCACCCACTCACTCACCCAAGCACTCACCCAGCCACTCACCCAGCCACTCACCCACTCACCCAGCCACTCACCCACTCACCCAGCCACTCACCCACTCACCCAGCCACTCAGCCACTCACCCACTCACCCAGCCACTCACTCACTCACCCAGCCACTCACCCAGCCACTCACCCACTTACTCACCTACTCACCCAGCCACTCACACACTCACCCACTCACTCACCCAGCCACTCACCCACTTACTCACCTAGTCACTCACCCACTCACTCACACAGCCACTCACCCACTCACTCACCCAGCCACTCACCCACTCACTCACCCAGCCACTCACCCAATCACCCACTCACTCACTCACCCACTCACTCACCCAGCCACCCACCCAATCACCCACTCACTCACTCACTCACCCACTCACCCACGCACCCAGCCACTCACCCAGCCACTCACCCAGTCACTCATCCAGCCACTCACCCACCCAGAGACTCAAGCACTCACTCAACCAGCCACTCACTCACCCATCCAGCTACTCACTCACTCACTCAGTCACTCACCCACTCACTCACTCACCCACTGACTCACCCAGCCACTCACCCACTCACCCACTCACTCACCTAGTCACTCACCCACTCACTCACCCAGGCACTCACCCAGGCACTCAACCAACCACTCACCCACTCACCCAGCCACTCACCCACTCACCCAGCCACTCACCCACTCACCCAGCCACTCACCCAGCCACTCACCCACTTACTCACCCACTCACCCAGCCACTCACCCACTCACCCACTCACTCACCCAGCCACTCATCCACTTACTCACCTAGTCACTCACCCACTCACTCACCCAGCCACTCACCCAGCCACTCACTCACCCAGCCACTCACCCAGCCACTCACCCACTTACTCACCCACTCACTCACCCAGCCACTCACCCACTCATCCACTCACTCACCTAGTCACTCACCCACTCACTCACCCACGCACTCACCCAGCCACTCACCGAGCCACTCACCCACTCACCCAGCCACTCACCCACTCACCCAGCCTCTCACCCACTCACCCAGCCACTCACCCACTCACCCACTCACTCACCTAGTCACTCACCCACTCACTCACCCAGGCACTCACCCAGCCACTCACCCAGCCACTCACCCACACACCCAGCCACTCACCCAGCCACTCACCCACTCACCCAGCCACTCACTCACTCACTCACCCAGCCACTCACCCACTCACTCACCCAGCCACTCACCCAGCGACTCACCCACTTACTCACCCACTCACTCACCCAGCCACTCACCCAGTCACTCACCCACTCACTCACCCAGCCACTCAGCCACTCACCCAGCCACTCACCCACCCACTCACTGAGCCACTCACCCACTCACTCACCCAGGCACTCACCCACTCACTCACCCAGCCACTCAGCCACTCACCCAGCCACTCACCCATCCACTCACTGAGCCACTCACCCACTCACTCACCCAGGCACTCACTCACTCACTCACCCAGGCACTCACCCACTCACTCAGCCACTCACTCACTCAGCCACTCACCCACTCACTCACTCACTCACCCACTCACTTACCCAGCCACTCACCCACTCACTCACCCAGCCACTCACCCATCCACTCACCCACTCACCCAGCCACTGACCCACCCACTCATCCAGCCACTCACCCACCCACTCACCCACTCACCCAGCCACTCACCCGCTCACTCACCCAGCCACTCACCCAATCACCCACTCACTCACTCACTCACCCAGCCACCCACCCAATCACCCACTCACTCACTCACTCACCCACTCACCCACGCACCCAGCCACTCACCCAGCCACTCACCCAGTCACTCATCCAGCCACTCACTCACCCACCCAGAGACTCAAGCACTCACTCAACCAGCCACTCACTCACCCATCCATCTACTCACTCACTCACTCAGTCACTCACCCACTCACTCACTCACCCACTGACTCATCCAGCCACTCACCCACTCACTCACCCAGCCACTCACCCACTCACCCACTCACTCACCTAGTCACTCACCCACTCACTCACCCAGGCACTCACCCACACACCCAGCCACTCACCCACTCACCCAGCCACTCACCCACTCACCCAGCCACTCACTCACTCACTCACCCAGCCACTCACCCACTCACTCACCCAGCCACTCACCCAGCCACTCACCCACTTACTCACCCACTCACTCACCCAGCCACTCACCCAGTCACTCACCCACTCACTCACCCAGCCACTCAGCCACTCACCCAGCCACTCACCCACCCACTCACTGAGCCACTCACCCACTCACTCACCCAGGCACTCACCCACTCACTCACTCAGCCACTCACCCATTCACTCACCCAGGCACTCACTCACTCACTCACCCAGGCACTCACCCACTCACTCACCCACTCACTCACTCAGCCACTCACCCACTCACTCACTCACCCACTCACTTACCCAGCCACTCACCCACTCACTCACCCAGCCACTCACCCATCCACTCACCCACTCACCCAGCCACTGACCCACCCACTCATCCAGCCACTCACCCACCCACTCACCCACTCACTCACCCAGCCACTCACCCACTCACTCACCCAGCCACTCACCCAATCACCCACTCACTCACTCACTCACCCACTCACTCACCCAGCCACCCACCCAATCACCCACTCACTCACTCACCCACTCACCCACGCACCCAGCCACTCACCCAGCCACTCACCCAGTCACTCATCCAGCCACTCACTCACCCACCCAGAGATTCAAGCACTCACTCAACCAGCCACTCACTCACCCATCCAGCTACTCACTCACTCACTCAGTCACTCACCCACTCACTCACTCACCCACTGACTCATCCAGCCACTCACCCACTCACTCACCCAGCCACTCACCCACCCACTCACCCACTCACTCACCCAGCCACTCACCCACTCACTCACCCAGCCACTCACCCACCCACTCACCCACTCACTCACCCAGCCACTCACCCAGTCACTCATCCAGCCACTCACTCACCCTCCCAGAGACTCAAGCACTCACTCAACCAGCCACTCACTCACCCATCCAGCTACTCACTCACTCACTCAGTCACTCACCCACTCACTCACTCACCCACTGACTCACCCAGCCACTCACCCACTCACCCACTCACTCACCTAGTCACTCACCCACTCACTCACCCAGGCACTCACCCAGCCACTCAACCAACCACTCACCCACTCACCCAGCCACTCACCCACTCACCCACTCACTCACCCAGCCACTCACCCACTTACTCACCTAGTCACTCACCCACTCACTCACACAGCCACTCACCCACTCACTCACCCAGCCACTCACCCAGCCACTCACCCACTTACTCACCCACTCACTCACCCAGCCACTCACCCACTCATCCACTCACTCACCTAGTCACTCACCCACTCACTCACCCACGCACTCACCCAGCCACTCACCGAGCCACTCACCCACTCACCCAGCCACTCACCCACTCACCCAGCCACTCACCCACTCACCCAGCCACTCACCCACTCACCCACTCACTCACCTAGTCACTCACCCACTCACTCACCCAGGCACTCACCCAGCCACTCACTCAGCCACTCACCCACACACCCAGCCACTCACCCACTCACCCAGCCACTCACTCACTCACTCACCCAGCCACTCACCCACTCACTCACCCAGCCACTCACCCAGCGACTCACCCACTTACTCACCCACTCACTCACCCAGCCACTCACCCACCCACTCACTGAGCCACTCACCCACTCACTCACCCAGGCACTCACCCACTCACTCACCCAGCCACTCAGCCACTCACCCAGCCACTCACCCATACACTCACTGAGCCACTCACCCACTCACTCACCCAGGCACTCACTCACTCACTCACCCAGGCACTCACCCACTCACTCAGCCACTCACTCACTCAGCCACTCACCCACTCACTCACTCACCCACTCACTTTCCCAGCTACTCACCCACTCACTCACCCAGCCACTCACCCATCCACTCACCCACTCACCCAGCCACTGACCCACCCACTCATCCAGCCACTCACCCACCCACTCACCCACTCACCCAGCCACTCACCCGCTCACTCACCCAGCCACTCACCCAATCACCCACTCACTCACTCACTCACCCAGCCACCCACCCAATCACCCACTCACTCACTCACTCACCCACTCACCCACGCACCCAGCCACTCACCCAGCCACTCACCCAGTCACTCATCCAGCCACTCACTCACCCACCCAGAGACTCAAGCACTCACTCAACCAGCCACTCACTCACCCATCCAGCTACTCACTCACTCAGTCACTCACCCACTCACTCACTCACCCACTGACTCATCCAGCCACTCACCCACTCACTCACCCAGCCACTCACCCACTCACCCACTCACTCACCTAGTCACTCACCCACTCACTCACCCAGGCACTCACCCACTCACCCAGCCACTCACCCACTCACCCAGCCACTCACCCACTCACCCAGCCACTCACTCACTCACTCACCCAGCCACTCACCCACTCACTCACCCAGCCACTCACCCAGCCACTCACCCACTTACTCACCCACTCACTCACCCAGCCACTCACCCAGTCACTCACCCACTCACTCACCCAGCCACTCAGCCACTCACCCAGCCACTCACCCACCCACTCACTGAGCCACTCACCCACTCACTCACCCAGGTACTCACCCACTCACTCACTCAGCCACTCACCCATTCACTCACCCAGGCACTCACTCACTCACTCACCCAGGCACTCACCCACTCACTCACCCACTCACTCACTCAGCCACTCACCCACTCACTCACTCACTCACCCACTCACTTACCCAGCCACTCACCCACTCACTCACCCAGCCACTCACCCATCCACTCACCCACTCACCCAGCCACTGACCCACCCACTCATCCAGCCACTCACCCACCCACTCACCCACTCACTCACCCAGCCACTCACCCACTCACTCACCCAGCCACTCACCCAATCACCCACTCACTCACTCACCCACTCACTCACCCAGCCACCCACCCAATCACCCACTCACTCACTCACCCACTCACCCACGCACCCAGCCACTCACCCAGCCACTCACCCAGTCACTCATCCAGCCACTCACTCACCCACCCAGAGATTCAAGCACTCACTCAACCAGCCACTCACTCACCCATCCAGCTACTCACTCACTCACTCAGCCACTCACCCACTCACTCACCCAGCCACTCACCCACCCACTCACCCACTCACTCACCCAGCCACTCACTCACTCACTCAACCGGCCACTCACACACTCACTCACCCAGCCAATCACCCACTCACTCACTCACGCACTCACCCACTCACCCACTCACTCACCCAGCCACTCACCCACTCACTCACCCAGCCACTCACCCACTCACTCACCCACTCACCCAGCCACTCACCCACTCACTCACCCAGCTACACACTCACTCACCCAGAGACTCAGCCACTCACCCAGCCATTCACCCACTCACTCACCCACTCACTCACCCAGCCACTCACCCACCCACTCACTCACGCAGCCAGGCACACACTTATCCATCCACGTACTCACCCAGCCACATACCCAGCCACTCAGTTACCCACTCACCCACCCACCCACTCACCCAGAAACTCAACCACCCCCGTGTAGCCTTCACAGACTACTGGGGCAAGTGCTGTTAGCGAGTAGCAGCACCTGTGAACACACAAAGACAAAGATCCCCCGTGTAGCCTTCACAGGCTGCTGGGGCAAGTGCTGCTAGTAGCGAGTAGCACCGCCTATGAACACAAAAAGACAAAGATCCCCCGTGTAGCCTACACAGACTGCTGGGGCAAGTGCTGTTAGTAGCGAGTAGCAGCACCTGTGAACACACAAAGACAAAGATCCCCCGTGTAGCCTTCACAGACTGCTGGGGCAAGTGCTGTTAGTAGCGAGTAGCACCGCCTATGAACACACAAAGACAAAGGTCCCCCGTGTAGCCTTCACAGACAGCTGGGGCAAGTACAGTGAGGGAAAAAAAGTATTTGATCCCCTGCTGATTTTGTACGTTTGCCCACTGACAAAGAAATGATCAGTCTATAATTATAATGGTGGGTTTATTTGAACAGTGAGAGACAGAATAACAACAAAATCCAGAAAAACGCGTGTCAAAAATGTTATAAATTGATTTGCATTTTAATGAGGGAAATAAGTATTTGACCCCCTGTGCAAAACATGACTTAGTACTTGGTGGCAAAAGCCTTGTTGGCAATCACAGAGGTCAGACATTTCTTGTAGTTGGCCACCAGGTTTGCACAGTGTATAGTGTAGTGTGTAGTGTAGTGTATAGTGTAGTATATAGTGTAGTGTATAGTGTAGTGTATAGTGTAGTGTATAGTGTAGTGTATAGTGCAGTGTACTAGTACAGCACTAGTGTATAGTGTAGTGTAGTATACTAGTACAGCACTAGTGTATAGTGTAGTGTATAGTGTAGTATATTAGTAAAACACTAGTGTATAGTGCAGTG
The DNA here is from genome assembly GCF_048934315.1 of Petromyzon marinus. Lineage (NCBI taxonomy): Eukaryota > Metazoa > Chordata > Hyperoartia > Petromyzontiformes > Petromyzontidae > Petromyzon > Petromyzon marinus. The sequence goes on from NC_133732.1 coordinate 4,906,716, forward strand.
TATAGTGTAGTGTATAGTGTAGTGTATAGTGTAGTGTATAGTGTAGTATACTAGTACAGCACTAATGTATAGTGTAGTGTATAGTGTAGTGTATAGTGTTGTATATAGTGTAGTGTATAGTGTTGTATATAGTGTAGTGTATAGTGTAGTGTAAAGTGTAGTATACTAGTACAGCACTAGTGTATAGTGTATAGTGTAGTCTATAATGTAGTGTATAGTGTAGTGTACTAGTACAGCACTAGTGTATAGTGTAGTGTACTAGTACAGGACTTAGGGTATAGTGTAGTGTATAGTGTAGTATACTAGTACAGCACTAGTGTATAGTGTAGTGTATAGTGTAGTATACTAGTACAGCACTAGTGTATAGTGTAGTGTATAGTTTAGTATACTAGTACAGCACTAGTGTATAGTGTAGTGTATAGTGTAGTATACTAGTACAGCACTAGTGTCGAGTGTAGTGTATAGTGTAGTGTATAGTAGTGTATAATGTAGTGTATAGTGTAGTATACTAGTACAACACTAGTGTGTAGTGTAGTGTATAGTGTAGTATACTAGTACAAAACTAGGGTATAGTGTAGTGTATAGTGTAGTATACTACTACAACGCTAGGGTATAGTGTAGTTTATAGTGTAGTATACTAGTACATCACTAGTGTGTAGTGTAGTGTATAGTGTAGTGTATAGTGTAGTATACTAGTACAGCACCAGTGTGTAGTGTAGTGTATAGTGTAGTATACTATTACAGCACTAGTGTATAGTGTGGTGTATAGTGTAATATATAGTGTAGTGTATAGTGTAGTATACTAGCACAGCACTAGTGTATAGTGTAGTGTATAGTGTAGTGTACAGTGTAGTGTAGTATACTAGTACAGCACAAGTGTATAGTGTAGTGTATAGTGTATAGTGTAGTACACTAGTACAGCACTAGTGTGTAGTGTATAGTGTAGTATACTAATACAGCACTAGTGTATAGTGTAGTGTATAGTGTATAGTGTAGTATACTAGTACAGCACTAGTGTATAGTGTAGTGTAGTGTATAGTGTAGTATACTAGTACAGCACTAGTGTATAGTGTAGTGTATAGTGTAGTGTAGTATACTAGTACAGCACTAGTGTAGTGTATAGTGTAGTGTAGTATACTAGTACAGCACTAGTTTATAGTGTAGTGTATAGTGTAGTGTAGCATACTAGTACAGCACCCATCCACCACCTCACTCACCGATCCACCCACCATATCACTCGTTCACCCACCCATCATCTCACGCATCCACCCATCCACCATCTCACTCTCCCACCCACCCACCAATTCACCCACCTACCCACCAACTCACCCATACACCATCTTACTCACCCATCCACCCACCATTTCACTCACATACTCAACCACCATTTCACCCATCCACCATCTCACTCTCCCACCCACCCACCAACTCACCCACCTACCCATCATCTCACCCACCCACCACCGCACTCACCCAACCACCCACCATTTCACTCACCCACCCACCAACTCACCCACCGACCCACCAACTCACTCACCCATCCACCATCTTACTCACCCATCCACCCACCATCTCACTCACCTACCCACCAACTCACCCAATTACCCACTAACTCACTCACCGATCCACCATTTCACTCGCTAACCCCACACCATTTCACTCACCTACCCAACCATCATCTAACTCACCCATCCACCCACCATTTCACTCACCTACCCAACCACCATCTTACTCACCCATCCACCCACCATCTCACTCACCTACCCACCAACTCACCCACCTACCCACCAACTCACTCACCGATCAACCATTTCACTCGCTAACCCCACCATCTCACTCACCCGTCCATCACACAGCTCCCACCCACAAATAGGAGGTCTTATCAATACCTCTGTAGATAAGGATCAGTGGCGAGATAACTTAAGGTCACCTGCACGTCAGTAAAACTATATTCGGAACGCATATCCTGTCCAGCCAACCACCCAACATCTCACTCACCCAACCACCATCTCACCCACCCACCATCTCACTCACCCAACCACCCACCATTTCACTCACCCAACCACCCAACATTTCACTCGCCCACTCACCATCTCACTCACCCAACCACCCACCCACCATCTCAATCAACCAACCATCCACCCACCATCTCACTCATCCAACCATCTCACTCACCCAACTATCTCACTCACTCAACCACCCACCATTTCACTCACCCACCCACCATTTCACTCACCCACCCACCATCTCACTCACCCAACCACCCACCATCTCACTCACCCAACCACCCACCATCTCACTCACCCACCATCTCACTCACACATCCATCCAACCAACATCTCACTCACTCAACCACCCACCATCTCACTCACCCAACCACCCACCATCTCACTCACCCAACCACCATCTCATTCAACCAACCACCCACCATTTCACTCACCCAACCACCACCTCACTCACCCAACCACCCACCATTTCACTCACCCACCATCTCACTCACACATTCACCCACTTACGATCTCACTCGCGCACCCATTCACCAACTCACCCACCCACCCATCCACTATTTCACCCACTCACCAAAGCACCAACTCGGACCCCATCCACCTAACATCTCACCCACCCACCATCTCACCTACCCACCATCTATCCACCCACCATCTCACTTACCCACTCACCATATCACTCAATCACCTACCCACCATTTCACTCACCCACCCACCATCTCGCTCACCCAACCACAATCTCACTAACCCACCATCCACCATCTCAGCCACCCTCTCACCCAACCACCTCACTCACCCAACCACCCACCCAGCATCTAACTCACCCACTCAACCACCCACCAGCTCACTCCCCCACCCACCCATCTAACCCCTCACCCACCCACCCACCATCTCACTCCCCCACCCACCCATCCACCCTCTCACCCACCCACCATCTCACTCACCCACCCACCCACCATCTCATTCCCCACCCAACCATCCACCCTCTCACCCACCCACCATCTCTCTCACCAACCCAGCCAACCACCATCTCACTCCCCCACCCACCCATCCACCCTCTCACCCACCCACCATCTCACTCACCTAACCACCCAGCATTTCACTCACCCACTCATCATCTAACTCACTCAACAACGATCTAATCCATCCACCCAACCACCATCTCACTCACCCAACAACCCACGATTTCACTCACCAACCCATCATCTCACTCACTCAACCACCCACCATCTCAATCACCCACCCAACATCTCACTCACCCAACCACGCACCAACTCACTCACCCACCTACCATCTCACTCACCCACCCACCATCTCACTCACTCACCCACCCACTATCTCACTCACCCACCCACCATCTCACACACCCAACCACCCACCATCTCACTCACCCAACAACCATCTCACTCACCCACCCACCATCTCACTCACCCACCCACTATCTCACTAACCCACCCACCATCTCACTCACCCAACCACCCACCATCTCACTCACACACCCACCATGTCACTCACCCAATCACCCACCATCTCACTCACCCAACCACCCACCATTTCACTCACTCACCCACCCACCATCTCACTCACACAACCACCCACCATTTCACTCACCCAACATCTCACTCCCCCACCCACCCATCCACCCTCTCACCCACCCACCATCTCAATCACCCAACCACCCAGCATTTCACTCACCCACTCACCATCTCACTCACCCAACCACCCACCATCTCAATCACCCACCCAACATGTCACTCACCCAACCAGCCACCTTCTCACTCACCCACCCACCATCTCACTCACTCACCCACCCACCATCTCAATCACGCACCTACCATCTCACTCACCCAACCGCCCACCATCTCACTCACCCACCTACCATCTCACTCACCAACCCACCATCTCACTCACTCACCCACCCACAATCTCACTCACCCACCCACCATCTCACTCACCCAACCAACCACCATCTCACTCATCCAACCACCATCTCACCCATCCACCAACCCACCACCTCACTCACCCAACCACCCACCATTTCACTCACCTACCCACCATCTTACTCCCCTAACCACCCAACATGTCACTCACCCACCCACCATCTCACTCACCCAACCACCCACCATCTCACTCACCCACCCACCCTCTCACTCACACAACCACCCACCATTTCACCCACCCACCATCTCACTCCCCCACCCACCCATCCACCCTCTCACCCACCCACCCACCATCTCACTCACCCAACCACCCACCATTTCACTCACCCACCCACCATCTCACTCACCCAACCACCCACCATTTCACTCACCCACCCACCATCTCACTCACCCAACCAGCCACCTTCTCACTCACCCACCCACCATCTCACTCACTCAACCACCCACCATCTCAATCACGCACCTAACATCTCACTCACCCAATCGCCCACCATCTCACTCACCCACCTACCATCTCACTCACCAACCCACCATCTCACTCACTCACCCACCCACTATCTCACTCACCCACCCACCATCTCACTCACCCAACCAACCACCATCTCACTCACCCAACCACCATCTCACCCATCCACCCACCACCTCACTCACCCAACCACCCACCATTTCACTCACCTACCCACCATCTTACTCCCCTAACCACCCAACATGTCACTCACCCACCCACCATCTCACTCACCCAACCACCCACCATCTCACTCACCCACCCACCCTCTCACTCACACAACCACCCACCATTTCACTCACCCACCATCTGACTCCCCCACCCACCCATCCACCCTCTCACCCACCCACCCACCCACCATCTCACTCACCCACCCACCATCTCACTCACCCAACCACCCACCATTTCACTCACCCACCCACCATCTCACTCACCCAACCACCCACCATTTCACTCACCCACCCACCATCTCACTCACCCAACCACCCAACATCTCACTCACCCACCCACCATCTCACTCACACAACCACCCACCATCTCACTCACCCACCCACCATCTCACTCACACAACCACCCACCATCTCACTGACCCACCCACCATCTCACCCATACACCCACCCACCATCTCACTCACCCAACCACCCACCATTTCACTCACCCACCATCTCACTCACACATCCACCCACCCACCACCTCATTCACCCAACCACCCACCATTTCACTCACTCACCCACCATCTCACTCACCCAATCACCCAACATTTCGCTCACCCACCCACCATCTCACTCACCCAATCACCCACCATTTCACTCACCCACGCATCATCTCACCCATCCACCTACCCACCACCTCACTCACCCAACCACCCACCATTTCACTCACCCACCCACCATCTTACTCACCCAACCACCATCTTACTCACCCAACCACCCACCATTTCACTCACCCACCCACCATCTCACTCCCCCACCCATCCACCCTCTCACCCACCCACCCACCTACCATCTCACCCACCCATCCACCATCTCACCCACCCACCATCTCACCCACCAACCATCTTACCCACGCACACTCTCACTCAGCCACCCACCCACCCACAATCTCACTCAACCTACCACCCACCATTTCACTCACCCACCATCTCACTCACACAACCACCCACCATTTCACTCACCCTCCCACCATCTCACTCACCCATTCACCCACTCACCATCTCACTCGCGTACCCATCCAAAAACTACCTTACCCACCCACCCACTCAGCAACCCAGATTTCACTCACGCACTCATCCACCAACTCACCCACCCACCCACTATCTCACCCACTCACAAACCCACCAACTCGGTCCCCCATCCACCCACCACCTCACCCACACACCATCTCACTCGCCCACCCACCAATCCACCCTCTCACCCACCCACCATCTCACTCACTCATCCACTCATCTCACCCACCCACCATCTCACTCACCCAACCACCCACTATCTCACTCACCCACCCACCATCTCACCCATCCACCCACCCACCATCTTAATCACCCAACCACATACCATTTCACTCACCCACCATCTCACTCACACATCCACCCATCTCACCCAACCACCCACCATCTCACTCACCCACCCACCAGCTCACTCACCCACCCACCATCCCCCCCCTCTCTCCCACCCACCATCCCTCTCACCCACCCACCATCTCTCCCTCTCACCCACCCACCATCCCTCTCACTCACTCACCCACCCACCATCCCTCTCACCCACCCACCATCCCCCCTCTCTCCCACCCACCATCCCTCTCACCCACCCACCATCTCTCCCTCTCACCCACCCACCATCCCTCTCACTCACTTACCTACCCACCATCTAACCCACCCACCATCTCACCCACCAACCATTTTACCCACCCACCCTCTCACTCAACCACCCACCCACCTCACTCATCCACCCACCCACCCACCCTCTCACCCACCTACCGATCTACCATCTCACTCACCCACCCACCATCTTACCCACCCACCTACTCATCCACCCACCCACCCTCTCACTCACAAACCCACCCCTCCACCCATGAAGAATGGTGGTGATGATGACAAGAATGGTGGTGATGATGTGGGTGATGATGACAAGAATGGTGGTGATGATGACAAGAATGGTGGTGATGATGACAAGAATGGTGGTGATGATGTGAAGAATGGTGGTGATGATGACAAGAATGGTGGTGATGATGACAAGAATGGTGGTGATGATGACAAGAATGGTGGTGATGATGACAAGAATGGTGGTGATGATGACAAGAATGGTGGTGATGATGTGAAGAATGGTGGTGATGATGACAAGAATGGTGGTGATGATGACAAGAATGGTGGTGATGATGACAAGAATGGTGGTGATGATGACAAGAATGGTGGTGATGATGACAAGAATGGTGGTGATGATGACAAGAATGGTGGTGATGATGTGAAGAATGGTGGTGATGATGACAAGAATGGTGGTGATGATGACAAGAATGGTGGTGATGATGACAAGAATGGTGGTGATGATGACAAGAATGGTGGTGATGATGATGTGAAGAATGGTGGTGATGATGACAAGAATGGTGGTGATGATGACAAGAATGGTGGTGATGATGACAAGAATGGTGGTGATGATGTGAAGAATGGTAGTGATGATGACAAGAATGGTGGTGATGATGACAAGAATGGTGGTGATGATGACAAGAATGGTGGTGATGATGACTAGAATGGTGGTGATGATGACAAGAATGGTGGTGATGATGTGAAGAATGGTGGTGATGATGACAAGAATGGTGGTGATGATGACAAGAATGGTGGTGATGATGACAAGAATGGTGGTGATATTGACAAGAATGGTGGTGATGATGACAAGAATGGTGGTGATGATGACAAGAATGGTGGTGATGATGATGTGAAGAATGGTGGTGATGATGACAAGAATGGTGGTGATGATGACAAGAATGGTGGTGACGATGACAAGAATGGTGGTGATGATGTGAAGAATGGTGGTGATGATGACAAGAATGGTGGTGATGATGACAAGAAATGGTGGTGATGATGACAAGAATGGTGGTGATGATGACAAGAATGGTGGTGATGATGACAAGAATGGTGGTAATGATGTGAAGAATGGTGGTGATGATGACAAGAATGGTGGTAATGATGACAAGAATGGTGGTGATGATGACAAGAATGGTGGTGATGATGTGAAGAATGGTGGTGATGATGACAAGAATGGTGGTGATGATGACAAGAATGGTGGTGATGATGACAAGAATGGTGGTGATGATGACAAGAATGGTGGTGATGATGACAAGAATGGTGGTGATGATGTGTAGAGTGGTGATGATGACAAGAATGGTGGTGATGATGACAAGAATGGTAGTGATGATGACAAGAATGGTGGTGATGATGACAAGAATGGTGGTGATGATGATGTGAAGAATGGTGGTGATGATGTGAAGAATGGTGGTGATGATAACAAGAATGGTGGTGATGATGACAAGAATGGTTGTGATGATGACAAGAATGGTGGTGATGATGACAAGAATGGTGGTGATGATGACAAGAATGGTGGTGATGATGACAAGAATGGTGGTGATGATGTGAAGAATGGTGGTGATGATGACAAGAATGGTGGTGATGATGACAAGAATGGTGGTGATGATGACAAGAATGGTGGTGATGATGACAAGAATGGTGGTGATGATGACAAGAATGGTGGTGATGATGACAAGAATGGTGTTGATGATGTGAAGAATGGTGGTGATGATGACAAGAATGGTGGTGATGATGAAAAGAATGGTGGTGATGATGACAAGAATGGTGGTGATGATGACAAGAATGGTGGTGATGATGTGTGAATGGTGGTGATGATGACAAGAATGGTGGTGACGATGACAAGAATGGTGGTGACGATGACAAGAATGGTGGTGATGATGACAAGAATGGTGGTAATGATGACAAGAATGGTGGTGATGATGATGTGAAGAATGGTGGTGATGATGACAAGAATGGTGGTGATGATGACAAGAATGGTGGTGACGATGACAAGAATGGTGGTGATGATGACAAGAATGGTGGTGATGATGACAAGAATGGTGGTAATGATGACAAGAATGATGGTGATGATGACAAGAATGGTGGTGATGATGTGAAGAATGGTGGTGATGATGACAAGAATGGTGGTGATGATGACAAGAATGGTGGTGATGATGACAAGAATGGTGGTGATGATGACAAGAATGGTGGTGATGATGACAAGAATGGTGGTGATGATGACAAGAATGGTGGTGATGATGACAAGAATGGTGTTGATGATGTGAAGAATGGTGGTGATGATGACAAGAATGGTGGTGATGATGAAAAGAATGGTGGTGATGATGACAAGAATGGTGGTGATGATGACAAGAATGGTGGTGATGATGACAAGAATGGTGGTGATGATGTGAAGAATGGTGGTGATGATGTGAAGAATGGTGGTGACGATAACAAGAATGGTGGTGATGATGACAAGAATGGTGGTGATGATGACAAGAATGGTGGTGATGATGACAAGAATGGTGGTGATGATGACAAGAATGATGGTGATGATGACAAGAATGGTGGTGATGATGTGAAGAATGGTGGTGATGATGACAAGAATGGTGGTGATGATGACAAGAATGGTGGTGATGATGACAAGAATGGTGGTGATGATGACAAGAATGGTGGTGATGATGACAAGAATGGTGGTGATGATGTGAAGAATGGTGGTGATGATGACAAGAATGGTGGTGATGATGACAAGAATGGTGGTGATGATGACAAGAATGGTGGTGATGATGACAAGAATGGTGGTGATGATGACAAGAATGGTGGTGATGATGACAAGAATGATGGTGATGATGACAAGAATGGTGGTGATGATGTGAAGAATGGTGGTGATGATGACAAGAATGGTGGTGATGATGACAAGAATGGTGGTGATGATGACAAGAATGGTGGTGATGATGACAAGAATGGTGGTGATGATGTGAAGAATGGTGGTGATGATGTGAAGAATGGTGGTGACGATAACAAGAATGGTGGTGATGATGACAAGAATGGTGGTGATGATGACAAGAATGGTGGTGATGATGACAAGAATGGTGGTGATGATGACAAGAATGATGGTGATGATGACAAGAATGGTGGTGATGATGTGAAGAATGGTGGTGATGATGACAAGAATGGTGGTGATGATGACAAGAATGGTGGTGATGATGACAAGAATGGTGGTGATGATGACAAGAATGGTGGTGATGATGTGAAGAATGGTGGTGATGATGACAAGAATGGTGGTGATGATGACAAGAATGGTGGTGATGATGACAAGAATGGTGGTGATGATGACAAGAATGGTGGTGATGATGACAAGAATGGTGGTGATGATGACAAGAATGGTGGTGATGATGACAAGAATGGTGGTGATGATGATAAGAATGGTGGTGATGATGACAAGAATGGTGGTGATGATGTGAAGAATGGTGGTGATGATGACAAGAATGGTGGTGATGATGACAAGAATGGTGATGATGATGACAAGAATGGTGGTGATGATGTGAAGAATGGTGGTGATGGTGACAAGAATGGTGATGATGATGACAAGAATGGTGGTGATGATGTGAAGAATGGTGGTGATGATGACAAGAATGGTGGTGATGATGACAAGAATGGTGGTGATGATGACAAGAATGGTGGTGATGATGACACGAATGGTGGTGATGATGTGAAGAATGGTGGTGATGATGACAAGAATGGTGGTGATGATGACAAGAATGGTGGTGATGATGACAAGAATGGTGGTGATGATGACAAGAATGGTGGTGATGATGACAAGAATGGTGGTGATGATGTCAAGAATGGTGGTGAGGATGACAAGAATAGTGGTGATGATGACAAGAATGGTGGTGATGATGTGAAGAATGGTGGTGATGATGACAAGAATGGTGGTGATGATGATGACAAGAATGGTGGTGATGATGACAATAATGGTGGTGATGATGACAAGAATGGTGGTGATGATGACAAGAATGGTGGTGATGATGACAAGAATGGTGGTGATGATGACAAGAATGGTGGTGATGATGACAAGAATGGTGGTGATGATGACAAGCATGGTGGTGATGATGATAAGAATGGTGGTGATGATGACAAGAATGGTGGTGATGATGACAAGAATGGTGGTGATGATGTGAAGAATGGTGGTGATGATGACAAGAATGGTGGTGATGATGACAAGAATGGTGGTGATGATGACAAGAATGGTGGTGATAATGACAAGAATGGTGGTGATGATGACAAGAATGGTGGTGATGATGTGAAGAATGGTGGTGATGATGACAAGAATGGTGGTGATGATGACAAGAATGGTGGTGATGATGACAAGAATGGTGGTGATGATGACAAGAATGGTGGTGATGATGACAAGAATGGTGGTGATGATGACAAGAATGGTGGTGATGATGACAAGAATGGTGGTGATGATGACAAGAATGGTGGTGATGATGACAAGCATGGTGGTGATGATGATAAGAATGGTGGTGATGATGACAAGAATGGTGGTGACGATGACAAGAATGGTGGTGATGATGACAAGAATGGTGGTGATGATGTGAAGAATGGTGGTGATGATGACAAGAATGGTGGTGATGATGACAAGAATGGTGGTGATGATGACAAGAATGGTGGTGATGATGACAAGAATGGTGGTGATGATGTGCAGAATGGTGGTGATGATGACAAAAATGGTGGTGATGATGTGAAGAATGGTGGTGATGATGACAAGAATGGTGGTGATGATGACAAGAATGGTGGTGATGATGACAAGAATGGTGGTGATGATGTGAAGAATGGTGGTGATGATGACAAGAATGGTGGTGATGATGACAAGAATGGTGGTGATGATGTGAAGAATGGTGGTGATGATGACAAGAATGGTGGTGATGATGACAAGAATGGTGGTGATGATGACAAGAATGGTGGTGATGATGTGAAGAATGGTGGTGATGATGACAAGAATGGTGGTGATGATGACAAGAATGGTGGTGATGATGACAAGAATGGTGGTGATGATGTGAAGAATGGTGGTGATGATGACAAGAATGGTGGTGATGATGACAAGAATGGTGGTGATGATGACAAGAATGGTGGTGATGATGACAAGAATGGTGGTGATGATGACAAGAATGGTGGTGATGATGACAAGAATGGTGGTGATGATGACAAGAATGGTGGTGATGATGACAAGAATGGTGGTGATGATGACAAGAATGGTGGTGATGATGACAAGAATGGTGGTGATGATGACAAGAATGGTGGTGATGATGACAAGAATGGTGGTGATGATGACAAGAATGGTGGTGATGATGACAAGAATGGTGGTGATGATGACAAGAATGGTGGTGATGATGACAAGAATGGTGGTGATGATGACAAGAATGGTGGTGATGATGTGAAGAATGGTGGTGATGATGACAAGAATGGTGGTGATGATGACAAGAATGGTGGTGATGATGACAAGAATGGTGGTGATGATGACAAGAATGGTGGTGATGATGACAAGAATGGTGGTGATGATGTGAAGAATGGTGGTGATGATGACAAGAATGGTGGTGATGATGACAAGAATGGTGGTGATGATGATAAGAATGGTGGTGATGATGACAAGAATGGTGGTGATGATGACAAGAATGGTGGTGATGATATCAAGAAGGGTGGTGATGATGTGAAGAATGGTGGTGATGATGACAAGAATGGTGGTGATGATGACGAGAATGGTGGTGATGATGACAAGAAAGGTGGTGATGATGACAAGCATGATGGTGATGATGACAAGAATGGTGGTGATGATGACAAGAATGGTGGTGATGATGTAAACAATGGTGGTGATGATGACTAGAATGGTGGTGATGATGACAAGAATGGTGGTGATGATGACAAGAATGGTGGTGATAATGACAAGAATGGTGGTGATGAGGTGAAGAATGGTGGTGATGATGACAAGAATGGTGGTGATGATGACAAGAATGGTGGTGATGATGACAAGAATTGTGGTGATGATGACAAGAATGGTGGTGATGATGACAAGAATGGTGGTGACGATGACAAGAATGATGGTGATGATGACAAGAATGGTGGTGATGATGACAAGAATGGTGGTGATGATGACAAGAATGGTGGTGATGATGTGAAGAATGGTGGTGATGATGTGAAGAATGGTGGTGACGATGACAAGAATGGTGGTGATGATGACAAGAATGGTGATGATGTGAAGAATGGTGGTGATGATGACAAGAATGGTGGTGATGATGACAAGAATGGTGGTGATGATGACAAGCATGGTGATGATGACAAGAATGGTGGTGATGATGACAAGAATGGTGGTGATGATGACAAGAATGGTGGTGATGATGACAAGAAAGGTGGTGATGATGACAAGAATGGTGGTGACGATGACAAGAATGGTGGTGATGATGTGAAGAATGGTGGTGATGATGACAAGAATGGTGGTGATGATGACAAGAATGGTGGTGATGATGACAAGAATGGTGGTGATGATGACAAGAATGGTGGTGATGATGATAAGAATGGTGGTGATGATGACAAGAATGGTGGTGATGATGTGAAGAATGGTGGTGATGATGACAAGAATGGTGGTGATGATGACAAGAATGGTGGTGATGATGACAAGAATGGTGGTGATGATGACAAGAATGGTGGTGATGATGACAAGAATGGTGGTGATGATGACAAGAATGGTGGTGATGATGTGAAGAATGGTGGTGATGATGACAAGAATGGTGGTGATGATGACAAGAATGGTGGTGATGATGACAAGAATGGTGGTGATGATGACAAGAATGGTGGTGATGATGACAAGAATGGTGGTGATGATGTGAAGAATGGTGGTGATGATGACAAGAATGGTGGTGATGATGACAAGAATGGTGGTGATGATGATAAGAATGGTGGTGATGATGACAAGAATGGTGGTGATGATGACAAGAATGGTGGTGATGATATCAAGAAGGGTGGTGATGATGTGAAGAATGGTGGTGATGATGACAAGAATGGTGGTGATGATGACGAGAATGGTGGTGATGATGACAAGAAAGGTGGTGATGATGACAAGCATGATGGTGATGATGACAAGAATGGTGGTGATGATGACAAGAATGGTGGTGATGATGTAAACAATGGTGGTGATGATGACTAGAATGGTGGTGATGATGACAAGAATGGTGGTGATGATGACAAGAATGGTGGTGATAATGACAAGAATGGTGGTGATGAGGTGAAGAATGGTGGTGATGATGACAAGAATGGTGGTGATGATGACAAGAATGGTGGTGATGATGACAAGAATTGTGGTGATGATGACAAGAATGGTGGTGATGATGACAAGAATGGTGGTGACGATGACAAGAATGATGGTGATGATGACAAGAATGGTGGTGATGATGACAAGAATGGTGGTGGATGATGACAAGAATGGTGGTGATGATGTGAAGAATGGTGGTGATGATGTGAAGAATGGTGGTGACGATGACAAGAATGGTGGTGATGATGACAAGAATGGTGATGATGTGAAGAATGGTGGTGATGATGACAAGAATGGTGGTGATGATGACAAGAATGGTGGTGATGATGACAAGCATGGTGATGATGACAAGAATGGTGGTGATGATGACAAGAATGGTGGTGATGATGACAAGAATGGTGGTGATGATGACAAGAAAGGTGGTGATGATGACAAGAATGGTGGTGACGATGACAAGAATGGTGGTGATGATGTGAATAATGGTGGTGATGATGTGAGGAATGGTGGTGATGATGACAAGAATGGTGGTGATGATGACAAGAATGGTGGTGATGATGATAAGAATGGTGGTGATGATGACAAGAATGGTGGTGATGATGTGAAGAATGGTGGTGATGATGACAAGAATGGTGATGATGATGACAAGAATGGTGGTGATGATGTGAAGAATGGTGGTGATGGTGACAAGAATGGTGATGATGATGACAAGAATGGTGGTGATGATGACAAGAATGGTGGTGATGATGACAAGAATGGTGGTGATGATGACAAGAATGGTGGTGATGATGTGAGGAATGGTGGTGATGATGACAAGAATGGTGGTGATGATGACAAGAATGGTGGTGATGATGACAAGAATGGTGGTGATGATGACAAGAATGGTGGTGATGATGACAAGAATGGTGGTGATGATGTGAAGAATGGTGGTCATGATGACAAGAATGGTGGTGATGATGACAAGAATGGTGGTGATGATGTGAAGAATGGTGGTGATGATGACAAGAATGGTGGTGATGATGACAAGAATGGTGGTGATGATGATAAGAATGGTGGTGATGATGACAAGAATGGTGGTGATGATGACAAGAATGGTGGTGATGATGACAAGAATGGTGGTGATGATGACAAGAATGGTGGTGATGATCTGAAGAATGGTGGTGATGATGACAAGAATGGTGGTGACGATGACAAGAATGGTGGTGATGATGACAAGAATGGTGGTGATGATGTGAAGAATGGTGGTGATGATGACAAGAATGGTGGTGATGATGACAAGAATGGTGGTGATGATGACAAGAATGGTGGTGATGATGACAAGAATGGTGGTGATGATGACAAGAATGGTGGTGACGATGACAAGAATGGTGGTGATGATGACAAGAATGGTGGTGATGATGACAAGAATGGTGGTGATGATGATAAGAATGGTGGTGATGATGACAAGAATGGTGGTGATGATGTGAAGAATGGTGGTGATGATGACAAGAATGGTGATGATGATGACAAGAATGGTGGTGATGATGTGAAGAATGGTGGTGATGGTGACAAGAATGGTGATGATGATGACAAGAATGGTGGTGATGATGTGAAGAATGGTGGTGATAATGACAAGAATGGTGGTGATGATGACAAGAATGGTGGTGATGATGACAAGAATGGTGGTGATGATGACAAGAATGGTGGTGATGATGACAAGAATGGTGGTGATGATGTGTGAATGGTGGTGATGATGACAAGAATGGTGGTGATGATGACAAGAATGGTGGTGATGATGACAAGATGGTGGTGATGATGTGAAGAATGGTGGTGATGATGACAAGAATGGTGGTGATGATGACAAGAATGGTGGTGATGATGACAAGAATGGTGGTGATGATGACAAGAATGGTGGTGATGATGTGAAGAATGGTGGTGATGATGACAAGAATGGTGGTGATGATGACAAGAATGGTGGTGATGATGTGAAGAATGGTGGTGATGATGACAAGAATGGTGGTGATGATGACAAGAATGGTGGTGATGATGACAAGAATGGTGGTGATGATGTGAAGAATGGTGGTGATGATGACAAGAATGGTGGTGATGATGACAAGAATGGTGGTGATGATGACAAGAATGGTGGTGATGATGTGAAGAATGGTGGTGATGATGACAAGAATGGTGGTGATGATGACAAGAATGGTGGTGATGATGACAAGAATGGTGGTGATGATGACAAGAATGGTGGTGATGATGACAAGAATGGTGGTGATGATGACAAGAATGGTGGTGATGATGACAAGAATGGTGGTGATGATGACAAGAATGGTGGTGATGATGACAAGAATGGTGGTGATGATGACAAGAATGGTGGTGATGATGACAAGAATGGTGGTGATGATGACAAGAATGGTGGTGATGATGACAAGAATGGTGGTGATGATGACAAGAATGGTGGTGATGATGACAAGAATGGTGGTGATGATGACAAGAATGGTGGTGATGATGACAAGAATGGTGGTGATGATGTGAAGAATGGTGGTGATGATGACAAGAATGGTGGTGATGATGACAAGAATGGTGGTGATGATGACAAGAATGGTGGTGATGATGACAAGAATGGTGGTGATGATGACAAGAATGGTGGTGATGATGTGAAGAATGGTGGTGATGATGACAAGAATGGTGGTGATGATGACAAGAATGGTGGTGATGATGATAAGAATGGTGGTGATGATGACAAGAATGGTGGTGATGATGACAAGAATGGTGGTGATGATATCAAGAAGGGTGGTGATGATGTGAAGAATGGTGGTGATGATGACAAGAATGGTGGTGATGATGACGAGAATGGTGGTGATGATGACAAGAAAAGGTGGTGATGATGACAAGCATGATGGTGATGATGACAAGAATGGTGGTGATGATGACAAGAATGGTGGTGATGATGTAAACAATGGTGGTGATGATGACTAGAATGGTGGTGATGATGACAAGAATGGTGGTGATGATGACAAGAATGGTGGTGATAATGACAAGAATGGTGGTGATGAGGTGAAGAATGGTGGTGATGATGACAAGAATGGTGGTGATGATGACAAGAATGGTGGTGATGATGACAAGAATTGTGGTGATGATGACAAGAATGGTGGTGATGATGACAAGAATGGTGGTGATGATGACAAGAATGGTGGTGATGATGACAAGAATGGTGGTGATGATGACAAGAATGGTGGTGATGATGACAAGAATGGTGGTGATGATGTGAAGAATGGTGGTGATGATGACAAGAATGGTGGTGATGATGACAAGAATGGTGGTGATGATGACAAGAATGGTGGTGATGATGACAAGAATGGTGGTGATGATGACAAGAATGGTGGTGATGATGTGAAGGAATGGTGGTGATGATGACAAGAATGGTGGTGATGATGACAAGAATGGTGGTGATGATGATAAGAATGGTGGTGATGATGACAAGAATGGTGGTGATGATGACAAGAATGGTGGTGATGATATCAAGAAGGGTGGTGATGATGTGAAGAATGGTGGTGATGATGACAAGAATGGTGGTGATGATGACGAGAATGGTGGTGATGATGACAAGAAAGGTGGTGATGATGACAAGCATGATGGTGATGATGACAAGAATGGTGGTGATGATGACAAGAATGGTGGTGATGATGTAAACAATGGTGGTGATGATGACTAGAATGGTGGTGATGATGACAAGAATGGTGGTGATGATGACAAGAATGGTGGTGATAATGACAAGAATGGTGGTGATGAGGTGAAGAATGGTGGTGATGATGACAAGAATGGTGGTGATGATGACAAGAATGGTGGTGATGATGACAAGAATTGTGGTGATGATGACATGAATGGTGGTGATGATGACAAGAATGGTGGTGACGATGACAAGAATGATGGTGATGATGACAAGAATGGTGGTGATGATGACAAGAATGGTGGTGATGATGACAAGAATGGTGGTGATGATGTGAAGAATGGTGGTGATGATGTGAAGAATGGTGGTGACGATGACAAGAATGGTGGTGATGATGACAAGAATGGTGATGATGTGAAGAATGGTGGTGATGATGACAAGAATGGTGGTGATGATGACAAGAATGGTGGTGATGATGACAAGCATGGTGGTGATGATGACAAGAATGGTGGTGATGATGTGAAGAATGGTGGTGATGATGACAAGAATGGTGATGATGATTGCAAGAATGGTGGTGATGATGTGAAGAATGGTGGTGATGGTGACAAGAATGGTGATGATGATGACAAGAATGGTGGTGATGATGACAAGAATGGTGGTGATGATGACAAGAATGGTGGTGATGATGACAAGAATGGTGGTGATGATGTGAGGAATGGTGGTGATGATGACAAGAATGGTGGTGATGATGACAAGAATGGTGGTGATGATGACAAGAATGGTGGTGATGATGACAAGAATGGTGGTGATGATGACAAGAATGGTGGTGATGATGTGAAGAATGGTGGTCATGATGACAAGAATGGTGGTGATGATGACAAGAATGGTGGTGATGATGTGAAGAATGGTGGTGATGATGACAAGAATGGTGGTGATGATGACAAGAATGGTGGTGATGATGATAAGAATGGTGGTGATGATGACAAGAATGGTGGTGATGATGACAAGAATGGTGGTGATGATGACAAGAATGGTGGTGATGATGACAAGAATGGTGGCGATGATCTGAAGAATGGTGGTGATGATGACAAGAATGGTGGTGACGATGACAAGAATGGTGGTGATGATGACAAGAATGGTGGTGATGATGTGAAGAATGGTGGTGATGATGACAAGAATGGTGGTGATGATGACAAGAATGGTGGTGATGATGACAAGAATGGTGGTGATGATGACAAGAATGGTGGTGATGATGACAAGAATGGTGGTGACGATGACAAGAATGGTGGTGATGATGACAAGAATGGTGGTGATGATGACAAGAATGGTGGTGATGATGATAAGAATGGTGGTGATGATGACAAGAATGGTGGTGATGATGTGAAGAATGGTGGTGATGATGACAAGAATGGTGATGATGATGACAAGAATGGTGGTGATGATGTGAAGAATGGTGGTGATGGTGACAAGAATGGTGATGATGATGACAAGAATGGTGGTGATGATGTGAAGAATGGTGGTGATAATGACAAGAATGGTGGTGATGATGACAAGAATGGTGGTGATGATGACAAGAATGGTGGTGATGATGACAAGAATGGTGGTGATGATGACAAGAATGGTGGTGATGATGTGTGAATGGTGGTGATGATGACAAGAATGGTGGTGATGATGACAAGAATGGTGGTGATGATGACAAGAATGGTGGTGATGATGTGAAGAATGGTGGTGATGATGACAAGAATGGTGGTGATGATGACAAGAATGGTGGTGATGATGACAAGAATGGTGGTGATGATGACAAGAATGGTGGTGATGATGTGAAGAATGGTGGTGATGATGACAAGAATGGTGGTGATGATGACAAGAATGGTGGTGATGATGTGAAGAATGGTGGTGATGATGACAAGAATGGTGGTGATGATGACAAGAATGGTGGTGATGATGACAAGAATGGTGGTGATGATGTGAAGAATGGTGGTGATGATGACAAGAATGGTGGTGATGATGACAAGAATGGTGGTGATGATGACAAGAATGGTGGTGATGATGTGAAGAATGGTGGTGATGATGACAAGAATGGTGGTGATGATGACAAGAATGGTGGTGATGATGACAAGAATGGTGGTGATGATGACAAGAATGGTGGTGATGATGACAAGAATGGTGGTGATGATGACAAGAATGGTGGTGATGATGACAAGAATGGTGGTGATGATGACAAGAATGGTGGTGATGATGACAAGAATGGTGGTGATGATGACAAGAATGGTGGTGATGATGACAAGAATGGTGGTGATGATGACAAGAATGGTGGTGATGATGACAAGAATGGTGGTGATGATGACAAGAATGGGTGGTGATGATGACAAGAATGGTGGTGATGATGACAAGAATGGTGGTGATGATGACAAGAATGGTGGTGATGATGACAAGAATGGTGGTGATGATGTGAAGAATGGTGGTGATGATGACAAGAATGGTGGTGATGATGACAAGAATGGTGGTGATGATGACAAGAATGGTGGTGATGATGACAAGAATGGTGGTGATGATGACAAGAATGGTGGTGATGATGTGAAGAATGGTGGTGATGATGACAAGAATGGTGGTGATGATGACAAGAATGGTGGTGATGATGATAAGAATGGTGGTGATGATGACAAGAATGGTGGTGATGATGACAAGAATGGTGGTGATGATATCAAGAAGGGTGGTGATGATGTGAAGAATGGTGGTGATGATGACAAGAATGGTGGTGATGATGACGAGAATGGTGGTGATGATGACAAGAAAGGTGGTGATGATGACAAGCATGATGGTGATGATGACAAGAATGGTGGTGATGATGACAAGAATGGTGGTGATGATGTAAACAATGGTGGTGATGATGACTAGAATGGTGGTGATGATGACAAGAATGGTGGTGATGATGACAAGAATGGTGGTGATAATGACAAGAATGGTGGTGATGAGGTGAAGAATGGTGGTGATGATGCAAGAATGGTGGTGATGATGACAAGAATGGTGGTGATGATGACAAGAATTGTGGTGATGATGACAAGAATGGTGGTGATGATGACAAGAATGGTGGTGACGATGACAAGAATGATGGTGATGATGACAAGAATGGTGGTGATGATGACAAGAATGGTGGTGATGATGACAAGAATGGTGGTGATGATGTGAAGAATGGTGGTGATGATGTGAAGAATGGTGGTGACGATGACAAGAATGGTGGTGATGATGACAAGAATGGTGATGATGTGAAGAATGGTGGTGATGATGACAAGAATGGTGGTGATGATGACAAGAATGGTGGTGATGATGACAAGCATGGTGGTGATGATGACAAGAATGGTGGTGATGATGTGAAGAATGGTGGTGATGATGACAAGAATGGTGATGATGATGACAAGAATGGTGGTGATGATGTGAAGAATGGTGGTGATGGTGACAAGAATGGTGATGATGATGACAAGAATGGTGGTGATGATGACAAGAATGGTGGTGATGATGACAAGAATGGTGGTGATGATGACAAGATGGTGGTGATGATGTGAGGAATGGTGGTGATGATGACAAGAATGGTGGTGATGATGACAAGAATGGTGGTGATGATGACAAGAATGGTGGTGATGATGACAAGAATGGTGGTGATGATGACAAGAATGGTGGTGATGATGTGAAGAATGGTGGTCATGATGACAAGAATGGTGGTGATGATGACAAGAATGGTGGTGATGATGTGAAGAATGGTGGTGATGATGACAAGAATGGTGGTGATGATGACAAGAATGGTGGTGATGATGATAAGAATGGTGGTGATGATGACAAGAATGGTGGTGATGATGACAAGAATGGTGGTGATGATGACAAGAATGGTGGTGATGATGACAAGAATGGTGGTGATGATCTGAAGAATGGTGGTGATGATGACAAGAATGGTGGTGACGATGACAAGAATGGTGGTGATGATGACAAGAATGGTGGTGATGATGTGAAGAATGGTGGTGATGATGACAAGAATGGTGGTGATGATGACAAGAATGGTGGTGATGATGACAAGAATGGTGGTGATGATGACAAGAATGGTGGTGATGATGACAAGAATGGTGGTGACGATGACAAGAATGGTGGGGATGATGACAAGAATGGTGGTGATGATGACAAGAATGGTGGTGATGATGATAAGAATGGTGGTGATGATGACAAGAATGGTGGTGATGATGTGAAGAATGGTGGTGATGATGACAAGAATGGTGATGATGATGACAAGAATGGTGGTGATGATGTGAAGAATGGTGGTGATGGTGACAAGAATGGTGATGATGATGACAAGAATGGTGGTGATGATGTGAAGAATGGTGGTGATAATGACAAGAATGGTGGTGATGATGACAAGAATGGTGGTGATGATGACAAGAATGGTGGTGATGATGACAAGAATGGTGGTGATGATGACAAGAATGGTGGTGATGATGTGTGAATGGTGGTGATGATGACAAGAATGGTGGTGATGATGACAAGAATGGTGGTGATGATGACAAGAATGGTGGTGATGATGTGAAGAATGGTGGTGATGATGACAAGAATGGTGGTGATGATGACAAGAATGGTGGTGATGATGACAAGAATGGTGGTGATGATGACAAGAATGGTGGTGATGATGTGAAGAATGGTGGTGATGATGACAAGAATGGTGGTGATGATGACAAGAATGGTGGTGATGATGTGAAGAATGTGGTGATGATGACAAGAATGGTGGTGATGATGACAAGAATGGTGGTGATGATGACAAGAATGGTGGTGATGATGTGAAGAATGGTGGTGATGATGACAAGAATGGTGGTGATGATGACAAGAATGGTGGTGATGATGACAAGAATGGTGGTGATGATGTGAAGAATGGTCGTGATGATGACAAGAATGGTGGTGATGATGACAAGAATGGTGGTGATGATGACAAGAATGGTGGTGATGATGACAAGAATGGTGGTGATGATGACAAGAATGGTGGTGATGATGACAAGAATGGTGGTGATGATGACAAGAATGGTGGTGATGATGTGAAGAATGGTGGTAATGATGACAAGAATAGTGGTGATGATGACAAGATGGTGGTGATGATGACAAGAATGGTGGTGATGATGACAAGAATGGTGGTGATGATGACAAGAATGGTGGTGATGATGACAAAAATGGTGGTGATGATGACAAGAATGGTGGTGATGATGACAAGAATGGTGGTGATGATGACAAGAATGGTGGTGATGATGTGAAGAATGGTGGTGATGATGACAAGAATGGTGGTGATGATGACATAAATGGTGGTGATGATGTGTGAATGGTGGTGATGATGACAAGAATGGTGGTGACGATGACAAGAATGGTGGTGATGATGACAAGAATGGTGGTGATGATGACAAGAATGGTGGTGATGATGTGAAGAATGGTGGTGATGATGACAAGAATGGTGGTGATGATGACAAGAATGGTGATGATGATGTGAAGAATGGTGGTGATGATGTGAAGAACGGTGGTGATGATGACAAGAATGGTGGTGATGATGACAAGAATGGTGGTGATGATGACAAGAATGGTGGTGATGATGACAAGAATGGTGGTGATGATGTGAAGAATGGTGGTGATGATGACAAGAATGGTGGTGATGATGACAAAAATGGTGGTGATGATGACAAGAATGGTGGTGATGATGACAAGAATGGTGGTGATGATGACAAGAATGGTGGTGATGATGACAAGAATGGTGGTGATGATGTGTGAATGGTGGTGATGATGACAAGAATGGCGGTGATGATGACAGGAATGGTGGTGATTATGACAAGAATGGTGGTGATGATGACAAGAATGGTGGTGATGATGACAAGAATGGTGGTGATGATGGCAAGAATGGTGGTGATGATGTGAAGAATGGTGGTGATGATGACAAGAATGGTGGTGATGATGACAAGAATGGTGGTGATGATGACAAGAATGGTGGTGATGATGACAAGAATGGTGGTGATGATGACAAGAATGGTGGTGATGATGTGAAGAATGGTGGTGATGATGACAAGAATGGTGGTGATGATGACAAGAATGGTGGTGATGATGACAAGAATGGTGGTGATGATGACAAGAATGGTGGTGATGATGACAAGAATGGTGGTGATGATGACATAAATGGTGGTGATGATGTGTGAATGGTGGTGATGATGACAAGAATGGTGGTGACGATGACAAGAATGGTGGTGATGATGACAAGAATGGTGGTGATGATGACAAGAATGGTGGTGATGATGTGAAGAATGGTGGTGATGATGACAAGAATGGTGTTGATGATGACAAGAATGGTGATGATGATGTGAAGAATGGTGGTGATGATGTGAAGAACGGTGGTGATGATGACAAGAATGGTGGTGATGATGACAAGAATGGTGGTGATGATGACAAGAATGGTGGTGATGATGACAAGAATGGTGGTGATGATGTGAAGAATGGTGGTGATGATGACAAGAATGGTGGTGATGATGACAAAAATGGTGGTGATGATGACAAGAATGGTGGTGATGATGACAAGAATGGTGGTGATGATGACAAGAATGGTGGTGATGATGACAAGAATGGTGGTGATGATGTGTGAATGGTGGTGATGATGACAAGAATGGCGGTGATGATGACAGGAATGGTGGTGATGATGACAAGAATGGTGGTGATGATGACAAGAATGGTGGTGATGATGACAAGAATGGTGGTGATGATGAAAAGAATGGTGGTGATGATGACAAGAATGGTGGTGATGATGTGAAGAATGGTGGTGATGATGTGAAGAATGGTGGTGATGATGTGTGAATGGTGGTGATGATGACAAGAATGGTGGTGATGATGACAAGAATGGTGGTGATGATGACAAGAATAGTGGTGATGATGACAAGAATGGTGGTGATGATGACAAGAATGGTGGTGATGATGACAAGAATGGTGGTGATGATGACAAGAATGGTGGTGATGATGACAAGAATGGTGGTGATGATGACAAGAATGGTGGTGATGATGACAAGAATGGTGGTGATGATGTGTAGAATGGTGGTGACGATGACAAGAATGGTGGTGATGATGTGTAGAATGGTGGTGATGATGACAAGAATGGTGGTGATGATGACAAAAATGGTGGTGATGATGACAAGAATGGTGGTGATGATGACAAGAATGGTGGTGATGATGACAAGAATGGTGGTGATGATGGCAAGAATGGTGGTGATGATGTGAAGAATGGTGGTGATGATGACAAGAATGGTGGTGATGATGACAAGAATGGTGGTGATGATGACAAGAATGGTGGGGATGATGACAAGAATGGTGGTGATGATGACAAGAATGGTGGTGATGATGACAAGAATAGTGGTGTTGATGACAAGAATGGTGGTGATGATGATGTGAAGAATGGTGGTGATGATGACAAGAATGGTGGTGATGACAAGAATGGTGGTGACGATGACAAGAATGGTGGTGATGATGTGAAGAATGGTGGTGATGATGACAAGAATGGTGGTGATGATGACAAGAATGGTGGTAATGATGACAAGAATGGTGGTGATGATGACAAGAATGGTAGTGATGATGACAAGAATGGTGGTGATGATGACAAGAATGGTGGTGATGATGACAAGAATGGTGGTGATGATGACAAGAATGGTGGTGATGATGTGAAGAATGGTGGTGATGATGTGTAGAGTGGTGATGATGACAAGAATGGTGGTGATGATGACAAGAATGGTGGTGAAGATGATGTGAAGAATGGTGGTGATGATGTGAAGAATGGTGGTGATGATAACAAGAATGGTGGTGATGATGACAAGAATGGTGGTGATGATGACAAGAATGGTGGTGATGATGACAAGAATGGTGGTGATGATGACAAGAATGGTGGTGATGATGACAAGAATGGTGGTGATGATGTGAAGAATGGTGGTGATGATGACAAGAATGGTGGTGATGATGACAAGAATGGTGGTGATGATGACAAAAATGGTGGTGATGATGACAAGAATGGTGGTGATGATGACAAGAATGGTGGTGATGATGACAAGAATGGTGTTGATGATGTGAAGAATGGTGGTGATGATGAAAAGAATGGTGGTGATGATGACAAGAATGGTGGTGATGATGACAAGAATGGTGGTGATGATGTGTGAATGGTGGTGATGATGACAAGAATGGTGGTGACGATGACAAGAATGGTGGTGATGATGACAAGAATGGTGGTGATGATGTAAAGAATGGTGGTGATGATGACAAGAATGGTGGTGATGATGACAAGAATGGTGATGATGATGTGAAGAATGGTGGTGATGATGTGAAGAATGGTGGTGATGATGACAAGAATGGTGGTGATGATGACAAGAATGGTGGTGATGATGACAAGAATGGTGGTGATGATGACAAGAATGGTGGTGATGATGTGAAGAATGGTGGTGATGATGACAAGAATGGTGGTGATGATGACAAGAATGGTGGTGATGATGACAAAAATGGTGGTGATGATGACAAGAATGGTGGTGATGATGACAAGAATGGTGGTGATGATGACAAGAATGGTGTTGATGATGTGAAGAATGGTGGTGATGATGAAAAGAATGGTGGTGATGATGACAAGAATGGTGGTGATGATGACAAGAATGGTGGTGATGATGTGTGAATGGTGGTGATGATGACAAGAATGGTGTTGACGATGACAAGAATGGTGGTGATGATGACAAGAATGGTGGTGATGATGTAAAGAATGGTGGTGATGATGACAAGAATGGTGGTGATGATGACAAGAATGGTGATGATGATGTGAAGAATGGTGGTGATGATGTGAAGAATGGTGGTGATGATGACAAGAATGGTGGTGATGATGACAAGAATGGTGGTGATGATGACAAGAATGGTGGTGATGATGACAAGAATGGTGGTGATGATGTGAAGAATGGTGGTGATGATGACAACAATGGTGGTGATGATGACAAGAATGGTGGTGATGATGACAAGAATGGTGGTGATGATGACAAGAATGGTGGTGATGATGACAAGAATGGTGGTGATGATGTGTGAATGGTGGTGATGATGACAAGAATGGTGGTGATGATGACAGGAATGGTGGTGATGATGACAAGAATGGTGGTGATGATGACAAGAATGGTGGTGATGATGAAAAGAATGGTGGTGATGATGACAAGAATGGTGGTGATGATGTGAAGAATGGTGGTGATGATGTGTGAATGGTGGTGATGATGACAAGAATGGTGGTGACGATGACAAGAATGGTGGTGATGATGACAAGAATGGTGGTGATGATGACAAGAATGGTGGTGATGATGTGAAGAATGGTGGTGATGATGACAAGAATGGTCGTGATGATGACAAGAATGGTGGTGATGATGTGAAGAATGGTGCTGATGATGTGAAGAATGGTGGTGATGATGACAAGAATGGTGGTGATGATGACAAGAATGGTGGTGATGATGACAAGAATGGTGGTGATGATGACAAGAATGGTGGTGATGATATGTAGAATGGTGGTGACGATGACAAGAATGGTGGTGATGATGACAAGAATGGTGGTGATGATGATGTGAAGAATGGTGGTGATGATGACAAGAATGGTGGTGATGATGACAAGAATGGTGGTGACGATGACAAGAATGGTGGTGATGATGTGAAGAATGGTGGTGATGATGACAAGAATGGTGGTGATGATGACAAGAATGGTGGTGATGATGACAAGAATGGTGGTGATGATGACAAGAATGGTGGTGATGATGACAAGAATGGTGGTGATGATGACAAGAATGGTGGTGATGATGACAAGAATGGTGGTGATGATGTGAAGAATGGTGGTGATGATGACAAGAATGGTGGTGATGATGACAAGAATGGTGGTGATTATGACAAGAATGGTGGTGATGATGTGAAGAATGGTGGTGATGATGACAAGAATGGTGGTGATGATGACAAGAATGGTGGTGATGATGACAAGAATGGTGGTGATGATGTGTGAATGGTGGTGATGATGACAAGAATGGTGGTGACGATGACAAGAATGGTGGTGATGATGACAAGAATGGTGGTGATGATGACAAGAATGGTGGTGATGATGACAAGAATGGTGGTGATGATGACAAGAATGGTGGTGATGATGACAAGAATGGTGGTGATGATGACAAGAATGGTGGTGAAGATGACAAGAATGGTGGTGATGTTGACAAGAATGGTGGTGATGATGTGAGGAATGGTGGTGATGATGAAAAGAATGGTGGTGATGATGACAAGAATGGTGGTGATGATGACAAGAATGGTGGTGATGATGACAAGAATGGTGGTGATGATGACAAGAATGGTGGTGATGATGACAAGAATGTTGGTGATGATGACAAGAATGATGGTGATGATGACAAGAATGGTGGTGATGATGACAAGAATGGTGGTGATGATGACAAGAATGGTGGTGATGATGTTAAGAATGGTGGTGATGATGATAAGAATGGTGGTGATGTGAAGAACGGTGGTGATGATGACAAGAATGGTGGTGATGATGACAAGAATGGTGGTGATGATGACAAGAATGGTGGTGATGATGACAAGAATGGTGGTGATGATGACAAGAATGGTGGTGATGATGATGTGAAGAATGGTGGTGATGATGACAAGAATGGTGGTGATGATGACAAGAATGGTGGTGACGATGACAAGAATGGTGGTGATGATGACAAGAATGGTGGTGATGATGACAAGAATGGTGGTGATGATGACAAGAATGGTGGTGATGATGTGAAGAAGAGTGGTGATGATGACAAGAATGGTGGTGATGATGACAAGAATGGTGGTGATGATGACAAGAATGGTGGTGATGATGACAAGAATGGTGGTGATGATGATGTGAAGAATGGTGGTGATGATGTGAAGAATGGTGGTGATGATGACAAGAATGGTGGTGATGATGATAGGAATGGTGGTGATGATGACAAGAATGGTGGTGATGATGACAAGAATGGTGGTGATGATGACAAGAATGGTGGTGATGATGACAAGAATGGTGGTGATGATGTGAAGAATGGTGGTGATGATGACAAGAATGGTGGTGATGATGACAAGAATGGTGGTGATGATGACAAGAATGGTGGTGATGATGACAAGAATGGTGATGATGATGACAAGAATGGTGGTGATGATGGCAAGAATGGTGGTGATGATGTGAAGAATGGTGGTGATGATGACAAGAATGGTGGTGATGATGACTAGAATGTTGGTGATGATGTGAAGAATGGAGGTGATGATGACAAGAATGGTGGTGATGATGACAAGAATGGTGGTGATGATGACAAGAATGGTGGTGATGATGTGAAGAATGGTGGTGATGATGACAAGAATGGTGGTGATGATGACAAGAATGGTGGTGATGATGACAAGAATGGTGGTGATGATGACAAGAATGGTGGTGATGATGACAAGAATGGTGGTGATGATGACAAGAATGGTGGTGATGATTACAAGAATGGTGGTGATGATGACAAGAATGGTGGTGATGATGTGAAGAATGGTGGTGATGATGTGAAGAATGGTGGTGATGATGACAAGAATGGTGGTGATGATGACAAGAATGGTGGTGATGATGACAAGAATGGTGGTGATGATGACAAGAATGGTGGTGATGATGACAAGAATGGTGGTGATGATGTGAAGAATGGTGGTGATGACAAGAATGGTGGTGATGATGTGAAGAATGGTGGTGATGATGACAAGAATGGTGGTGACGATGACAAGAATGGTGGTGATGATGACAAGAATGGTGGTAATGATGACAAGAATGGTGGTTATGATGACAAGAATGGTGGTGATGATGACAAGAATGGTGGTGATGATGTGAAGAATGGTGGTGATGATGACAAGAATGGTGGTGATGATGACAAGAATGGTGGTGATGATGTGAAGAATGGTGGTGATGATGACAAGAATGGTGGTGATGATGACAAGAATGGTGGTGATGATGACAAGAATGGTGATGATGATGTGAAGAATGGTGGTGATGATGACAAGAATGGTGGTGATGATGACAAGAATGGTGGTGATGATGACAAGAATGGTGGTGATGATGACAAGAATGGTGGTGATGATGACAAGAATGGTGGTGATGATGACAAGAATGGTGGTGATGATGACAAGAATGGTCGTGATGATGACAAGAATGGTGGTGATGATGACAAGAATGGTGGTGATGATGACAAGAATGGTGGTGATGATGACAAGAATGGTGGTGATGATGACAAGAATGGTGGTGATGATGACAAGAATGGTGGTGACGATGACAAGAATGGTGGTGATGATGACAAGAATGGTGGTGATGATGACAAGAATGGTGGTGATGATGACAAGAATGGTGGTGATGATGTGAAGAAGAGTGGTGATGATGACAAGAATGGTGGTGATGATGACAAGAATGGTGGTGATGATGACAAGAATGGTGGTGATGATGACAAGAATGGTGGTGATGATGATGTGAAGAATGGTGGTGATGATGTGAAGAATGGTGGTGATGATGACAAGAATGGTGGTGATGATGATAGGAATGGTGGTGATGATGACAAGAATGGTGGTGATGATGACAAGAATGGTGGTGATGATGACAAGAATGGTGGTGATGATGACAAGAATGGTGGTGATGATGTGAAGAATGGTGGTGATGATGACAAGAATGGTGGTGATGATGACAAGAATGGTGGTGATGATGACAAGAATGGTGGTGATGATGACAAGAATGGTGATGATGATGACAAGAATGGTGGTGATGATGGCAAGAATGGTGGTGATGATGTGAAGAATGGTGGTGATGATGACAAGAATGGTGGTGATGATGACTAGAATGTTGGTGATGATGTGAAGAATGGTGGTGATGATGACAAGAATGGTGGTGATGATGACAAGAATGGTGGTGATGATGACAAGAATGGTGGTGATGATGTGAAGAATGGTGGTGATGATGACAAGAATGGTGGTGATGATGACAAGAATGGTGGTGATGATGACAAGAATGGTGGTGATGATGACAAGAATGGTGGTGATGATGACAAGAATGGTGGTGATGATGACAAGAATGGTGGTGATGATTACAAGAATGGTGGTGATGATGACAAGAATGGTGGTGATGATGTGAAGAATGGTGGTGATGATGTGAAGAATGGTGGTGATGATGACAAGAATGGTGGTGATGATGACAAGAATGGTGGTGATGATGACAAGAATGGTGGTGATGATGACAAGAATGGTGGTGATGATGACAAGAATGGTGGTGATGATGTGAAGAATGGTGGTGATGACAAGAATGGTGGTGATGATGTGAAGAATGGTGGTGATGATGACAAGAATGGTGGTGACGATGACAAGAATGGTGGTGATGATGACAAGAATGGTGGTAATGATGACAAGAATGGTGGTTATGATGACAAGAATGGTGGTGATGATGACAAGAATGGTGGTGATGATGTGAAGAATGGTGGTGATGATGACAAGAATGGTGGTGATGATGACAAGAATGGTGGTGATGATGTGAAGAATGGTGGTGATGATGACAAGAATGGTGGTGATGATGACAAGAATGGTGGTGATGATGACAAGAATGGTGATGATGATGTGAAGAATGGTGGTGATGATGACAAGAATGGTGGTGATGATGACAAGAATGGTGGTGATGATGACAAGAATGGTGGTGATGATGACAAGAATGGTGGTGATGATGACAAGAATGGTGGTGATGATGACAAGAATGGTGGTGATGATGACAAGAATGGTCGTGATGATGACAAGAATGGTGGTGATGATGACAAGAATGGTGGTGATGATGACAAGAATGGTGGTGATGATGACAAGAATGGTGGTGATGATGACAAGAATGGTGGTGATGATGACAAGAATGGTGGTGACGATGACAAGAATGGTGGTGATGATGACAAGAATGGTGGTGATGATGTGAAGAATGGTGGTGATGATGACAAGAATGGTGGTGACGATGACAAGAATGGTGGTGATGATGTGAATAATGGTGGTGATGATGACAAGAATGGTGGTGATGATGACAAGAATGGTGGTGATGATGACAAGAATGGTGATGATGATGTGAAGAATGGTGGTGATGATGACAAGAATGGTGGTGATGATGACAAGAATGGTGGTGATGATGACAAGAATGGTGGTGATGATGACAAGAATGGTGGTGATGATGACAAGAATGGTGGTGATGATGACAAGAATGGTGGTGATGATGACAAGAATTGTGGTGATGATGACAAGAATGGTGGTGATGATGTCAAGAATGGTGGTGATGATGACAAGAATGGTGGTGACGATGACAAGAATGGTGGTGATGATGACAAGAATGGTGGTGATGATGACAAGAATGGTGGTGATGATGTGATGAATGGTGGTGATGATTACAAGAATGGTGGTGATGATGACAAGAATGGTGGTGATGATGACAAAAATGGTGGTGATGATGACAAGAATGGTCGTGATGATGACAAGAATGGTGGTGAGGATGACAAGAATGGTGGTGATGATGACAAGAATGGTGGTGATGATGACAAGAATGGTGGTGACGATGACAAGAATGGTGGTGATGATGACAAGAATGGTAGTGATGATGACAAGAATGGTGGTGATGATGTGATGAATGGTGGTGATGATGACAAGAATGGTGGTGATGATGACAAGAATGGCGGTGATGATGACAAGAATGGTGGTGATGATGACAAGAATGGTCGTGATGATGACAAGAATGGTGGTGATGATGACAAGAATGGTGGTGATGATGACAAGAATGGTGGTGATGATGACAAGAATGGTGGTGATGATGACAAGAATGGTGGTGATGATGTGAAGAATGGTGGTGATGATGACAAGCATGGTGGTGATGATGACAAGAATGGTGGTGATGATGACAAGAATGGTGTTGATGATGTGAAGAATGGTGGTGATGATGAAAAGAATGGTGGTGATGATGACAAGAATGGTGGTGATGATGACAAGAATGGTGGTGATGATGTGTGAATGGTGGTGATGATGACAAGAATGGTGGTGACGATGACAAGAATGGTGGTGATGATGACAAGAATGGTGGTGATGATGTAAAGAATGGTGGTGATGATGACAAGAATGGTGGTGATGATGACAAGAATGGTGATGATGATGTGAAGAATGGTGGTGATGATGTGAAGAATGGTGGTGATGATGACAAGAATGGTGGTGATGATGACAAGAATGGTGGTGATGATGACAAGAATGGTGGTGATGATGACAAGAATGGTGGTGATGATGTGAAGAATGGTGGTGATGATGACAACAATGGTGGTGATGATGACAAGAATGGTGGTGATGATGACAAGAATGGTGGTGATGATGACAAGAATGGTGGTGATGATGACAAGAATGGTGGTGATGATGTGTGAATGGTGGTGATGATGACAAGAATGGTGGTGATGATGACAGGAATGGTGGTGATGATGACAAGAATGGTGGTGATGATGACAAGAATGGTGGTGATGATGAAAAGAATGGTGGTGATGATGACAAGAATGGTGGTGATGATGTGAAGAATGGTGGTGATGATGTGTGAATGGTGGTGATGATGACAAGAATGGTGGTGACGATGACAAGAATGGTGGTGATGATGACAAGAATGGTGGTGATGATGACAAGAATGGTGGTGATGATGTGAAGAATGGTGGTGATGATGACAAGAATGGTCGTGATGATGACAAGAATGGTGGTGATGATGTGAAGAATGGTGCTGATGATGTGAAGAATGGTGGTGATGATGACAAGAATGGTGGTGATGATGACAAGAATGGTGGTGATGATGACAAGAATGGTGGTGATGATGACAAGAATGGTGGTGATGATATGTAGAATGGTGGTGACGATGACAAGAATGGTGGTGATGATGACAAGAATGGTGGTGATGATGATGTGAAGAATGGTGGTGATGATGACAAGAATGGTGGTGATGATGACAAGAATGGTGGTGACGATGACAAGAATGGTGGTGATGATGTGAAGAATGGTGGTGATGATGACAAGAATGGTGGTGATGATGACAAGAATGGTGGTGATGATGACAAGAATGGTGGTGATGATGACAAGAATGGTGGTGATGATGACAAGAATGGTGGTGATGATGACAAGAATGGTGGTGATGATGACAAGAATGGTGGTGATGATGTGAAGAATGGTGGTGATGATGACAAGAATGGTGGTGATGATGACAAGAATGGTGGTGATTATGACAAGAATGGTGGTGATGATGTGAAGAATGGTGGTGATGATGACAAGAATGGTGGTGATGATGACAAGAATGGTGGTGATGATGACAAGAATGGTGGTGATGATGTGTGAATGGTGGTGATGATGACAAGAATGGTGGTGACGATGACAAGAATGGTGGTGATGATGACAAGAATGGTGGTGATGATGACAAGAATGGTGGTGATGATGACAAGAATGGTGGTGATGATGACAAGAATGGTGGTGATGATGACAAGAATGGTGGTGATGATGACAAGAATGGTGGTGATGATGACAAGAATGGTGGTGAAGATGACAAGAATGGTGGTGATGTTGACAAGAATGGTGGTGATGATGTGAGGAATGGTGGTGATGATGAAAAGAATGGTGGTGATGATGACAAGAATGGTGGTGATGATGACAAGAATGGTGGTGATGATGACAAGAATGGTGGTGATGATGACAAGAATGGTGGTGATGATGACAAGAATGGTGGTGATGATGACAAAAATGGTGGTGATGATGACAAGAATGGTCGTGATGATGACAAGAATGGTGGTGAGGATGACAAGAATGGTGGTGATGATGACAAGAATGGTGGTGATGATGACAAGAATGGTGGTGATGATGATGTGAAGAATGGTGGTGATGATGACAAGAATGGTGGTGATGATGACAAGAATGGTGGTGACGATGACAAGAATGGTGGTGATGATGACAAGAATGGTGGTGATGATGACAAGAATGGTGGTGATGATGACAAGAATGGTGGTGATGATGTGAAGAAGAGTGGTGATGATGACAAGAATGGTGGTGATGATGACAAGAATGGTGGTGATGATGACAAGAATGGTGGTGATGATGACAAGAATGGTGGTGATGATGACAAGAATGGTGGTGATGATGTGAAGAATGGTGGTGATGATGACAAGCATGGTGGTGATGATGACAAGAATGGTGGTGATGATGTGAAGAATGGTGGTGATGATGACAAGAATGGTGGTGATGATGACAATAATGGTGGTGATGATGACAAGAATGGTGATGATGTGAAGAATGGTGGTGATGATGACAAGCATGGTGGTGATGATGACAAGAATGGTGGTGATGATGTGAAGAATGGTGGTGATGATGACAAGAATGGTGGTGATGATGACAAGAATGGTGGTGATGATGACAAGAATGGTGATGATGATGTGAAGAATGGTGGTGATGATGACAAGAATGGTGGTGATGATGACAAGAATGGTGGTGATGATGACAAGAATGGTGGTGGTGATGTGAAGAATGGTGGTGATGATGACAAGAATGGTGGTGACGATGACAAGAATGGTGGTGATGATGACAAGAATGGTGGTGATGATGACAAGAATGGTGGTGATGATGACAAGAATGGTGGTGATGATGACAAGAATGGTGGTGATGATGACAAGAATGGTGGTGATGATGACAAGAATGGTGGTGATGATGTGATGAATGGTGGTGATGATTACAAGAATGGTGGTGATGATGACAAGAATGGTGGTGATGATGTGAAGAATGGTGGTGATGATGTGAAGAATGGTGGTGATGATGACAAGAATGGTGGTGATGATGACAAGAATGGTGGTGATGATGACAAGAATGGTGGTGATGATGACAAGAATGGCGGTGATGATGACAAGAATGGTGGTGATGATGACAAGAATGGTGGTGATGACAAGAATGGTGGTGATGATGTGAAGAATGGTGGTGATGATGACAAGAATGGTGGTGACGATGACAAGAATGGTGGTGATGATGACAAGAATGGTGGTGATGATGACAAGAATGGTGGTGATGATGACAAGAATGGTGGTGATGATGTGAAGAATGGTGGTGATGATGACAAGAATGGTGGTGATGATGTGAAGAATGGTGGTGATGATGACAAGAATGGTGGTGACGATGACAAGAATGGTGGTGATGATGACAAGAATGGTGGTGATGATGTGAAGAATGGTGGTGATGATGACAAGAATGGTGGTGATGATGACAAGAATGGTGGTGATGATGACAAGAATGGTGGTGATGATGACAAGAATGGTGGTGATGATGTGAAGAATGGTGGTGATGATGACAAGAATGGTGGTGATGATGACAAGAATGGTGGTGATGATGACAAGAATGGTGATGATGATGTGAAGAATGGTGGTGATGATGACAAGAATGGTGGTGATGATGACAAGAATGGTGGTGATGATGACAAGAATGGTGGTGATGATGACAAGAATGGTGGTGACGATGACAAGAATGGTGGTGGTGATGACAAGAATGGTGGTGATGATGACAAGAATGGTGGTGATGATGACAAGAATGGTGGTGATGATGACAAGAATGGTGGTGATGATGTGATGAATGGTGGTGATGATGACAAGAATGGTGGTGATGATGACAAGAATGGTGGTGATGATGACAAGAATGGTGGTGATGATGACAAGAATGGTCGTGATGATGACAAGAATGGTGGTGATGATGACAAGAATGGTGGTGATGATGACAAGAATGGTGGTGATGATGACAAGAATGGTGGTGATGATGACAAGATTGGTGGTGATGATGACAAGAACGGTGGTAATGATGACAAGAATGGTGGTTATGATGACAAGAATGGTGGTGATGATGACAAGAATGGTGGTGATGATGTGAAGAATGGTGGTGATGATGACAAGAATGGTGGTGATGATGACAAGAATGGTGGTGATGATGTGAAGAATGGTGGTGATGATGACAAGAATGGTGGTGATGATGACAAGAATGGTGGTGATGATGACAAGAATGGTGATGATGATGTGAAGAATGGTGGTGATGATGACAAGAATGGTGGTGATGATGACAAGAATGGTGGTGATGATGACAAGAATGGTGGTGATGATGACAAGAATGGTGGTGATGATGTGAAGAATGGTGGTGATGATGATAAGAATGGTGGTGATGATGACAAGAATGGTGGTGATGATGACAAGAATGGTGGTGATGATGACAAGAATGGTGGTGATGATGACAAGAATGGTGGTGATGATGACAAGAATGGTGGTGATGATGTGATGAATGGTGGTGATGATGACAAGAATGGTGGTGATGATGACAAGAATGGTGGTGATGATGACAAGAATGGTGGTGATGATGACAAGAATGGTGGTGATGATGACAAGAATGGTGGTGATGATGACAAGAATGGTGGTGATGATGACAAGAATGGTGGTGATGATGACAAGAATGGTGGTGATGATGACAAGAATGGTGGTGATGATGACAAGAATGGTGGTGACGATGACAAGAATGGTGGTGATGATGACAAGAATGGTGGTGATGATGACAAGAATGGTGGTGATGATGACAAGAATGGTGGTGATGATGATGACAAGAATGGTGGTGATGATGACAAGAATGGTGGTGATGATGACAAGAATGGTGGTGATGATGACAAGAATGGTGGTGATGATGGGAAGAATGGTGGTGATGACAAGAATGGTGGTGATGATGTGAAGAATGGTGGTGATGATGACAAGAATGGTGGTGACGATGACAAGAATGGTGGTGATGATGACAAGAATGGTGGTAATGATGACAAGAATGGTGGTTATGATGACAAGAATGGTGGTGATGATGACAAGAATGGTGGTGATGATGTGAAGAATGGTGGTGATGATGACAAGAATGGTGGTGATGATGACAAGAATGGTGGTGATGATGTGAAGAATGGTGGTGATGATGACAAGAATGGTGGTGATGATGACAAGAATGGTGGTGATGATGAC
Organism: Petromyzon marinus; assembly: GCF_048934315.1. Lineage (NCBI taxonomy): Eukaryota > Metazoa > Chordata > Hyperoartia > Petromyzontiformes > Petromyzontidae > Petromyzon > Petromyzon marinus. Next base: position 4,944,265 of record NC_133732.1, read on the forward strand.
AAGAATGGTGATGATGATGTGAAGAATGGTGGTGATGATGACAAGAATGGTGGTGATGATGACAAGAATGGTGGGGATGATGACAAGAATGGTGGTGATGATGACAAGAATGGTGGTGATGATGACAAAAATGGTGGTGATGATGACAAGAATGGTGGTGATGATGACAAGAATGGTGGTGATGATGACAAGAATGGTGGTGATGATGACAAGAATGGTCGTGATGATGACAAGAATGGTGGTGATGATGACAAGAATGGTGGTGATGATGACAAGAATGGTGGTGATGATGACAAGAATGGTGGTGATGATGACAAGAATGGTGGTGATGATGACAAGAATGGTGGTGATGATGACAAGAATGGTGGTGACGATGACAAGAATGGTGGTGATGATGTGAAGAATTGTGGTGATGATGACAAGAATGGTGGTGATGATGACAAGAATGGTGGTAATGATGACAAGAATGGTGGTGATGATGACAAGAATGGTGGTGATGATGTGAAGAATGGTGGTGATGATGACAAGAATGGTGGTGACGATGACAAGAATGGTGGTGATGATGTGAATAATGGTGGTGATGATGACAAGAATGGTGGTGATGATGACAAGAATGGTGGTGATGATGACAAGAATGGTGATGATGATGTGAAGAATGGTGGTGATGATGACAAGAATGGTGGTGATGATGACAAGAATGGTGGTGATGATGACAAGAATGGTGGTGATGATGACAAGAATGGTGGTGATGATGACAAGAATGGTGGTGATGTTGACAAGAATGGTGGTGATGATGTGAGGAATGGTGGTGATGATGACAAGAATGGTGGTGATGATGACAAGAATGGTGGTGATGATGACAAGAATGGTGGTGATTATGACAAGAATGGTGGTGATGATGACAAGAATGGTGGTGATGATGACAAGAATGGTGGTGATGATGACAAGAATGGTGGTGATGATGACAAGAATGGTGGTGATGATGACAGGAATGGTGGTGATGATGACAAGAATGGTGGTGATGTGAAGAATGGTGGTGATGATGACAAGAATGGTGGTGATGATGACAAGAATGGTGGTGATGATGACAAGAATGGTGGTGATGATGACAAGAATGGTGGTGATGATGACAAGAATGGTGGTGATGATGTGCGAGAATGGTGGTGATGATGACAAGAATGGTGGTGATGATGACAAGAATGGTGGTGATGATGACAAGAATGGTGGTGATGATGACAAGAATGGTGGTGATGATGTGAAGAATGGTGGTGATGATGACAAGAATGGTGGTGATGATGACAAGAATGGTGGTGATGATGACAAGAATGGTGGTGATGATGACAAGAATGGTGGTGATGATGACAAGAATGGTGGTGATGATGACAAGAATGGTGGTGACGATGACAAGAATGGTGGTGATGATGTGAAGAATGGTGGTGATGATGTGAAGAATGGTGGTGATGATGACAAGAATGGTGGTGATGATGACAAGAATGGTGGTGATGATGTGAACAATGGTGGTGATGATGACAAGAATGGTGGTGATGATGACAAGAATGGTGGTGATGATGTGAAGAATGGTGGTGATGATGACAAGAATGGTGGTGATGATGACAAGAATGGTGGTGATGATGACAAGAATGGTGGTGATGATGACAAGAATGGTGGTGATGATGACAAGAATGGTGGTGATGATGACAAGAATGGTGGTGATGATGACAAGAATGGTGGTGATGATGTGAAGAATGGTGGTGATGATGACAAGAATGGTGGTGATGATGACAAGAATGGTGGTGATGATGACAAGAATGGTGGTGATGATGACAAGAATGGTGGTGATGATGACAAGAATGGTGGTGATGATGACAAGAATGGTGGTGATGATGACAAGAATGGTGGTGAAGATGACAAGAATGGTGGTGATGTTGACAAGAATGGTGGTGATGATGTGAGGAATGGTGGTGATGATGACAAGAATGGTGGTGATGATGAAAAGAATGGTGGTGATGATGACAAGAATGGTGGTGATGATGACAAGAATGGTGGTGATGATGACAAGAATGGTGGTGATGATGACAAGAATGGTGGTGATGATGACAAGAATGGTGGTGATGATGTTAAGAATGGTGGTGATGATGATAAGAATGGTGGTGATGTGAAGAATGGTGGTGATGATGACAAGAATGGTGGTGATGATGACAAGAATGGTGGTGATGATGACAAGAATGGTGGTGATGATGACAAGAATGGTGGTGATGATGACAAGAATGGTGGTGATGATGATGTGAAGAATGGTGGTGATGATGACAAGAATGGTGGTGATGATGACAAGAATGGTGGTGACGATGACAAGAATGGTGGTGATGATGACAAGAATGGTGGTGGTGATGACAAGAATGGTGGTGACGATGACAAGAATGGTGGTGATGATGACAAGAATGGTGGTGATGATGTGAAGAAGAGTGGTGATGATGACAAGAATGGTGGTGATGATGACAAGAATGGTGGTGATGATGACAAGAATGGTGGTGATGATGACAAGAATGGTGGTGATGATGATGTGAAGAATGGTGGTGATGATGTGAAGAATGGTGGTGATGATGACAAGAATGGTGGTGATGATGATAGGAATGGTGGTGATGATGACAAGAATGGTGGTGATGATGACAAGAATGGTGGTGATGATGACAAGAATGGTGGTGATGATGACAAGAATGGTGGTGATGATGTGAAGAATGGTGGTGATGATGACAAGAATGGTGGTGATGATGACAAGAATGGTGGTGATGATGACAAGAATGGTGGTGATGATGACAAGAATGGTGATGATGATGACAAGAATGGTGGTGATGATGACAAGAATGGTGGTGATGATGTGAAGAATGGTGGTGATGATGACAAGAATGGTGGTGATGATGACTAGAATGTTGGTGATGATGTGAAGAATGGTGGTGATGATGACAAGAATGGTGGTGATGATGACAAGAATGGTGGTGATGATGACAAGAATGGTGGTGATGATGTGAAGAATGGTGGTGATGATGACAAGAATGGTGGTGATGATGACAAGAATGGTGGTGATGATGACAAGAATGGTGGTGATGATGACAAGAATGGTGGTGATGATGACAAGAATGGTGGTGATGATGACAAGAATGGTGGTGATGATTACAAGAATGGTGGTGATGATGACAAGAATGGTGGTGATGATGTGAAGAATGGTGGTGATGATGTGAAGAATGGTGGTGATGATGACAAGAATGGTGGTGATGATGACAAGAATGGTGGTGATGATGACAAGAATGGTGGTGATGATGACAAGAATGGTGGTGATGATGACAAGAATGGTGGTGATGATGTGAAGAATGGTGGTGATGATGACAAGAATGGTGGTGATGATGACAAGAATGGTGGTGATGATGTGAAGAATGGTGGGGACGATGTGGAGAATGGTGGTGATGATGACAAAAATGGTGGTGATGATGTGTATAATGGTGGTGATGATGACAAGAATGGTGGTGATGATGACAAGAATGGTGGTGATGATGACAAGAATGGTGGTGATGATGACAAGAATGGTGGTGATGATGTGAAGAATGGTGGTGATGATGACAAGAATGGTGGTGATGATGACAAGAATGGTGGTAATGATGACAAGAATGGTGGTGATGATGAGAAGAATGGTGGTGATGATGACAAGAATGGTGGTGATGATGTCAAGAATGGTGGTGATGATGACAAGAATGGTGGTGATGATGACAAGAATGGTGGTGATGATGATAGGAATGGTGGTGATGATGACAAGAATGGTGGTGATGATGACAAGAATGGTGGTGATGATGACAAGAATGGTGGTGATGATGACAAGAATGGTGGTGATGATGACAAGAATGGTGGTGATGATGATAGGAATGGTGGTGATGATGACAAGAATGGTGGTGATGATGACAAGAATGGTGGTGATGATGACAAGAATGGTGGTGATGATGTGAAGAATGGTGGTGATGATGATAGGAATGGTGGTGATGATGACAAGAATGGTGGTGATGATGACAAGAATGGTGGTGATGATGACAAGAATGGTGGTGATGATGATAGGAATGGTGGTGATGATGACAAGAATCGCAGTGATGATGACAAGAATGGTGGTGATGATGACAAGAATGGTGGTGATGATGTGAGGAAGAGTGGTGATGATGACAAGAATGGTGGTGATGATGACAAGAATGGTGGTGATGATGACAAGAATGGTGGTGATGATGACAAGAATGGTGGTGATGATGATGTGAAGAATGGTGGTGATGATGTGAAGAATGGTGGTGATGATGACAAGAATGGTGGTGATGATGATAGGAATGGTGGTGATGATGACAAGAATGGTGGTGATGATGACAAGAATGGTGGTGATGATGACAAGAATGGTGGTGATGATGACAAGAATGGTGGTGATGATGTGAAGAATGGTGGTGATGATGACAAGAATGGTGGTGATGATGACAAGAATGGTGGTGATGATGACAAGAATGGTGGTGATGATGTGAAGAATGGTGGTGATGATGACAAGAATGGTGGTGATGATGACAAGAATGGTGGTGATGATGACAAGAATGGTGGTGATGATGACAAGAATGGTGGTGATGATGACAAGAATGGTGGTGATGATGACAAGAATGGTGGTGATGATGACAAGAATGGTGGTGAAGATGACAAGAATGGTGGTGATGTTGACAAGAATGGTGGTGATGATGTGAGGAATGGTGGTGATGATGACAAGAATGGTGGTGATGATGAAAAGAATGGTGGTGATGATGACAAGAATGGTGGTGATGATGACAAGAATGGTGGTGATGATGACAAGAATGGTGGTGATGATGACAAGAATGGTGGTGATGATGACAAGAATGGTGGTGATGATGTTAAGAATGGTGGTGATGATGATAAGAATGGTGGTGATGTGAAGAATGGTGGTGATGATGACAAGAATGGTGGTGATGATGACAAGAATGGTGGTGATGATGACAAGAATGGTGGTGATGATGACAAGAATGGTGGTGATGATGACAAGAATGGTGGTGATGATGATGTGAAGAATGGTGGTGATGATGACAAGAATGGTGGTGATGATGACAAGAATGGTGGTGACGATGACAAGAATGGTGGTGATGATGACAAGAATGGTGGTGGTGATGACAAGAATGGTGGTGACGATGACAAGAATGGTGGTGATGATGACAAGAATGGTGGTGATGATGTGAAGAAGAGTGGTGATGATGACAAGAATGGTGGTGATGATGACAAGAATGGTGGTGATGATGACAAGAATGGTGGTGATGATGACAAGAATGGTGGTGATGATGATGTGAAGAATGGTGGTGATGATGTGAAGAATGGTGGTGATGATGACAAGAATGGTGGTGATGATGATAGGAATGGTGGTGATGATGACAAGAATGGTGGTGATGATGACAAGAATGGTGGTGATGATGACAAGAATGGTGGTGATGATGACAAGAATGGTGGTGATGATGTGAAGAATGGTGGTGATGATGACAAGAATGGTGGTGATGATGACAAGAATGGTGGTGATGATGACAAGAATGGTGGTGATGATGACAAGAATGGTGATGATGATGACAAGAATGGTGGTGATGATGACAAGAATGGTGGTGATGATGTGAAGAATGGTGGTGATGATGACAAGAATGGTGGTGATGATGACTAGAATGTTGGTGATGATGTGAAGAATGGTGGTGATGATGACAAGAATGGTGGTGATGATGACAAGAATGGTGGTGATGATGACAAGAATGGTGGTGATGATGTGAAGAATGGTGGTGATGATGACAAGAATGGTGGTGATGATGACAAGAATGGTGGTGATGATGACAAGAATGGTGGTGATGATGACAAGAATGGTGGTGATGATGACAAGAATGGTGGTGATGATGACAAGAATGGTGGTGATGATTACAAGAATGGTGGTGATGATGACAAGAATGGTGGTGATGATGTGAAGAATGGTGGTGATGATGTGAAGAATGGTGGTGATGATGACAAGAATGGTGGTGATGATGACAAGAATGGTGGTGATGATGACAAGAATGGTGGTGATGATGACAAGAATGGTGGTGATGATGACAAGAATGGTGGTGATGATGTGAAGAATGGTGGTGATGATGACAAGAATGGTGGTGATGATGACAAGAATGGTGGTGATGATGTGAAGAATGGTGGGGACGATGTGGAGAATGGTGGTGATGATGACAAAAATGGTGGTGATGATGTGTATAATGGTGGTGATGATGACAAGAATGGTGGTGATGATGACAAGAATGGTGGTGATGATGACAAGAATGGTGGTGATGATGACAAGAATGGTGGTGATGATGTGAAGAATGGTGGTGATGATGACAAGAATGGTGGTGATGATGACAAGAATGGTGGTAATGATGACAAGAATGGTGGTGATGATGAGAAGAATGGTGGTGATGATGACAAGAATGGTGGTGATGATGTCAAGAATGGTGGTGATGATGACAAGAATGGTGGTGATGATGACAAGAATGGTGGTGATGATGATAGGAATGGTGGTGATGATGACAAGAATGGTGGTGATGATGACAAGAATGGTGGTGATGATGACAAGAATGGTGGTGATGATGACAAGAATGGTGGTGATGATGACAAGAATGGTGGTGATGATGATAGGAATGGTGGTGATGATGACAAGAATGGTGGTGATGATGACAAGAATGGTGGTGATGATGACAAGAATGGTGGTGATGATGTGAAGAATGGTGGTGATGATGATAGGAATGGTGGTGATGATGACAAGAATGGTGGTGATGATGACAAGAATGGTGGTGATGATGACAAGAATGGTGGTGATGATGATAGGAATGGTGGTGATGATGACAAGAATCGCAGTGATGATGACAAGAATGGTGGTGATGATGACAAGAATGGTGGTGATGATGTGAGGAAGAGTGGTGATGATGACAAGAATGGTGGTGATGATGACAAGAATGGTGGTGATGATGACAAGAATGGTGGTGATGATGACAAGAATGGTGGTGATGATGATGTGAAGAATGGTGGTGATGATGTGAAGAATGGTGGTGATGATGACAAGAATGGTGGTGATGATGATAGGAATGGTGGTGATGATGACAAGAATGGTGGTGATGATGACAAGAATGGTGGTGATGATGACAAGAATGGTGGTGATGATGACAAGAATGGTGGTGATGATGTGAAGAATGGTGGTGATGATGATAAGAATGGTGGTGATGATGACAAGAATGGTGGTGATGATGACAAGAATGGTGGTGATGATGACAAGAATGGTGGTGATGATGACAAGAATGGTGGTGATGATGTGAAGAATGGTGGTGATGATGATAAGAATGGTGGTGATGATGACAAGAATGGTGGTGATGATGACAAGAATGGTGGTGATGATGACAAGAATGGTGGTGATGATGACAAGAATGGTGGTGATGATGTGATGAATGGTGGTGATGATGACAAGAATGGTGGTGATGATGACAAGAATGGTGGTGATGATGACAAGAATGGTGGTGATGATGACAAGAATGGTGGTGATGATGACAAGAATGGTGGTGATGATGACAAGAATGGTGGTGATGATGACAAGAATGGTGGTGATGATGACAAGAATGGTGGTGATGATGACAAGAATGGTGGTGATGATGACAAGAATGGTGGTGACGATGACAAGAATGGTGGTGATGATGACAAGAATGGTGGTGATGATGACAAGAATGGTGGTGATGATGACAAGAATGGTGGTGATGATGATGACAAGAATGGTGGTGATGATGACAAGAATGGTGGTGATGATGACAAGAATGGTGGTGATGATGACAAGAATGGTGGTGATGATGGGAAGAATGGTGGTGATGACAAGAATGGTGGTGATGATGTGAAGAATGGTGGTGATGATGACAAGAATGGTGGTGACGATGACAAGAATGGTGGTGATGATGACAAGAATGGTGGTAATGATGACAAGAATGGTGGTTATGATGACAAGAATGGTGGTGATGATGACAAGAATGGTGGTGATGATGTGAAGAATGGTGGTGATGATGACAAGAATGGTGGTGATGATGACAAGAATGGTGGTGATGATGTGAAGAATGGTGGTGATGATGACAAGAATGGTGGTGATGATGACAAGAATGGTGGTGATGATGACAAGAATGGTGATGATGATGTGAAGAATGGTGGTGATGATGACAAGAATGGTGGTGATGATGACAAGAATGGTGGTGATGATGACAAGAATGGTGGTGATGATGACAAGAATGGTGGTGATGATGACAAAAATGGTGGTGATGATGACAAGAATGGTGGTGATGATGACAAGAATGGTGGTGATGATGACAAGAATGGTGGTGATGATGACAAGAATGGTCGTGATGATGACAAGAATGGTGGTGATGATGACAAGAATGGTGGTGATGATGACAAGAATGGTGGTGATGATGACAAGAATGGTGGTGATGATGACAAGAATGGTGGTGATGATGACAAGAATGGTGGTGATGATGACAAGAATGGTGGTGACGATGACAAGAATGGTGGTGATGATGTGAAGAATTGTGGTGATGATGACAAGAATGGTGGTGATGATGACAAGAATGGTGGTAATGATGACAAGAATGGTGGTGATGATGACAAGAATGGTGGTGATGATGTGAAGAATGGTGGTGATGATGACAAGAATTGTGGTGACGATGACAAGAATGGTGGTGATGATGTGAATAATGGTGGTGATGATGACAAGAATGGTGGTGATGATGACAAGAATGGTGGTGATGATGACAAGAATGGTGATGATGATGTGAAGAATGGTGGTGATGATGACAAGAATGGTGGTGATGATGACAAGAATGGTGGTGATGATGACAAGAATGGTGGTGATGATGACAAGAATGGTGGTGATGATGACAAGAATGGTGGTGATGTTGACAAGAATGGTGGTGATGATGTGAGGAATGGTGGTGATGATGACAAGAATGGTGGTGATGATGACAAGAATGGTGGTGATGATGACAAGAATGGTGGTGATGATGACAAGAATGGTGGTGATGATGACAAGAATGGTGGTGATGATGACAAGAATGGTGGTGATGATGACAAGAATGGTGGTGATGATGACAAGAATGGTGGTGATGATGACAGGAATGGTGGTGATGATGACAAGAATGGTGGTGATGTGAAGAATGGTGGTGATGATGACAAGAATGGTGGTGATGATGACAAGAATGGTGGTGATGATGACAAGAATGGTGGTGATGATGACAAGAATGGTGGTGATGATGACAAGAATGGTGGTGATGATGTGCGAGAATGGTGGTGATGATGACAAGAATGGTGGTGATGATGACAAGAATGGTGGTGATGATGACAAGAATGGTGGTGATGATGACAAGAATGGTGGTGATGATGTGAAGAATGGTGGTGATGATGACAAGAATGGTGGTGATGATGACAAGAATGGTGGTGATGATGACAAGAATGGTGGTGATGATGACAAGAATGGTGGTGATGATGACAAGAATGGTGGTGATGATGACAAGAATGGTGGTGACGATGACAAGAATGGTGGTGATGATGTGAAGAATGGTGGTGATGATGTGAAGAATGGTGGTGATGATGACAAGAATGGTGGTGATGATGACAAGAATGGTGGTGATGATGTGAACAATGGTGGTGATGATGACAAGAATGGTGGTGATGATGACAAGAATGGTGGTGATGATGTGAAGAATGGTGGTGATGATGACAAGAATGGTGGTGATGATGACAAGAATGGTGGTGATGATGACAAGAATGGTGGTGATGATGACAAGAATGGTGGTGATGATGACAAGAATGGTGGTGATGATGACAAGAATGGTGGTGATGATGACAAGAATGGTGGTGATGATGTGAAGAATGGTGGTGATGATGACAAGAATGGTGGTGATGATGACAAGAATGGTGGTGATGATGACAAGAATGGTGGTGATGATGACAAGAATGGTGGTGATGATGACAAGAATGGTGGTGATGATGACAAGAATGGTGGTGATGATGACAAGAATGGTGGTGAAGATGACAAGAATGGTGGTGATGTTGACAAGAATGGTGGTGATGATGTGAGGAATGGTGGTGATGATGACAAGAATGGTGGTGATGATGAAAAGAATGGTGGTGATGATGACAAGAATGGTGGTGATGATGACAAGAATGGTGGTGATGATGACAAGAATGGTGGTGATGATGACAAGAATGGTGGTGATGATGACAAGAATGGTGGTGATGATGTTAAGAATGGTGGTGATGATGATAAGAATGGTGGTGATGTGAAGAATGGTGGTGATGATGACAAGAATGGTGGTGATGATGACAAGAATGGTGGTGATGATGACAAGAATGGTGGTGATGATGACAAGAATGGTGGTGATGATGACAAGAATGGTGGTGATGATGATGTGAAGAATGGTGGTGATGATGACAAGAATGGTGGTGATGATGACAAGAATGGTGGTGACGATGACAAGAATGGTGGTGATGATGACAAGAATGGTGGTGGTGATGACAAGAATGGTGGTGACGATGACAAGAATGGTGGTGATGATGACAAGAATGGTGGTGATGATGTGAAGAAGAGTGGTGATGATGACAAGAATGGTGGTGATGATGACAAGAATGGTGGTGATGATGACAAGAATGGTGGTGATGATGACAAGAATGGTGGTGATGATGATGTGAAGAATGGTGGTGATGATGTGAAGAATGGTGGTGATGATGACAAGAATGGTGGTGATGATGATAGGAATGGTGGTGATGATGACAAGAATGGTGGTGATGATGACAAGAATGGTGGTGATGATGACAAGAATGGTGGTGATGATGACAAGAATGGTGGTGATGATGTGAAGAATGGTGGTGATGATGACAAGAATGGTGGTGATGATGACAAGAATGGTGGTGATGATGACAAGAATGGTGGTGATGATGACAAGAATGGTGATGATGATGACAAGAATGGTGGTGATGATGACAAGAATGGTGGTGATGATGTGAAGAATGGTGGTGATGATGACAAGAATGGTGGTGATGATGACTAGAATGTTGGTGATGATGTGAAGAATGGTGGTGATGATGACAAGAATGGTGGTGATGATGACAAGAATGGTGGTGATGATGACAAGAATGGTGGTGATGATGTGAAGAATGGTGGTGATGATGACAAGAATGGTGGTGATGATGACAAGAATGGTGGTGATGATGACAAGAATGGTGGTGATGATGACAAGAATGGTGGTGATGATGACAAGAATGGTGGTGATGATGACAAGAATGGTGGTGATGATTACAAGAATGGTGGTGATGATGACAAGAATGGTGGTGATGATGTGAAGAATGGTGGTGATGATGTGAAGAATGGTGGTGATGATGACAAGAATGGTGGTGATGATGACAAGAATGGTGGTGATGATGACAAGAATGGTGGTGATGATGACAAGAATGGTGGTGATGATGACAAGAATGGTGGTGATGATGTGAAGAATGGTGGTGATGATGACAAGAATGGTGGTGATGATGACAAGAATGGTGGTGATGATGTGAAGAATGGTGGGGACGATGTGGAGAATGGTGGTGATGATGACAAAAATGGTGGTGATGATGTGTATAATGGTGGTGATGATGACAAGAATGGTGGTGATGATGACAAGAATGGTGGTGATGATGACAAGAATGGTGGTGATGATGACAAGAATGGTGGTGATGATGTGAAGAATGGTGGTGATGATGACAAGAATGGTGGTGATGATGACAAGAATGGTGGTAATGATGACAAGAATGGTGGTGATGATGAGAAGAATGGTGGTGATGATGACAAGAATGGTGGTGATGATGTCAAGAATGGTGGTGATGATGACAAGAATGGTGGTGATGATGACAAGAATGGTGGTGATGATGATAGGAATGGTGGTGATGATGACAAGAATGGTGGTGATGATGACAAGAATGGTGGTGATGATGACAAGAATGGTGGTGATGATGACAAGAATGGTGGTGATGATGACAAGAATGGTGGTGATGATGACAAGAATGGTGGTGATGATGACAAGAATGGTGGTGATGATGACAAGAATGGTGGTGATGATGACAAGAATGGTGGTGATGATGACAAGAATGGTGGTGATGATGACAAGAATGGTGGTGACGATGACAAGAATGGTGGTGATGATGACAAGAATGGTGGTGATGATGACAAGAATGGTGGTGATGATGACAAGAATGGTGGTGATGATGATGACAAGAATGGTGGTGATGATGACAAGAATGGTGGTGATGATGACAAGAATGGTGGTGATGATGACAAGAATGGTGGTGATGATGGGAAGAATGGTGGTGATGACAAGAATGGTGGTGATGATGTGAAGAATGGTGGTGATGATGACAAGAATGGTGGTGACGATGACAAGAATGGTGGTGATGATGACAAGAATGGTGGTAATGATGACAAGAATGGTGGTTATGATGACAAGAATGGTGGTGATGATGACAAGAATGGTGGTGATGATGTGAAGAATGGTGGTGATGATGACAAGAATGGTGGTGATGATGACAAGAATGGTGGTGATGATGTGAAGAATGGTGGTGATGATGACAAGAATGGTGGTGATGATGACAAGAATGGTGGTGATGATGACAAGAATGGTGATGATGATGTGAAGAATGGTGGTGATGATGACAAGAATGGTGGTGATGATGACAAGAATGGTGGTGATGATGACAAGAATGGTGGTGATGATGACAAGAATGGTGGTGATGATGACAAAAATGGTGGTGATGATGACAAGAATGGTGGTGATGATGACAAGAATGGTGGTGATGATGACAAGAATGGTGGTGATGATGACAAGAATGGTCGTGATGATGACAAGAATGGTGGTGATGATGACAAGAATGGTGGTGATGATGACAAGAATGGTGGTGATGATGACAAGAATGGTGGTGATGATGACAAGAATGGTGGTGATGATGACAAGAATGGTGGTGATGATGACAAGAATGGTGGTGACGATGACAAGAATGGTGGTGATGATGTGAAGAATTGTGGTGATGATGACAAGAATGGTGGTGATGATGACAAGAATGGTGGTAATGATGACAAGAATGGTGGTGATGATGACAAGAATGGTGGTGATGATGTGAAGAATGGTGGTGATGATGACAAGAATGGTGGTGACGATGACAAGAATGGTGGTGATGATGTGAATAATGGTGGTGATGATGACAAGAATGGTGGTGATGATGACAAGAATGGTGGTGATGATGACAAGAATGGTGATGATGATGTGAAGAATGGTGGTGATGATGACAAGAATGGTGGTGATGATGACAAGAATGGTGGTGATGATGACAAGAATGGTGGTGATGATGACAAGAATGGTGGTGATGATGACAAGAATGGTGGTGATGTTGACAAGAATGGTGGTGATGATGTGAGGAATGGTGGTGATGATGACAAGAATGGTGGTGATGATGACAAGAATGGTGGTGATGATGACAAGAATGGTGGTGATGATGACAAGAATGGTGGTGATGATGACAAGAATGGTGGTGATGATGACAAGAATGGTGGTGATGATGACAAGAATGGTGGTGATGATGACAAGAATGGTGGTGATGATGACAGGAATGGTGGTGATGATGACAAGAATGGTGGTGATGTGAAGAATGGTGGTGATGATGACAAGAATGGTGGTGATGATGACAAGAATGGTGGTGATGATGACAAGAATGGTGGTGATGATGACAAGAATGGTGGTGATGATGACAAGAATGGTGGTGATGATGTGCGAGAATGGTGGTGATGATGACAAGAATGGTGGTGATGATGACAAGAATGGTGGTGATGATGACAAGAATGGTGGTGATGATGACAAGAATGGTGGTGATGATGTGAAGAATGGTGGTGATGATGACAAGAATGGTGGTGATGATGACAAGAATGGTGGTGATGATGACAAGAATGGTGGTGATGATGACAAGAATGGTGGTGATGATGACAAGAATGGTGGTGATGATGACAAGAATGGTGGTGACGATGACAAGAATGGTGGTGATGATGTGAAGAATGGTGGTGATGATGTGAAGAATGGTGGTGATGATGACAAGAATGGTGGTGATGATGACAAGAATGGTGGTGATGATGTGAACAATGGTGGTGATGATGACAAGAATGGTGGTGATGATGACAAGAATGGTGGTGATGATGTGAAGAATGGTGGTGATGATGACAAGAATGGTGGTGATGATGACAAGAATGGTGGTGATGATGACAAGAATGGTGGTGATGATGACAAGAATGGTGGTGATGATGACAAGAATGGTGGTGATGATGACAAGAATGGTGGTGATGATGACAAGAATGGTGGTGATGATGTGAAGAATGGTGGTGATGATGACAAGAATGGTGGTGATGATGACAAGAATGGTGGTGATGATGACAAGAATGGTGGTGATGATGACAAGAATGGTGGTGATGATGACAAGAATGGTGGTGATGATGACAAGAATGGTGGTGATGATGACAAGAATGGTGGTGATGATGACAAGAATGGTGGTGATGATGACAAGAATGGTGGTGATGATGACAAGAATGGTGGTGAAGATGACAAGAATGGTGGTGATGTTGACAAGAATGGTGGTGATGATGTGAGGAATGGTGGTGATGATGACAAGAATGGTGGTGATGATGAAAAGAATGGTGGTGATGATGACAAGAATGGTGGTGATGATGACAAGAATGGTGGTGATGATGACAAGAATGGTGGTGATGATGACAAGAATGGTGGTGATGATGACAAGAATGGTGGTGATGATGTTAAGAATGGTGGTGATGATGATAAGAATGGTGGTGATGTGAAGAATGGTGGTGATGATGACAAGAATGGTGGTGATGATGACAAGAATGGTGGTGATGATGACAAGAATGGTGGTGATGATGACAAGAATGGTGGTGATGATGACAAGAATGGTGGTGATGATGATGTGAAGAATGGTGGTGATGATGACAAGAATGGTGGTGATGATGACAAGAATGGTGGTGACGATGACAAGAATGGTGGTGATGATGACAAGAATGGTGGTGGTGATGACAAGAATGGTGGTGACGATGACAAGAATGGTGGTGATGATGACAAGAATGGTGGTGATGATGTGAAGAAGAGTGGTGATGATGACAAGAATGGTGGTGATGATGACAAGAATGGTGGTGATGATGACAAGAATGGTGGTGATGATGACAAGAATGGTGGTGATGATGATGTGAAGAATGGTGGTGATGATGTGAAGAATGGTGGTGATGATGACAAGAATGGTGGTGATGATGATAGGAATGGTGGTGATGATGACAAGAATGGTGGTGATGATGACAAGAATGGTGGTGATGATGACAAGAATGGTGGTGATGATGACAAGAATGGTGGTGATGATGTGAAGAATGGTGGTGATGATGACAAGAATGGTGGTGATGATGACAAGAATGGTGGTGATGATGACAAGAATGGTGGTGATGATGACAAGAATGGTGATGATGATGACAAGAATGGTGGTGATGATGACAAGAATGGTGGTGATGATGTGAAGAATGGTGGTGATGATGACAAGAATGGTGGTGATGATGACTAGAATGTTGGTGATGATGTGAAGAATGGTGGTGATGATGACAAGAATGGTGGTGATGATGACAAGAATGGTGGTGATGATGACAAGAATGGTGGTGATGATGTGAAGAATGGTGGTGATGATGACAAGAATGGTGGTGATGATGACAAGAATGGTGGTGATGATGACAAGAATGGTGGTGATGATGACAAGAATGGTGGTGATGATGACAAGAATGGTGGTGATGATGACAAGAATGGTGGTGATGATTACAAGAATGGTGGTGATGATGACAAGAATGGTGGTGATGATGTGAAGAATGGTGGTGATGATGTGAAGAATGGTGGTGATGATGACAAGAATGGTGGTGATGATGACAAGAATGGTGGTGATGATGACAAGAATGGTGGTGATGATGACAAGAATGGTGGTGATGATGACAAGAATGGTGGTGATGATGTGAAGAATGGTGGTGATGATGACAAGAATGGTGGTGATGATGACAAGAATGGTGGTGATGATGTGAAGAATGGTGGGGACGATGTGGAGAATGGTGGTGATGATGACAAAAATGGTGGTGATGATGTGTATAATGGTGGTGATGATGACAAGAATGGTGGTGATGATGACAAGAATGGTGGTGATGATGACAAGAATGGTGGTGATGATGACAAGAATGGTGGTGATGATGTGAAGAATGGTGGTGATGATGACAAGAATGGTGGTGATGATGACAAGAATGGTGGTAATGATGACAAGAATGGTGGTGATGATGAGAAGAATGGTGGTGATGATGACAAGAATGGTGGTGATGATGTCAAGAATGGTGGTGATGATGACAAGAATGGTGGTGATGATGACAAGAATGGTGGTGATGATGATAGGAATGGTGGTGATGATGACAAGAATGGTGGTGATGATGACAAGAATGGTGGTGATGATGACAAGAATGGTGGTGATGATGACAAGAATGGTGGTGATGATGACAAGAATGGTGGTGATGATGATAGGAATGGTGGTGATGATGACAAGAATGGTGGTGATGATGACAAGAATGGTGGTGATGATGACAAGAATGGTGGTGATGATGTGAAGAATGGTGGTGATGATGATAGGAATGGTGGTGATGATGACAAGAATGGTGGTGATGATGACAAGAATGGTGGTGATGATGACAAGAATGGTGGTGATGATGATAGGAATGGTGGTGATGATGACAAGAATCGCAGTGATGATGACAAGAATGGTGGTGATGATGACAAGAATGGTGGTGATGATGTGAGGAAGAGTGGTGATGATGACAAGAATGGTGGTGATGATGACAAGAATGGTGGTGATGATGACAAGAATGGTGGTGATGATGACAAGAATGGTGGTGATGATGATGTGAAGAATGGTGGTGATGATGTGAAGAATGGTGGTGATGATGACAAGAATGGTGGTGATGATGATAGGAATGGTGGTGATGATGACAAGAATGGTGGTGATGATGACAAGAATGGTGGTGATGATGACAAGAATGGTGGTGATGATGACAAGAATGGTGGTGATGATGTGAAGAATGGTGGTGATGATGACAAGAATGGTGGTGATGATGACAAGAATGGTGGTGATGATGACAAGAATGGTGGTGATGATGACAAGAATGGTGATGATGATGACAAGAATGGTGGTGATGATGACAAGAATGGTGGTGATGATGTGAAGAATGGTGGTGATGATGACAAGAATGGTGGTGATGATGACTAGAATGTTGGTGATGATGTGAAGAATGATGGTGATGATGACAAGAATGGTGGTGATGATGACAAGAATGGTGGTGATGATGACAAGAATGGTGGTGATGATGTGAAGAATGGTGGTGATGATGACAAGAATGGTGGTGATGATGACAAGAATGGTGGTGATGATGACAAGAATGGTGGTGATGATGACAAGAATGGTGGTGATGATGACAAGAATGGTGGTGATGATGACAAGAATGGTGGTGATGATTACAAGAATGGTGGTGATGATGACAAGAATGGTGGTGATGATGTGAAGAATGGTGGTGATGATGTGAAGAATGGTGGTGATGATGACAAGAATGGTGGTGATGATGACAAGAATGGTGGTGATGATGACAAGAATGGTGGTGATGATGACAAGAATGGTGGTGATGATGACAAGAATGGTGGTGATGATGTGAAGAATGGTGGTGATGATGACAAGAATGGTGGTGATGATGACAAGAATGGTGGTGATGATGTGAAGAATGGTGGGGACGATGTGGAGAATGGTGGTGATGATGACAAAAATGGTGGTGATGATGTGTATAATGGTGGTGATGATGACAAGAATGGTGGTGATGATGACAAGAATGGTGGTGATGATGACAAGAATGGTGGTGATGATGACAAGAATGGTGGTGATGATGTGAAGAATGGTGGTGATGATGACAAGAATGGTGGTGATGATGATAGGAATGGTGGTGATGATGACAAGAATGGTGGTGATGATGACAAGAATGGTGGTAATGATGACAAGAATGGTGGTGATGATGAGAAGAATGGTGGTGATGATGACAAGAATGGTGGTGATGATGTCAAGAATGGTGGTGATGATGACAAGAATGGTGGTGATGATGACAAGAATGGTGGTGATGATGATAGGAATGGTGGTGATGATGACAAGAATGGTGGTGATGATGACAAGAATGGTGGTGATGATGACAAGAATGGTGGTGATGATGACAAGAATGGTGGTGATGATGTGAAGAATGGTGGTGATGATGACAAGAATGGTGGTGATGATGACAAGAATGGTGGTGATGATGATAGGAATGGTGGTGATGATGACAAGAATGGTGGTGATGATGACAAGAATGGTGGTGATGATGACAAGAATGGTGGTGATGATGACAAGAATGGTGGTGATGATGACAAGAATGGTGGTGATGATGATAGGAATGGTGGTGATGATGACAAGAATGGTGGTGATGATGACAAGAATGGTGGTGATGATGACAAGAATGGTGGTGATGATGTGAAGAATGGTGGTGATGATGATAGGAATGGTGGTGATGATGACAAGAATGGTGGTGATGATGACAAGAATGGTGGTGATGATGACAAGAATGGTGGTGATGATGATAGGAATGGTGGTGATGATGACAAGAATCGCAGTGATGATGACAAGAATGATGGTGATGATGACAAGAATGGTGGTGATGATGATATAATAATATTATAGTAATATTATTATTATACTGTTCTACTGACACTGCCGGTGAGGCTGGGACCTAGAGAAGGCCGCTGTCTCTGCTATAGGCCAATCAGCTTCAAAGACAATGCCGTAGAACATTCTAATTACATTGTTATTAAAGACAATGCACACATAAGTAACATAAGTAGCGGTGTAATATTATTATACATAAGTAACAGTATATTATTATACGTAAGTAGCAGTATAATATTATTACACATAAGTAACAGTATAATAGTATTAGTATACATAAGTAGCAGTGTAATATTATTATACATAAGTAACAGATTACAATCAGTGTCACAGACAGGGCAACTAGATTGCAATCAGTGTCACAGAGAGGGAAACTAGATTACAATCAGTCCCACAGACAGGGCAACTAGATTACAATCAGTGCCACAGACAGGGCAACTAGATTACAATCAGTGTCACAGACAGGGCAACTAGATTACAATCATGTCACAGACAGGGCAACTATATTACAATCAGTGTCACAGATAGAGCAACTAGATTACAATCAGTGTCACCGACAGGGCCACTAGATTACAATCAGTGTCACAGACATGGCAACTGGATTACAATCAGTGTCACAGACAGGGAAACTAGATTACAATCAGTGTAACAGACAGGGCAACTAGATTACAATCAGTGTCACAGACAGGGCAACTAGATTACAATCAGTGTCACAGACAAGGGCAACTAGATTACAATCAGTGTTACAGACAGGGCAACTAGATTACAATCAGTGTCACAGACAGGGAAACTAGATTACAATCAGTGGCACAGACAGGGCAACTAGATTCCAATCAGTGTCACAGACAGGGCAACTAGATTACAATCAGTGTCACAGACAGGGCAACTATATTACAATCAGTGTCACATATAGAGCAACTAGATTACAATCAGTGTCACCGACAGGGCCACTAGATTACAATCAGTGTCACAGGCATGGCAACTAGATTACAATCAGTGTCACAGACAGGGCAACTAGATTATAATCAGTGTCACAGACAGGGCAACTAGATTACAATCAGTGTCACAGACAAGGGCAACTAGATTACAATCAGTGTTACAGACAGGGCAACTAGATTACAATCAGTGTCACAGACAGGGAAACTAGATTACAATCAGTGTCACAGACAGGGCAACTAGATTACAATAAGTGTCACAGACAGGGCAACCAGATTACAATCAGTGTCACAGACAGGGCAACCAGATTACAATCAGTGTCACAGACAGGGCAACTAGATTACAATCAGTGTCACAGACAGGGCAACTAGATTACAATCAGTGTCACAGAGAGGGCAACCAGATTACAATCAGTGTCACAGAGAGGGCAACTAGATTACAATCAGTGTCACAGACAGGGCAACTAGATTACAATCAGTGTCACAGACAGGGCAACTAGATTACAATCAGTATCACAGACAGGGCAGCCAGATCACAATCAGTGTCACAGACAGGGCAACCAAATTGCAATCAGTGTCACAAACAGGGCAACTAGATTACAATCAGTGTCACAGACAGGGCAACTAGATTACAATCAGTGTCACAGACAGGGCAACTAGATTACAATCAGTGTCACAGATAGGGCAACTAGATTACAATCAGTGTCACAGACATGACAACTAGATTACAATCAGTGTCACAGACAGGGCAAGTAGATTACAATCAGTGCCACAGACAGGGCAACCAGATTACAATAAGTGTCACAGACAGGGCAACTAGATTACAATCAGTGTCACAGACAGGGCAACTAGATTACAATCAGTGTCACAGACAGGGCAACTAGATTACAATCAGTGTCACAGACAGGGCAGCCAGATTACAATCAGTGTCACAGACAGGGCCACTAGATTACAATAAGTGTCACAGACAGGGCAACCAGATTACAATCAGTGTCACAGACAGGGCAACTAGATTACAATCAGTGTCACAGACAGGGCAACTAGCTTACAATCAGTGTCACAGACAGGGCAACCAGATTACAATCAATGTCACAGACAGGGCAATTAGATTACAATCAGTGTCACAGACAGGGCAACTAGATTACAATCATTGTCACAGACAGGGCAACTAGATTACAATCAGTGTCACAGACAGGGCAACTAGATCACAATTAGTGTCACAGACAGGGCCACTAGATTACAATCAGTGTCACAGACAGGGCAACCAGATTACAATCAGTGCCTTAGACAGGGCCACCGAGATTACAATCAGTGTCACATACAGGGCAACCAGATTACAATCAGTGTCACAGACAGGGCAACTAGATTGAAATCAGTGTCACAGACAGGGCAACTAGATTACAATCAGTGGCACAGACAGGGCAACCAGATTACAATCAGTGTCACAGACAGGGCAACTAGATTACAATCAGTGTCACAGACTGGGCAGCTAGATTACAATCAGTGTCACAGATATGGCAACTAGAT
The DNA here is from genome assembly GCF_048934315.1 of Petromyzon marinus. Classification (NCBI taxonomy): domain Eukaryota; kingdom Metazoa; phylum Chordata; class Hyperoartia; order Petromyzontiformes; family Petromyzontidae; genus Petromyzon; species Petromyzon marinus. The sequence goes on from NC_133732.1 coordinate 4,965,642, forward strand.
TTCAATCAGTGTCACAGACAGGGCAACTAGATTACAATCAGTGTCACAGAGAGGGCAACCAGATTACAATCAGTGTCACAGAGAGGGCAACTAGATTACAATCAGTGTCACAGACAGGGCAACTAGATTACAATCAGTGTCACAGACAGGGCAACTAGATTACAATCAGTATCACAGACAGGGCAGCCAGATCACAATCAGTGTCACAGACAGGGCAACCAAATTGCAATCAGTGTCACAAACAGGGCAACTAGATTACAATCAGTGTCACAGACAGGGCAACTAGATTACAATCAGTGTCACAGACAGGGCAACTAGATTACAATCAGTGTCACAGATAGCGCAACTAGATTACAATCAGTGTCACAGACATGACAACTAGATTACAATCAGTGTCACAGACAGGGCAACTAGATTACAATCAGTGCCACAGACAGGGCAACCAGATTACAATAAGTGTCACAGACAGGGCAACTAGATTACAATCAGTGTCACAGACAGGGCAACTAGATTACAATCAGTGTCACAGACAGGGCAACTAGATTACAATCAGTGTCACAGACAGGGCAGCCAGATTACAATCAGTGTCACAGACAGGGCCACTAGATTACAATAAGTGTCACAGACAGGGCAACCAGATTACAATCAGTGTCACAGACAGGGCAACTAGATTACAATCAGTGTCACAGACAGGGCAACTAGCTTACAATCAGTGTCACAGACAGGGCAACCAGATTACAATCAATGTCACAGACAGGGCAATTAGATTACAATCAGTGTCACAGACAGGGCAACTAGATTACAATCATTGTCACAGACAGGGCAACCAGATTACAATCAGTGTCACAGACAGGGCAACTAGATTACAATCAGTGTCACAGACTGGGCAGCTAGATTACAATCAGTGTCACAGATAGGGCAACTAGATTACAATCAGTGTCACAGACAGGGCAACTAGATTACAATCAGTGTCACAGATAGGGCAACCAGATTACAATCAATGTCACATATAGGGCAACTAGATTACAATCAGTGTCACAGACAGGGCAACCAGATTACAATCAGTGTCACAGACAGGGCAACGAGATTACAATCAGTGTCACTGACACGGCAACTAGATTACAATCAATGTCACAGACAGGGCAACTAGATTGATTACAATCAATGTAACAGACAGGGCAACCAGATTACAATCATTGTCACAGACAGGACAACCAGATTACAATCAGTGTCACAGACTGGGCAACTAGATTACAGTGTCACAGACAGGGCAACCAGATTACAATCAGTGTCACAGACAGGGCCACTAGATTACAATCAGTGTCACAGACAGGGTAACTAGATTACAATCAGTGTCACAGACAGGGCAACTAGATTACAATCAGTGTCACAGATAGGGCAACCAGATTACAATCAGTGTCACATACAGGGCAACTAGATTACAATCAGTGTCACAGATAGGGCAACCAGATTACAATCAATGTCACATATAGGGCAACTAGATTACAATCAGTGTCACAGACAGGGCAGCTAGATTACAATCAGTGTCACAGACAGGGCAGCTAGATTACAATCATTGTGGACCACACACCACAACACGTGGTGTGTGGTCCACAATGCGCGTTCCGGGGCCCCTCCAATCACAATTCGCGTTCCAGGGCCCTTCCCACTGCAATGCTCGTTCCGGCCCTCCCCCCACGCACAATGCGCATTCCGGGGCCCCTCACACTACAATGCGCGTTCCGGGGCACTCACACTGCAATTCGCGTCCCCGGGCCACCCCTCACACTACAATGCGCGTTCCGGGCCCCCTCACACTACAATGCGCGTTCCGGGGCACCCACACTGCAATTCACGTCCCGGGGCCCGCCCTCACCCTACAATGCGCGTTCCGGGGCCCCTCACGCTACAATTCACGTCCCGGGGCCCCCCTCACCCTACAATGCGCGTTCCGGGCCCCCTCACGCTACAATGCGCGTTCCGGGGCCCCCCCTCACACTACAATGCGCGTTCCGGGGCCCCTCACGCTACAATGCGCGTTCCGGGCCCCCTCCCTCACACTGCAATGCGCGTTCCGGGGACCCCTCACACTGCAATGCGCGTTCCGGGGCCCCTCACGCTACAATGCGCGTTCCGGGGCCCCCCTCACACTACAATGCGCGTTCCGGGCCCCCCCTCACACTACAATGCGCGTTTCGGGGCCCCTCACGCTACAATGTGTTATTTATGTAATTTATTGTAAAAATTCGGTCACAGTCCTTGTGATCATTGTTACGTTGCAATTATGGCTTTAGTTTTTGGTGATTTGGAAAAGTTTTGTTGGTTTGGCCATGGTTTGTTTTTGTGTTTGTAGTACGGAGTTAGACTGACGGCCTTAATCTAAGTTGTCTTGTTGTGGTTGTTGTGGTTGTTGTTGTGGTTGTTGTTGTGGTTGTTGTGGTTGTGGTTGTTGTGGTTGTTGTTGTTGTGGTTGTGGTTGTTGTTGTGGTTGTTGTGGTTGTTGTTGTAGTTGTTGTTGTGGTTGTTGTTGTGGTTGTTGTTGTAGTTGTTGTTGTAGTTGTTGTTGTTGTGGTTGTTGTGGTTGTTGTTGTGGTTGTTGTTGTGGTTGTTGTAGTTGTTGTGGTTGTTGTTGTTGTGGTTGTTGTTGTTGTAGTTGCTGTGGTTGTTGTAGTTGTTGTTGTGGTTGTTGTAGTTGTTGTGGTTGTTGTTGTTGTAGTTGTTGTTGTGGTTGTTGTAGTTGTTGTTGTAGTTGTTGTTGTGGTTGTAGTTGTTGTTGTCGTGGTTGTTGTGGTTGTTGTTGTGGTGGTTGTTGTTGTGGTTGTTGTTGTAGTTGTTGTGGTTGTTGTTGTTTGACTTGTATCCCACTGGGATGTTTGTACACAGTGTTGGTGGTGTAACGGTGCTTTATTCAGGAATATTTTGATGTTTTTTTTCCCCATGGATTTTCTGTTTTGCACAGTCACCACACGTAGTAGTCACTGTAAGATGTTTGTCTTGATCGTGTTTTTGTTGTTTGTGTTTGTTGTGGTTGCACTCCGATTCAAGAGCTGGATGGCTCACAGGGCTATACCAACATAAATAAAACTGAACAATGCGCGTTCCGGGGCCCCTCACGCTACAATGCGCGTTTCGGGCCCCCTCACGCTACAATGCGCGTTTCGGGGCCCCTCACGCTACAATGCGCGTTTCGGGGCCCCTCACGCTACAATGCGCGTTCCGGGGCCCCTCACGCTACAATGCGCGTTCCGGGGCCCCCTCTCTCACGCTACAATGCGCGTTCCGGGGCTCCTCACGCTACAATTCGCGTCCCGGGGCCCCTCCAACCATAATTCGCGTTCCGGGGCAGTTTCAATTACAATTCAGGTTCCGGGGCGCTTTCCACTACAATTCGCGTTCCGGGGTCCCTCCCCTATAATGCGCGTTCCGGGGCCCCTCACGCTACAATGCGCGTTCCGGGGCCCCCACACTGCAATTCGTGTCCCGGGGCCCCCCCTCACGCTGCAATGCGCGTTCCGGGGCCCCTCAAACTACCATGCGCGTTCCGGGGCCCCTCACGCTACAATTCGCGTCCCGGGGCCCCCCTCACGCAGCAATACGCGTTCCGGGGCCCCTCACGCTACAATGCGCGTTCCGGGGCACCCACACTGTAATTCGCGTCCCGGGGCCCCTTTCACACTACAATGCGCGTTCCGGGGCCCCTCACACTACAATGCGCGTTCCGGGGCACCCACACTGCAATTCGCGTCCCGGGGCCCCCCTCACACTACAATGCGCGTTCCGGGGCCCCTCACCCTACAATGCGCGTTCCGGGACCCCTTACGCTACAATGCGCGTTCCGGGGCCCCCTCTCACACTATAATGCGGGTTCCGGGGCCCCCCATGACACTACAATGCGCGTTCCGAGGCCCCTCACGCTACAATGTGTTATTTATGTAGTTTATTGTAAAAATTCGGTCACAGTCCTTGTGATCATTGTTACGTTGCAATTATGGCTTTATTTTTAGGTGATCTGGAAAAGTTTTGTTGGTTTGGCCATGGTTTTGTTTGTGTTTGTAGTACGGAGTTAGACTGACGGCCTTAATCTAAGTTGTCTTTGTGGTTGTTGTTGTGATTGTTGTGGTTGTTGTTGTTGGTTGACTTGCATCCCACTGGAATGTTTGTACACAGTGTTGGTGGTGTAACGGTGCTTTTTTCAGGAATATTTTGATGTTTTTTTTCCCCATGGATTTTCTGTTTTGCACAGTCACCACACGTAGTAGTCACTGTAAGATGTTTGTCTTGATCGTGTTTTTGTTGTTTGTGTTTGTTGTGGTTGCACTCCGATTCAAGAGCTGGATGGCTCACAGGGCTATACCAACATAAATAAACCTGAACAATGCGCGTTCCGGGGCCCCTCACGCCACAATGCGCGTTCCAGGGCCCCTCACGCCACAATGCGCGTTCCGGGGCCCCTCACGCCACAATGCACGTTCCGGGGCCCCTCACTCCACAATGCGCGTTCCGAGGCCCCTCGCGCCACAATGCGCGTTCCGGGGCCCCTCACGGAACAATACGCGTTCCGGGGCCCCTCACGCCACAATGCGCGTTCCGGGGCCCCTCGCGCCACAATGCGCGTTCCGGGGCCCCTCTCGGAACAATACGCGTTCCGGGGCCCCTCACGCCACAATGCTGGTTCCGGGGCCCCTCACGCCACAATGCGCGTTCCGGGGCCCCTCACGGAACAATGCGCGTTCCGGGGCCCCTCACGCCACAATGCGGGTTCCGGGGCCCCTCACGCCACAATGCGCGTTCCGGGGCCCCTCACGGAACAATGCGCGTTCCGGGGCCCCTCACGCCACAATGCGGGTTCCGGGGCCCCTCACGCCACAATGCTCATTCCGGGGCCCCCTCACGCCACAATGCGCGTTCCGGGCCCCCTCACGCTACAATGCGCGTTCCGGGGCACCTCACGCTACAATGCGCGTTCCGGGGCCCCTCACGCCACAGTGCGCGTTCCGAGGCCCCTCTCACGCTGCAATGCGCGTTCCGGGGCCCCTCGCGCAACAATGCGCGTTCCAGGGCCCCACACGCTACAATGCGCGTTCCGGGTCCCGCCCCTCACGCTACAATGCGCGTTCCGGGGCCTCTCCAACCATAATTCGCGTTCCGGGGCAGCTTCAATTACAATTCGCGTTCCGGGGCGCTTCCCACTACAATGCGCGTTCCGGGGTCCCTCCCCTACAATGCGCGTTCCGGGGCCCCTCACACTACAATGTGCGTTCCCGGGGCCCCCACACTGCAATTCGCTTCCCGGGGCCCCCCTCGCGCTGCAATACACGTTCCGGGGCCCCTCACACTACAATGCGCGTTCCGGGGCCCCTCACACTACCATGCGCGTTCCGGGGCCCCTCACGCTACAATTCGCGTCCCGGGGCCCCCCTCACGCTGCAATGCGCGTTCCGGGGCCCCTCACGCTACCATGCGCGTTCCGGGGCCTCGGCGTCTCCACCGTCTCCCCTCTGTGAATCAACCACGCGGTGGGTGAGAACTCCTCTACCTCGTCATCCACCTCCTCGTCCACCTCGTCCTCCTCGTCCACCTCGTCCACTTCTTACTCCACCTCCCCCTCTCCCTCCACCACCTTCACCTCCACCACCACCACCTCCACCACCACCTCCACCACCACCTCCTCCACCACCACCACCACCTCCTTCACCACCTCCACCACCACCTCCTTCACCACCTCCACCACCACCTCCACCACCACCTTCACCACCTCCTCCACCTCCTCCACCACCACCTCCTCCACCACCTTCTCCACCACCTTCTCCTCACCACCTCCTCCACCACCTTCACCACCTCCTCCACCACCTCCACCACCACCTCCACCACCTCCACCACCACCACCTCCTCCACCACCTTCACCACCTCCACCTCCACCACCACCTCCACCACCACCTTCACCTCCACCACCACCTCCACCACCACCTCCTCCACCACCTCCTCCACCTCCACCACCTCCACCACCTCCTCCACCTCCACCACCTCGACCACCACCACCTCCTCCATCACCTCCACCACCTCCTCCACCACCACCTCCACCACCACCTTCACCGCCACCTCCTCCACCACCTCCACCACCACCTCCACCACCTCCTCCACCACCTCCTCCTCCACCACCTCAACCACCTCCTCCACCACCTCCTCCACCACCTCCTCCACCACCTTCTCCTCACCACCTCCTCCACCACCACCTCCACCACCACCTTCACCACCACCACCACCACCACCACCACCACCTCCACCACCACCACCACCACCACCACCTCCACCACCACCTCCACCACCACCCCCACCACCACCTCCACCACCACCTCCACCACCACCACCACCTCCACCACCACCACCTCCACCACCACCACCACCTCCTACACCTATCCGATTCACGGCACTTGTCCAGCCTCAGCAGCCTTGAGCTGACCACGAGTTAACCGCTGTGCCAGGCTAGGTGCAGGAGGAGATCACATGACAGACCCTGCAGGTGACACGGGTTGACTGCTGTGCCAGGCTAGGTGCAGGAGGAGGTCACGGGTCAGACCCTGCAGGTGACACGGGTTGATTGCTGTGCCAGGCTAGGTGCATGAGGAGGTCACGGGACAGACCCTGCAGGTGGCACGGGTTGACTGCTGTGCCAGGCTAGGTGCATGAGGAGGTGACGGGTCACACCCTGCAGGTGCCATTGGTTGACTGCTGTGCCAGGCTAGGTGCATGAGGAGGTCACGGGACAGACCCTGCAGGTGGCACTCACTCACCCACTCACTCATCCACTCACTCACCCACCCGCGTGTGTGTGTGTGCATGTGTGTGTGTGCGTGTGTGCATGTGTGTGTGTGCGTGTGTGCATGTGTGTGTGTGCGTGTGTGCATGTGTGTGTGTGTGTCTGTGTGGGTGCGTGTGTGTGTGTGTGTGTATGTGTGTGTGCGTGTGTATGTGTGTATGTGTCTGCGTGTGTGTGTGTGTGTATGTGTCTGTGTGTGTATGTGTGTGTGTGTATGTGTGTGTGTGTATGTGTGTGTGTGTGTATGTGTGTGTATATGTGTGTATGTGTGTGTATGTGTGTATGTATGTGTGTGTATGTCTGTGTGTGTATGTGTGTGTGTATGTGTGTATGTGTGTGTGTATGTGTGTGCGTGAAACTCAGGCATGGACTGCCAGCCGCAGGCCTCCGCGTCTCTGCCCGCGGCCACCGGGCAGCTGCTGAGTATCGTCAAGGAGGAGCGGCTGGACGAGGTGGACGAGGTGGACGAGGTGGCGGAGGTGGAGGAGGCCGGACGAGACTCGTGGCAAGATCGGATCATCAAGTTTGAGTTTGAGGACCACGGTAGGTCGTAGTGGCTCAGAGCGCGTGGGTGGGTGGGTGGGAGAGTGGGAGAGTGGGTGAGTGGGTGAGTGAGTGGGTGGGTGGGTGAGTGGGTGGGTGAGTGGGTGGGTGGGTGGGAGAGTGGGAGAGTGAGTGGGTGAGTGAGTGGGTGAGTGGGTGAGTGAGTGGGTGAGTGGGTGAGTGGTGGGTGAGTGAGTGAGTGGGTGAGGTGGGTGGGTGGGTGGGTGAGTGGGTGGGAGAGTGGGTGGGTGGGTGAGTGGGTGAGTGGGTGGGTGAGTGGGTGGGTGGGTGAGTGGGTGGGAGAGTGGGTGGGTGAGTGAGTGGGTGGGTGGGTGAGTGGGTGGGTGAGTGGGTGGGTGGGTGAGTGGGTGGGAGAGTGGGTGGGTGGGTGGGTGAGTGAGTGGGTGGGTGGGTGAGTGGGTGGGTGGGTGGGTGGGTGAGTGGGTGGGTGGGTGGGTGAGTGGGTGGGAGAGTGGGTGGGTGGGTGAGTGAGTGGTGGGTGGGTGGGTGAGTGGGTGAGTGGGTGGATGAGTGGGTGAGTGAGTGAGTGGGTGAGTGAGTGGGTGGGTGGGTGAGTGGGTGAGTGGGTGAGTGAGTGGGTGGGTGGGTGGGAGAGTGGTGGGTGAGTGGTGGGTGAGTGAGTAGGTGGGTGGGTGGGAGAGTGGGTGGGTGGTGTGGGTGGGTGAGTGAGTGGGTGGGTGAGTGGGTGGGTGGGTGGGTGAGTGAGTGGGTGGGTGGGAGAGTGGGTGGGTGGGTGATTGGGTGGGTGGGTGGGTGAGTGGGTGGGGGTGGTGAGTGGGTGGGAGAGGGGTGGGTGGGTGGGTGAGTGAGTGGGTGGGTGGGTGTGTGGGTGGGGGTGGGTGGGTGGATGGGGGTGTGGGTGGGTGGGTGAGTGGGTGGGAGAGGGGTGGGTGGTGAGTGGGTGGGTGGGTGGGTGAGTGGGTGAGTGGGTGGATGAGTGGGTGAGTGGGTGGATGAGTGGGTGAGTGAGTGAGTGGGTGAGTGAGTGGGTGGGTGGGTGAGTGGGTGAGTGAGTGGGTGGGTGGGTGGGAGAGTGGGTGGGTGAGTGGGTGGGTGAGTGAGTGGGTGGGTGGGTGGGAGAGTGGGTGGGTGAGAGTGGGTGGGTGATGAGTGGGTGGGTGGGTGAGTGGGTGGGAGAGTGGGTGGGTGGGTGAGTGGGTGGGAGAGTGGGTGGGTGGGTGAGTGGGTGGGTGGTGGGTGGGTGGGTGGGTGGAGAGTGGGTGGGTGGGTGGGTGGGTGGGTGAGTGGGTGGGTGGGTGGGTGGGTGAGTGGGTGGTGGGTGAGTGGGTGGGAGAGTAGGTGGGTGGGTGGGTGAGTGGGTGGTGGGTGAGTGGGTGGGTGGGTGGGTGAGTGGGTGGGTGGGTGGGTGGGTGAGTGGGTGGGTGGGTGAGTGGGTGGGAGAGTGGGTGGGTGGGTGGGTGAGTGAGTGGGTGGGTGGGTGAGTGGGTGGGTGGGTGGGTGGGTGGGTGAGTGGGTGGGTGGGTGAGTGGGTGGGTGGGTGAGTGGGTGGGAGAGTGGGTGGGTGGGTGAGTGAGTGGGTGGGTGGGTGGGTGAGTGGGTGAGTGGGTGAATGAGTGGGTGAGTGAGTGAGTGGGTGAGTGAGTGGGTGGGTGGGTGAGTGGGTGAGTGGGTGAGTGAGTGGGTGGGTGGGTGGGAGAGTGAGTGGGTGGGTGAGTGAGTGGGTGGGTGGGTGGGAGAGTGGGTGGGTGAGTGGGTGGGTGAGTGGGTGGGTGAGTGAGTGGGTGGGTGAGTGGGTGGGTGGGTGAGTGAGTGGGTGGGTGGGAGAGTGGGGGTGGGTGAGTGGGTGGGTGGTGGGTGAGTGGGTGGGTGGGTGAGTGGGTGGGAGAGTGGGTGGGTGGGTGGGTGAGTGAGTGGGTGGGTGGGTGAGTGGGTGGGTGGGTGGGTGAGTGGGTGGGTGGGTGGGTGAGTGGGTGGGTGGGTGGGTGGGTGAGTGGGTGGGTGGGTGGGTGAGTGGGTGGGAGTGGAGTGGGTGAGTGAGTGAGTGGGTGGGTGGGTGGGTGAGTGGGTGAGTGGGTGGATGAGTGGGTGAGTGAGTGAGTGGGTGAGTGAGTGGGTGGGTGGGTGAGTGGGTGAGTGGGTGAGTGAGTGGGTGGGTGGGTGGGAGAGTGGGTGGGTGAGTGGGTGGGTGAGTGAGTGGGTGGGTGGGTGGGAGAGTGGGTGGGTGAGTGGGTGGGTGAGTGAGTGGGTGGGTGAGTGGGTGGGTGGGTGAGTGAGTGGGTGGGTGAGTGGGTGGGTGGGTGCGTGAGTGTGGGTGTGAGTGGGTGGGTGGGTGAGTGATTGGGTGGGTGGGAGAGTGGGTGGGTGGGTGAGTGAGTGGGTGGGAGTGAGTGGGTGGGTGGGTGGGTGAGTGGGTGAGTGGGTGGGTGAGTGAGTGGGTGGGTGGGTGGGTGAGTGAGTGGGTGGGTGAGTGGGTTAGTGGGTGGGTGAGTGAGTGCGTGGGTGGTGGTGGGGGTGGTTGGTGAGTGAGTGGGTGAGTGGGTGGGTGAGTGGGTGGGTGAGTGGGTGAGTGGGTGGGTGGGTGGGTGGGTGGGTGAGGGGTGGGTGTGTGGTGGGTGAGTGAGTGGGTGGGTGGAGTGAGTGGGTGGGTGGTGAGGGTTAGTGGGTGGGTGAGTGAGTGCGTGGGTGGTTGAGTGGGTGGGTTGGTGAGTGAGTGGGTGGGGTGAGTGGGTGGGTGAGTGGGTGAGTGGGTGGGTGAGTGGGTGAGTGGGTGGGTGGGTGGGTGAGTGGGTGGGTGGGTGGGTGGGTGAGTGGGTGGGTGGGTGGGTGAGAGGGTGGGTGGGTGAGGAGTGGGTGAGTGGGTGGGTGAGTGGTTGGGTGAGTGGGTGGGTGGGTGAGTAAGTGGGTGGGTGAGTGAGTGGGTGGGTGAGTGGATGAGTGGGTGGGTGAGTGGGTGGGAGAGTGGGTGGGTGGGAGAGTGGGTGGGTGAGTGGGTGGGTGAGTGGTGAGTGAGTGGGTGAGTGGGTGGGTGGGTGGGTGGGTGGGAGGGTGGGTGGGTGGGTGGGTGGGAGAGTGGGTGGGTGGGTGAGTGGGTGGGAGAGTGGGTAGGTGGGGGTGGGTGGGTGGGTGGGTGGGTGGGTGAGTGGGTGGGTGATTGAGTGGGTGGGGTGGGTGAGTGGGTGGGTGAGTGAGTGAGTGGGTGAGTGGGTGGGTGGGTGGGTGGGTGTGTGAGTGAGTGAGTGAGTGGGTGAGTGGGTGGGTGAGTGGGTGGGTGGGTGGGTGAGTGAGTGAGTGGGTGGGTGAGTGAGTGGGTGAGTGAGTGAGTGAGTGGGTGGGTGAGTGGGTGGGTGAGTGGGTGGGTGAGTGGGTGGGTGAGTGGGTGGGTGGGTGAGTGTGGGTGAGTGGGTGGGTGAGTGGGTGGGTGAGTAGGTGGGTGAGTGAATGAGTGGGTGGGTGGGCGAGTAGGCGGGTGGGCGGGCGGGCGGGCGGGCGACCTCCTCCTGCACCTAGCCTGGCACAGCAGTCAACAACAACAACAACAGTCTCAAACACCACACCAAGACAACAACAACAACAGTCCCAGACACCACCGAGACCACAACAGCTGGAGACCACCCACCCATCACCTCTGTGTGTGCCGTGCCGGCCTTCGTAGGTGCTGCTATTGGCTGACAGCACTTGCCCCTACAGCCCTGCTAGAGGCTACCCAGGGGACCTTTGTCTGTGTCTCCTTCATAGCCACTGCTACTCGCTACAACCAGCACTTGCCCCTACAGCCCTGCTGAAGGCTACCTGGGGGACCTTTGTCTCTGTCTCCTTCATAGACACTTCTACTCGCTACTAACAGCACTTGCCCCTACAGCCTGCTGGAGGCTACCTGGGGGACCTTTGTCTGTGTCTCCTTCATAGACACTGCTACTCGCTACGAACAGCACTTGCCCCTACTGCCCTGCTGGAGGCTACCTGGGGGACCTTTGCCTCTGTGTCTCCTTCATAGACACTGCTACTCGCTACTAACAGCACTTTCCCCTACAGCCTGCTAGAGGCTACCTGGGGGATCTTTGTCTTTGTATTTTTATAGACACTGCTACTCGCTACTAACAGTACTTGCCCCTGGTGCCCTGCAGGAGACTACCTGGGGGACCTTTGCCTCTGTGTCACCGCCTCCACTGTTTTGCAGAGGCGGTCCAGCAGGTGGCGGCCGAGACCCCTCCACGCTGCAGGCCTGGTGCTGCCGAGGTGGAGGTGGAGCTGGAGGAGGAGGAGGAGGAGGTGGAGGAGGAGGAGGAGGTGGAGGAGGAGGTGGAGGAGGTGGAGGACGGTGAGCGGAGGGGCGGAGCCCACGTGGGGTTAGAGGGGGAGGAGGAGGTGGAGGAGGTGGAGGAGGTGGAGGAGGAGGGGTGGAGGGGGAGGAGGAGGGGGTGGAGGGGGGAGGAGGGGGTAGAGGGGGAGGAGGTGGAGGAGGGGGTGGAGGGGGTGGGGGAGGAGGAGGTGGAGGAGGGGGTGGGGGTGGAGGTGGATGGGGAGGAGGAGGTGGAAGAGGTGGAAGAGGTGGAGGAGGGGGAGGAGGG